>NC_140992.1:131697755-132006285 GCF_052327205.1 Somniosus microcephalus | reverse complement strand
GAGAGAGACGGGGTGGGGGGGAGAGAGAGAGAGACGGGGTGGGGGGGAGAGAGAGAGAGAGACGGGGTGGGGGGGAGAGAGAGAGAGACGGGGGTGGGGGGGGAGAGAGAGAGAGACGGGGGTGGGGGGGAGAGAGAGAGGGAGTGGGGGGGATAGAGAGAGGGAGTGGGGGGGATAGAGAGAGGGAGTGGGGGGGGAGAGAGAGGGGGTGGGGGTGGAGAGAGAGGGGGTGGGGGGAGAGAGAGTGAGACAGGGTGTGGGGAGAGAGAGTGAGACGGTGTGTGGGGGGAGAGTGAGTGAGACGGTGTGTGGGGGAGAGTGAGTGAGGCAGGGTGTGGGGGGAGAGAGAGTGAGACAGGTGTGGGGAGAGAGAGTGAGACAGGGTGTGGGGGAGAGAGAGAGTGAGACAGGGTGTGGGGGAGAGAGAGTGAGACGGTGTGGGGGAGAGTGAGTGAGCAGGGTGTGGGGGAGAGTGAGTGAGGCAGGGTGTGGGGAGAGAGTGAGTGAGGCAGGGTGTGGGGAGAGAGTGAGTGAGGCAGGGTGTGGGGAGAGAGAGTGAGGCAGGGTGTGGGGAGAGAGAGTGAGGCAGGGTGTGGGAGAGAGAGAGTGAGGCAGGGTGTGGGAGAGAGAGAGTGAGGCAGGGTGTGGGGGAGAGAGAGTGAGGCAGGGTGTGGGGAGAGAGAGTGAGACAGGGTATGGGGAGAGAGAGTGAGACAGGGTGTGGGGAGAGAGAGTGAGACAGGGTGTGGGGAGAGAGAGTGAGACAGGGTGTGGGGGAGAGAGAGTGAGGCAGGGTGTGGGGAGAGAGAGTGAGACGGTGTGGGGAGAGAGAGTGAGACAGGGTGTGGGGAGAGAGAGTGAGACGGTGTGTGGGGGAGAGTGAGTGAGACGGTGTGTGTGGGGGAGAGTGAGTGAGGCAGGGTGTGGGGAGAGAGAGTGAGACAGGGTGTGGGGAGAGAGAGTGAGACGGTGTGTGGGGGAGAGAAAGTGAGACAGGGTGTGGGGAGAGAGAGTGAGGCAGGGTGTGGGGAGAGAGTGAGGCAGGGTGTGGGGAGAGAGAGTGAGACAGGGTGTGGGAGAGAGAGTGAGCAGGGTGTGGGGGAGAGAGAGTGAGACAGGGTGTGGGGAGAGAGAGTGAGACGGTGTGTGGGGGAGAGAGAGTGAGGCAGGGTGTGGGGAGAGAGAGAGTGAGACAGGGTGTGGGGAGAGAGAGTGAGGCAGGGTGTGGGGGAGAGAGAGTGAGGCAGGGTGTGGGGAGAGAGAGTGAGACGGTGTGGGGAGAGAGAGTGAGACAGGGGTGTGGGGAGAGAGAGTGAGACGGTGTGGGGAGAGAGAGTGAGACAGGGTGTGGGGAGAGAGAGTGAGACGGTGTGTGGGGGAGAGTGAGTGAGACGGTGTGTGGGGGAGAGAGTGAGACAGGGTGTGGGGAGAGATAGTGAGACGGTGTGTGGGGGAGAGTGAGTGAGGCAGGGTGTGGGGGGAGAGAGAGTGAGACAGGGTGTGGGGGAGAGAGAGTGAGGCAGGGTGTGGGGGAGAGAGAGTGAGACAGGGTGTGGGGAGAGAGAGTGAGGCAGGGTGTGGGGGAGAGAGAGTGAGGCAGGGTGTGGGGGAGAGAAAGTGAGACAGGGTGTGGGGAGAGAGAGTGAGGCAGGGTGTGGGGGAGAGAGAGTGAGGCAGGGTGTGGGGGGAGAGAGTGAGGCAGGGTGTGGGGGGGAGAGAGTGAGGCAGGGTGTGGGGGGGAGAGAGTGAGGGCAGGGTGTGGGGAGAGAGTGAGGCAGAGTGTGGGGAGAGAGAGAGTGAGGCAGGGTGTGGGGAGAGAGAGTGAGATAGGATGTGGGGAGAGAGAGTGAAACGGAGTGGGGGTGAGAGAGAGACGGTGTGGGGGAGAGTGAGATGGTGTGGGGAGAGAGTGAGATGGTGTGGGGAGAGAGAGAGTGAGACAGGATGTGGGGGAGGGAGAGAAAGAGACGGTGTGGGGAGAGATAGTGAGACGGTGTGTGGGGGAGAGTGAGTGAGGCAGGGTGTGGGGGAGAGAGAGTGAGACAGGGTGTGGGGAGAGAGAGTGAGGCAGGGTGTGGGGGAGAGAGAGTGAGACAGGGTGTGGGGAGAGAGAGTGAGGCAGGGTGTGGGGGAGAGAGAGTGAGGCAGGGTGTGGGGGAGAGAAAGTGAGACAGGGTGTGGGGAGAGAGAGTGAGGCAGGGTGTGGGGGAGAGAGAGTGAGGCAGGGTGTGGGGGGAGAGAGTGAGGCAGGGTGTGGGGGGAGAGAGTGAGGCAGGGTGTGGGGAGAGAGTGAGGCAGAGTGTGGGGAGAGAGAGAGTGAGGCAGGGTGTGGGGAGAGAGAGTGAGATAGGATGTGGGGAGAGAGAGTGAAACGGAGTGGGGGTGAGAGAGAGACGGTGTGGGGGAGAGTGAGATGGTGTGGGGAGAGAGTGAGATGGTGTGGGGAGAGAGAGAGTGAGACAGGATGTGGGGAGGGAGAGAAAGAGACGGTTTGGGGAGAGAGAGTGAGTGAGACTGGGTGTGGGGAGAGAGAGTGAGACGGTGTGGGGACAGAGAGTGAGACGGTGTGGGGACAGAGAGTGAGACAGGGTGTGGGGACAGAGAGTGAGACAGGGTGTGTGGGACAGAGAGTGAGACAGGGTGTGTGGGACAGAGAGTGAGACAGGGTGTGGGGAGAGAGAGTGAGACTGGGTGTGGGGAGAGAGAGTGAGACAGGGTGTGGGGACAGAGAGTGAGACAGGGTGTGGGGACAGAGAGTGAGACAGGGTGTGTGGGACAGAGAGTGAGACAGGGTGTGGGGACAGAGAGTGAGACAGGGTGTGTGGGACAGAGAGTGAGACAGGGTGTGGGGACAAAGAGTGAGACTGGGTGTGGGGACAGAGAGTGAGACAGGGTGTGGGGACAGAGAGTGAGACAGGGTGTGTGGGACAGAGAGTGAGACAGAGTGTGTGGGACAGAGAGTGAGACTGGGTGTGGGGAGAGAGAGAGAGAGTGAGACTGGGTGTGGGGGAGAGAGAGTGAGACAGGGTGTGTGGGACAGAGAGTGAGACTGGGTGTGGGGAGAGAGAGAGAGAGAGTGAGACTGGGTGTGGGGGAGAGAGACTGAGACAGGGTGTGTGGGACAGAGAGTGAGGCAGGGTGTTGGGAGAGAGAGTGAGACGGTGTGGGGAGAGAGAGTGAGACAGGGTGTGTGGAACAGAGAGTGAAACAGGGTGTGGGGAGAGAGAGAGAGTGAGACAGGGTGGGGAGAGAGAGAGAGTGAGACAGGGTGGGGAGAGAGAGAGAGTGAGACAGGGTGGGGAGAGAGAGTGAGACAGGGTGGGGAGAGAGAGAGAGTGAGACAGGGTGTGGGGAGAGAGAGTGAGACAGGGTGTGGGGAGAGAGAGTGAGAAAGGGTGGGGGAGATATGAATGTATATTTATACACTCGGGGATATATCTGTTTATACACTGTATGGATAGATCTGTATTTTTGTGTACAACCATGAATGTTTTTCGATGCTTTGGCAACATAAGATGTACCTTGTCATCATGCCAATAAAGCGATTTGAATTGAATTGAATTGAGAGAGAGTGAGACAGGGTGTGGGGGGAGAGAGAGTGAGACAGGGTGTGGGGGGAGAGAGAGTGAGACAGGGTGTGGGGGGAGAGAGAGTGAGACGGTGTGGGGAGAGAGAGAGTGAGACGGTGTGGGGAGAGAGAGCGTGAGACGGTGTGGGGAGAGAGAGTGTGAGACGGTGTGGGGAGAGAGAGAGTGAGACGGTGTGTTGGGGAGAGAGAGAGACGGTGTGCGAGAGAGTGAGAGTGACTGGGTGTGAGGGAGAGAGAGAGACAGGGTGTGGGGGAGAGAGAACGAGACAGGGTGTGGGGGAGAGAGAGAGCGAGACAGGGTGTGGGGGAGAGAGAGCGAGACAGGGTGTGGGGGAGAGAGAGCGAGACAGGGTGTGGGGGAGAGAGAGAGCGAGACAGGGTGTGGGGGAGAGAGAGCGAGACAGGGTGTGGGGGGAGAGAGAGTGAGACGGTGTGGGGAGAGAGCGTGAGACGGTGTGGGGAGAGAGAGTGTGAGACGGTGTGGGGAGAGAGAGAGTGAGACGGTGTGTTGGGGAGAGAGAGAGACGGTGTGCGAGAGAGTGAGAGTGACTGGGTGTGAGGGAGAGAGAGAGACAGGGTGTGGGGGAGAGAGAACGAGACAGGGTGTGGGGGAGAGAGAGAGCGAGACAGGGTGTGGGGGAGAGAGAGCGAGACAGGGTGTGGGGGAGAGAGAGAGCGAGACCGGGTGTGGGGGAGAGAGAGAGCGAGACCGGGTGTGGGGGAGAGAGAGAGCGAGACCGGGTGTGGGGGGGAGAGAGAGAGCGAGACCGGGTGTGGGGGAGAGAGAGAGAGTGAGACAGGGTGTGGGGGAGAGAGAGAGCGAGACAGGGTGTGGGGGAGAGAGAGAGCGAGACAGGGTGTGGGGGAGAGAGAGAGCGAGACAGGGTGTGGGGGAGAGAGAGAGCGAGACAGGGTGTGGGGGAGAGAGAGAGCGAGACAGGGTGTGGGGGAGAGAGAGAGCGAGACAGGGTGTGGGGGAGAGAGAGAGCGAGACAGGGTGTGGGGGAGAGAGAGAGCGAGACAGGGTGTGGGGGAGAGAGAGAGCGAGACAGGGTGTGGGGGAGAGAGAGAGCGAGACAGGGTGTGGGGGAGAGAGAGAGCGAGACAGGGTGTGGGGGGAGAGAGAGCGAGACAGGGTGTGGGGGGGAGAGAGAGCGAGACAGGGTGTGGGGGGGAGAGAGAGAGCGAGACGGTGTGGGGGAGAGAGAGAGCGAGACAGGGTGTGGGGGAGAGAGAGCGAGACAGGGTGTGGGGGAGAGAGAGAGTGACTGGGTGTGGGGGAGAGTGAGAGTGACTGGGTGTGAGGGAGAGAGAGAGTGACTGGGTGTGAGAGAGAGAGTGAGACAGGGTGTGGGAGAGAGAGTGTGAGACGGTGTGGGGGGAGAGAGAGCGAGACGGTGTGTTGGGGAGAGAGAGAGACGGTGTGCGAGAGAGTGAGAGTGACTGGGTGTGAGAGAGAGAGAGACAGGGTGTGGGGGAGAGAGAGAGAGACAGGGTGTGGGGGAGAGAGAGAGTGAGACAGGGTGTGGGGGAGAGAGAGAGAGACAGGGTGTGGGGGAGAGAGAGCGAGACAGGGTGTTGCAGTGATGGGGTGTAATGTTTCATTTAGTCGCGGTATCGCCTATTTTTTGTACGGTTTTCTACCTGTCCCAGGTTTGATGGCCAGTTTGTGGAGAGTTGGCGTATCTCGGGTGTGGGCAGAATTGCCCGCCGTGCTGATGCAGAGACCTGGCAGAGTGCCCCACTGATGCTGCCATCGAATCGCCCAGCTGCAATGTGGACATTGGGTGCGGGCTGTGAAGCCCTCCCCGGTCCAATATGTGAAACCATCAGAATGGCCGCACAGGTGATTTACTCTGTGGCTGACCATCCATTGAACTGTATCCCAGCAGGAGTCCAATGCTCGGGGACAGAATTTGCAGGGTAAAAGCTGGGAAGGAATTCTGAGGCGGTGTCTTCCGATCCTGGGCCTGTTTGTCCCCACAGTGGGAATGGGCCGGACAAGCTGTGGGGATCCAGGCTGGACAGGACTGAGCATATCTACTGGAGCATTGGGATATCCCTTGACCCTCCTCCTGCTCCCCTGCCTGTTCTCCTTCATAGGGACTCCCCTCCCCCAGCAGACCTTGCCTGACCCCAGGGATTGTGTCATTCCTGTCAGGAAGGTGCAGCGAGGATGCTGGATAGTTGCAGACAGTGTACTCAAGTTCACAGCTTTTAAAGCTTTGCTATTGAGAGTTTTCCCCTATTGCTGAGGGGAAGTGCGGGGCTCCCGTGCAGCCGGAGAGCTGGAAAGTGCGTGTGGATGTGGATTTTACTCTGGAAGCCCACTGCGCCTGATCTGTGAAAGGAACTGAGCAGGAAGCCTGACTCGGTGCCCGAGTGAAGCAGGAGATGCCGGCTGGGCCTCCTTCCCATTGTACTCCAGTCCCCACCCATTCCCCTCATTGAACCGGGGCGGTTGTCCGGCCAGGCATGGCTGCGGTGAGACTTCGGGAGCTGGCTTCATCTCAACTGTACCGGCGCCGCTATGAGCGAAACAGCGGGGTGCTGGAGCTATGGCAGGGCAGGGGCGAGCCCAAGACCAGGAGACCAGGGTAGGTGCCGCTTGTCACCTCGGAAAGTTTGTAAAAGGGCAAAGAAAGCTTCCCTCACAGAACAGGAAAGGGATGGTTTGTTCGAGCTGTGAGCAGCGTCGAGGGCGCAATGAAGAGACACGGTTTCCCCAGTCTTCCTCGTCACACAGTCAAAACCATTAATTCTCGATTCCCCTCCTGCAATTTGCTCCTTATTTTTTTGCTTCGAATGCAAAGGCAGTAAATTAATTAGCAGTGATTACTCGGTCCTTACTCCTCCGACAGCAGATGTGTCTAAACTGGGGCCTGTGGACAGGCCACGTTACCCCTCCAACCTCGGACAGCTCAATCCTGTTTGCGCTGATCTTGCTGGCTCGCTCGCTCATCCATCCTGTTTTGAATTTGGTGGGCCTGGAGGTCTGGAAAGGGCCGTTCTTAGTGCTGGTGCCTTATTGGTGGATCAATCTTAAATCAGAAATACCCAGATCAGCAACCTGAGATGTGTGGAATTACTGGGGGCAGGGATTAAGCTTTACACATGGCCCTTGAGGCTCCACAAGGGACATGATATGGCCCGAAAAGCGTGTTCACCCTTGCCTGGCGTGTACGTTTAGCACCTGATGCAGTGCTGAGCCATGCAGAGTGCCAAGTCCCAGGGTCAGCTAGCTGCTCTCAGAAAGGGTGCTTGACCTGGACTGAGTGCCTCTGGGCGAGGGCGGGGACCAGACATCCAGGAGCCTCCTGTCCTGGTTGTATTCCAGTGAAACCCGCTGAAATTGCACATGTGTGTATACATGTCAGCTGGCAATAGCAGCGGGCTGTAATGCACCCCATGGCAAATTTTGTCCGCTGCCACTCAATGCCTGGGATCTGACTAAAAAAGGATCAGGAGCCAGTGAGAGTCGATTCCATCAGGAATACAGTGGGAGTCTGGAAGGGATTGAACACGGGGCATTGATGATTCCTACAATAGAATCTGATTTGCACTCCAGCGAGAGATCTCACTGTGAGCTTGCCTCTGTCTACCGAGGAAATCGGATCCCTGAACTCACTCACTGTAGGAATGGGATCCCCTGAACTCACTCACTGTAGGAATGGGATCCCCTGAACTCACTCCCTGTCGGAATGGGAACCCCTGAACTCACTCCCTGTTGGAATGGGATCCCTGAACTCATTCACTGTAGGAATGGGATCCCCTGAACTCACTCCCTGTCGGAATGGGAACCC
Source organism: Somniosus microcephalus (assembly GCF_052327205.1). Lineage (NCBI taxonomy): Eukaryota > Metazoa > Chordata > Chondrichthyes > Squaliformes > Somniosidae > Somniosus > Somniosus microcephalus. The sequence goes on along the minus strand of NC_140992.1, from coordinate 131,998,893 downwards.
CTGAACTCACTCCCTGTCGGAATGGGATCCCTGAACTCACTCCCTGTCGGAATGGGATCCTCTGAACTCACTCACTGTAGGAATGGGATCCCCTGAACTCACTCACTGTAGGAATAGGATCCCTGAACTCACTCCCTGTCGGAATGGGTTCCCTGATCTCATTCACTGCAGGAATGGGATCCTCTGAACTCACTCACTGTAGGAATGGGATCCCCTGAACTCACTCCCTGTCAGAATGGGATCCCTGAACTCATTCACTGTAGGAATGGGATCCCCTGAATTCACTCCCTGTCGGAATGGGATCCCCTGAATTCACTCCCTGTCGGAATGGGATCCCCTGAACTCGCTCCCTCTCGGAGTGGGATACCCTGAACTCATTCCCTGTCAGATTAGGATCCCCTGAACTCACTCCCTGTTGGAATGGGATCCCCTGAACTCACTCCCTGTCAAAATGGGATCCCCTGAACTCACTCCCTGTCGGAAAGGGACCCACTGAACTCACTCACTATCGAAATGGGATCCCCTGAACTCACTCATTGTAGGAATGGGATCGCCTGAACTCAATCCTGTCGGAATGGGATCCCCTGAACACACTCCCTGTCAGAATGGGATCCCCTGAACTCACTCCCTGTCGGAATGGGATCCGCTGAACTCACGCCCCATCAGAATGGGATCCCCTGAACTGACTCACTGTCGGAATGGGATCCCTGAACTCACTCCCTGTCAGAATGGGATCCCTGAATTCACTCACTGTAGGAATGGGATCCCCTGAACTCACTCACTGTAGCAATGGGATCCCCTGAACTCACTCACTGCAGGAATGGGATCCCTGAACTCGCTCACTGTCGGAATGGGATCCCTGAACTCACTCACTGTCGGAATGGGATCCCCTGAACTCACTCCCTGTCGGAATGGGATCCCCTGAACTCACTCCCTGTTGGAATGGGATCCCCTGAACTCACTCCCTGTCAGAATGGGATCCCCTGAACTCACTCACTGTAGGAATGGGATCTCCTGAACTCACTCCCTGTCGGGATGGGAACCCCTGAACTCACTCCCTGTCGGAATGAGATCCCTGAACTCACTCCCTGTCGGAATGGGATCCCTGAACTCATTCACTGTAGGAATGGGATCCCTGAACTCACTCCCTGTCGGAATGGGATCCCCTGAACTCACTCCCTGTAGGAATGGGATCCCCTGAACTCACTCCCTGTCGGAATGGGATCCCCTGAACTCACTCACTGTCGGAATGGGATCCCTGAACTCACTCACTTTCGGAATGGGATCCCTGAACTCACTCACTGTAGGAATGGGATCCCTGAACTCACTCACTGTAGGAATGGGATCCCCTGAACTCACTCCCTGTCGGAATGGGATCCCCGTAACTCACTCACTGTCGGAATGGGATCACCTGAACTCACTCCCTGTAGGAATGGGATCCCCGAACTCACTCACTGTAGAAATGGGATCCCCTGAACTCACTCACTGTAGGAATGGGATCCCCTGAACTCACTCCCTGTAGGAATGGGATCCCTGGAACTCACTCACTGTCGCAATGGGATCCCCTGAACTCACTCACTGTCGGAATGGGATCCCCGGAACTCACTCACTGTCGGAATAGGATCTCCTGAACTCACTCCCTGTCGGAATGGGATCCCTGAACTCACTCACTGTCAGAATGGGATCCCCTGAACTCACTCACTGTCGGAATGGGATCCCTGAACTCACTCCCTGTCGGAATGGGATCTCTGAACTCACTCACTGTCGGAATGGGATCCCCTGAACTCACTCCCTGTCGGAATGGGATCCCCTGAACTCACTCGCTGTTGGAATGGGATCCCTGAACTCACTCCCTGTCGGAATGGGATCCCTGAACTCACTCCCTGTCGGAATGGGATCCCCTGAACTCACTCCCTGTCGGAATGGGATCCCCTGAACTCACTCGCTGCAGGAATGGGATCCCTGAACTCACTCCCTGTCGGAATGGGACCCCTGAACTCACTCCCTGTCGGAATGGGATACCCTGAACTCAATCCTGTAGGAATGGGATCCCTGAACTCACTCACTGACAGAATGAGATCCCTGAACTCACTCCCTGTCGGAATGGGTTCCCTGAACTCACTCTCTGTCGGAATGGGATCCCCTGAACTCACTCCCTGTCGGAATGGGATCCCCTGAACTCACTCACTGTCGGAATGGGATCCCCTGAACTCACTCACTGTAGGAATGGGATCCCTGAACTGACTCACTGGAGGAATGGGATCCCCTGAACTCTCCCTGTCGGAATGGGATCCCTGAACTCACTCCCTGTCGGAATGGGATCCCCTGAACTCGCTCCCTGTCGGAATGGGATCTCCTGAACTCACTCCCTGTCGGAATGGGATCCCCTGAACTCACTCACTGTAGGAATGGGATCCCTGAACTCACTCTCTGTTGGAATAGGATCCCCTGAACTCACTCACTGTAGGAATGGGATCTCCTGAACTCACTCCCTGTCGGGATGGGAACCCCTGAACTCACTCCCTGTCGGAATGAGATCCCTGAACTCACTCCCTGTCGGAATGGGATCCCTGAACTCATTCACTGTAGGAATGGGATCCCTGAACTCACTCCCTGTCGGAATGCGATCCCCTGAACTCACTCCCTGTAGGAATGGGATCCCCTGAACTCACTCCCTGTCGGAATGGGTTCCCTGATCTCATTCACTGTAGGAATGGGATCCTCTGAACTCACTCACTGTAGGAATGGGATCCTCTGAACTCACTCACTGTAGGAATGGAACCCTGAACTCACTCACTGTAGGACTAGGATCCCTGAACTCACTCCCTGTCGGAATGGGTTCCCTGATCTCATTCACTGTAGGAATGGGATCCTCTGAACTCACTCACTGTAGGAATGGGATCCTCTGAACTCACTCACTGTAGGAATGGGATCCCCTGAACTCACTCCCTGTCGGAGTGGGATCCCCTGAACTCATTCCCTGTCAGATTAGGATCCCCTGAACTCACTCCCTGTCGGAATGGGATCCCCTGAACTCACTCCCTGTCAAAATGGGATCCCCTGAACTCACTCCCTGTCGGAAAGGGACCCACTGAACTCACTCACAATTGAAATGGGATCCCCTGAACTCACTCATTGTAGGAATGGGATCGCCTGAACTCAATCCTGTCGGAATGGGATCCCCTGAACACACTCCCTGTCGGAATGGGATCCCCTGAACTCACTCCCTGTCAAAATGGGATCCCCTGAACTCACTCCCTGTCGGAAAGGGACCCACTGAACTCACTCACAATTGAAATGGGATCCCCTGAACTCACTCATTGTAGGAATGGGATCGCCTGAACTCAATCCTGTCGGAATGGGATCCCCTGAACACACTCCCTGTCAGAATGGGATCCCCTGAACTCACTCCCAGTCAGAATGGGATCCGCTGAACTCACTGCCTATCAGAATGGGATCCCCTGAACTAACTGACTGTCGGAATGGGATCCCTGAACTCACTCCGTCAGAATGGGATCCCTGAATTCACTCACTGTAGGAATGGGATCCCCTGAACTCACTCACTGTAGGAATGGGATCTCTGAACTCACTCACTGTCGGAATGGGATCCCTGAACTCACTCACTGTCGGAATGGGATCCCCTGAACTCACTCACTGTAGGAATGGGATCCCCTGAACTCCCTCCCTGTCGGAATGGGATCACCTGAACTCACTCCCTGTAGGAATGGGATCCCCGAACTCACTCACTGTAGAAATGGGATCCCCTGAACTCACTCACTGTAGGAATGGGATCCCCTGAACTCACTCCCTGTAGGAATGGGATCCCTGGAACTCACTCACTGTCGCAATGGGATCCCCTGAACTCACTCACTGTCGGAATGGGATCCCCGGAACTCACTCACTGTCGGAATGGGATCTCCTGAACTCACTCCCTGTCGGAATGGGATCCCTGAACTCACTCACTGTCAGAATGGGATCCCCTGAACTCACTCACTGTCGGAATGGGATCCCTGAACTCACTCCCTGTCGGAATGGGATCTCTGAACTCACTCACTGTCGGAATGGGATCCCCTGAACTCACTCCCTGTCGGAATGGGATCCCCTGAACTCACTCGCTGTTGGAATGGGATCCCTGAACTCACTCCCTGTCGGAATGGGATCCCTGAACTCACTCCCTGTCGGAATGGGATCCCCTGAACTCACTCCCTGTCGGAATGGGATCCCCTGAACTCACTCGCTGCAGGAATGGGATCCCTGAACTCACTCCCTGTCGGAATGGGACCCCTGAACTCACTCCCTGTCGGAATGGGATACCCTGAACTCAATCCTGTAGGAATGGGATCCCTGAACTCACTCACTGACAGAATGAGATCCCTGAACTCACTCCCTGTCGGAATGGGTTCCCTGAACTCACTCTCTGTCGGAATGGGATCCCCTGAACTCACTCCCTGTCGGAATGGGATCCCCTGAACTCACTCACTGTCGGAATGGGATCCCCTGAACTCACTCACTGTAGGAATGGGATCCCTGAACTGACTCACTGGAGGAATGGGATCCCCTGAACTCTCCCTGTCGGAATGGGATCCCTGAACTCACTCCCTGTCGGAATGGGATCCCCTGAACTCGCTCCCTGTCGGAATGGGATCTCCTGAACTCACTCCCTGTCGGAATGGGATCCCCTGAACTCACTCACTGTAGGAATGGGATCCCTGAACTCACTCTCTGTTGGAATAGGATCCCCTGAACTCACTCACTGTAGGAATGGGATCTCCTGAACTCACTCCCTGTCGGGATGGGAACCCCTGAACTCACTCCCTGTCGGAATGAGATCCCTGAACTCACTCCCTGTCGGAATGGGATCCCTGAACTCATTCACTGTAGGAATGGGATCCCTGAACTCACTCCCTGTCGGAATGCGATCCCCTGAACTCACTCCCTGTAGGAATGGGATCCCCTGAACTCACTCCCTGTCGGAATGGGATCCTCTGAACTCACTCACTGTAGGAATGGGATCCTCTGAACTCACTCACTGTAGGAATGGAACCCTGAACTCACTCACTGTAGGAATAGGATCCCTGAACTCACTCCCTGTCGGAATGGGTTCCCTGATCTCATTCACTGTAGGAATGGGATCCTCTGAACTCACTCACTGTAGGAATGGGATCCTCTGAACTCACTCACTGTAGGAATGGGATCCCCTGAACTCACTCCCTGTCGGAGTGGGATCCCCTGAACTCATTCCCTGTCAGATTAGGATCCCCTGAACTCACTCCCTGTCGGAATGGGATCCCCTGAACTCACTCCCTGTCAAAATGGGATCCCCTGAACTCACTCCCTGTCGGAAAGGGACCCACTGAACTCACTCACAATTGAAATGGGATCCCCTGAACTCACTCATTGTAGGAATGGGATCGCCTGAACTCAATCCTGTCGGAATGGGATCCCCTGAACACACTCCCTGTCGGAATGGGATCCCCTGAACTCACTCCCTGTCAAAATGGGATCCCCTGAACTCACTCCCTGTCGGAAAGGGACCCACTGAACTCACTCACAATTGAAATGGGATCCCCTGAACTCACTCATTGTAGGAATGGGATCGCCTGAACTCAATCCTGTCGGAATGGGATCCCCTGAACACACTCCCTGTCAGAATGGGATCCCCTGAACTCACTCCCACTCAGAATGGGATCCGCTGAACTAACTGACTGTCGGAATGGGATCCCTGAACTCACTCCGTCAGAATGGGATCCCTGAATTCACTCACTGTAGGAATGGGATCCCCTGAACTCACTCACTGTAGGAATGGGATCTCTGAACTCACTCACTGTCGGAATGGGATCCCTGAACTCACTCACTGTCGGAATGGGATCCCCTGAACTCACTCACTGTAGGAATGGGATCCCCTGAACTCCCTCCCTGTCGGAATGGGATCCCCTGAACTCACTCCCTGTCGGATTGGGATCACCTGAACTCACTCCCTGTCGGAATGGGATCCCCTGAACTCACTCCCTCTCAGAATGGGATCCATTGAACTCACTCACTGTAGGAATGGGATCTCCTGAACTCACTCACTGTAGGAATGGGATCCCCTGAACTCACTCCCTGTCGGAATGGGATCCCTGAACTCATTCACTGTAGGAATGGGATCCCCTGAACTCACTCCCTGTCGGAATGGGATCCCCTGAACTCACTCCCTGTCGGAATGGGATCCCTGAACTCAATCCCTGTCAGAATGGGATCCTCTGAACTCACTCACTGTAGGAATGGAACCCCTGAACTCACTCACTGTAGGAATAGGATCCCTGAACTAACTCCCTGTCGGAATGGGTTCCCTGATCTCATTCACTGTCGGAATGGGATCCTCTGAACTCACTCACTGTAGGAATGGGATCCCCTGAACTCACTCCCTGTCGGAATGGGATCCCCTGAACTCACTCCCTGTTGGAATGGGATCCCCTGAACTCACTCCCTGTCAGAATGGGATCCCCTGAACTCACTCACTGTAGGAATGGGATCTCCTGAACTCACTCCCTGTCGGGATGGGAACCCCTGAACTCACTCCCTGTCGGAATGAGATCCCTGAACTCACTCCCTGTCGGAATGGGATCCCTGAACTCATTCACTGTAGGAATGGGATCCCTGAACTCACTCCCTGTCGGAATGGGATCCCCTGAACTCACTCCCTGTAGGAATGGGATCCCCTGAACTCACTCCCTGTCGGAATGGGATCCCCTGAACTCACTCACTGTCGGAATGGGATCCCTGAACTCACTCACTTTCGGAATGGGATCCCTGAACTCACTCACTGTAGGAATGGGATCCCTGAACTCACTCACTGTAGGAATGGGATCCCCTGAACTCACTCCCTGTCGGAATGGGATCCCCGTAACTCACTCACTGTCGGAATGGGATCACCTGAACTCACTCCCTGTAGGAATGGGATCCCCGAACTCACTCACTGTAGAAATGGGATCCCCTGAACTCACTCACTGTAGGAATGGGATCCCCTGAACTCACTCCCTGTAGGAATGGGATCCCTGGAACTCACTCACTGTCGCAATGGGATCCCCTGAACTCACTCACTGTCGGAATGGGATCCCCGGAACTCACTCACTGTCGGAATAGGATCTCCTGAACTCACTCCCTGTCGGAATGGGATCCCTGAACTCACTCACTGTCAGAATGGGATCCCCTGAACTCACTCACTGTCGGAATGGGATCCCTGAACTCACTCCCTGTCGGAATGGGATCTCTGAACTCACTCACTGTCGGAATGGGATCCCCTGAACTCACTCCCTGTCGGAATGGGATCCCCTGAACTCACTCGCTGTTGGAATGGGATCCCTGAACTCACTCCCTGTCGGAATGGGATCCCTGAACTCACTCCCTGTCGGAATGGGATCCCCTGAACTCACTCCCTGTCGGAATGGGATCCCCTGAACTCACTCGCTGCAGGAATGGGATCCCTGAACTCACTCCCTGTCGGAATGGGACCCCTGAACTCACTCCCTGTCGGAATGGGATACCCTGAACTCAATCCTGTAGGAATGGGATCCCTGAACTCACTCACTGACAGAATGAGATCCCTGAACTCACTCCCTGTCGGAATGGGTTCCCTGAACTCACTCTCTGTCGGAATGGGATCCCCTGAACTCACTCCCTGTCGGAATGGGATCCCCTGAACTCACTCACTGTCGGAATGGGATCCCCTGAACTCACTCACTGTAGGAATGGGATCCCTGAACTGACTCACTGGAGGAATGGGATCCCCTGAACTCTCCCTGTCGGAATGGGATCCCTGAACTCACTCCCTGTCGGAATGGGATCCCCTGAACTCGCTCCCTGTCGGAATGGGATCTCCTGAACTCACTCCCTGTCGGAATGGGATCCCCTGAACTCACTCACTGTAGGAATGGGATCCCTGAACTCACTCTCTGTTGGAATAGGATCCCCTGAACTCACTCACTGTAGGAATGGGATCTCCTGAACTCACTCCCTGTCGGGATGGGAACCCCTGAACTCACTCCCTGTCGGAATGAGATCCCTGAACTCACTCCCTGTCGGAATGGGATCCCTGAACTCATTCACTGTAGGAATGGGATCCCTGAACTCACTCCCTGTCGGAATGCGATCCCCTGAACTCACTCCCTGTAGGAATGGGATCCCCTGAACTCACTCCCTGTCGGAATGGGTTCCCTGATCTCATTCACTGTAGGAATGGGATCCTCTGAACTCACTCACTGTAGGAATGGGATCCTCTGAACTCACTCACTGTAGGAATGGAACCCTGAACTCACTCACTGTAGGACTAGGATCCCTGAACTCACTCCCTGTCGGAATGGGTTCCCTGATCTCATTCACTGTAGGAATGGGATCCTCTGAACTCACTCACTGTAGGAATGGGATCCTCTGAACTCACTCACTGTAGGAATGGGATCCCCTGAACTCACTCCCTGTCGGAGTGGGATCCCCTGAACTCATTCCCTGTCAGATTAGGATCCCCTGAACTCACTCCCTGTCGGAATGGGATCCCCTGAACTCACTCCCTGTCAAAATGGGATCCCCTGAACTCACTCCCTGTCGGAAAGGGACCCACTGAACTCACTCACAATTGAAATGGGATCCCCTGAACTCACTCATTGTAGGAATGGGATCGCCTGAACTCAATCCTGTCGGAATGGGATCCCCTGAACACACTCCCTGTCGGAATGGGATCCCCTGAACTCACTCCCTGTCAAAATGGGATCCCCTGAACTCACTCCCTGTCGGAAAGGGACCCACTGAACTCACTCACAATTGAAATGGGATCCCCTGAACTCACTCATTGTAGGAATGGGATCGCCTGAACTCAATCCTGTCGGAATGGGATCCCCTGAACACACTCCCTGTCAGAATGGGATCCCCTGAACTCACTCCCAGTCAGAATGGGATCCGCTGAACTCACTGCCTATCAGAATGGGATCCCCTGAACTAACTGACTGTCGGAATGGGATCCCTGAACTCACTCCGTCAGAATGGGATCCCTGAATTCACTCACTGTAGGAATGGGATCCCCTGAACTCACTCACTGTAGGAATGGGATCTCTGAACTCACTCACTGTCGGAATGGGATCCCTGAACTCACTCACTGTCGGAATGGGATCCCCTGAACTCACTCACTGTAGGAATGGGATCCCCTGAACTCCCTCCCTGTCGGAATGGGATCACCTGAACTCACTCCCTGTAGGAATGGGATCCCCGAACTCACTCACTGTAGAAATGGGATCCCCTGAACTCACTCACTGTAGGAATGGGATCCCCTGAACTCACTCCCTGTAGGAATGGGATCCCTGGAACTCACTCACTGTCGCAATGGGATCCCCTGAACTCACTCACTGTCGGAATGGGATCCCCGGAACTCACTCACTGTCGGAATGGGATCTCCTGAACTCACTCCCTGTCGGAATGGGATCCCTGAACTCACTCACTGTCAGAATGGGATCCCCTGAACTCACTCACTGTCGGAATGGGATCCCTGAACTCACTCCCTGTCGGAATGGGATCTCTGAACTCACTCACTGTCGGAATGGGATCCCCTGAACTCACTCCCTGTCGGAATGGGATCCCCTGAACTCACTCGCTGTTGGAATGGGATCCCTGAACTCACTCCCTGTCGGAATGGGATCCCTGAACTCACTCCCTGTCGGAATGGGATCCCCTGAACTCACTCCCTGTCGGAATGGGATCCCCTGAACTCACTCGCTGCAGGAATGGGATCCCTGAACTCACTCCCTGTCGGAATGGGACCCCTGAACTCACTCCCTGTCGGAATGGGATACCCTGAACTCAATCCTGTAGGAATGGGATCCCTGAACTCACTCACTGACAGAATGAGATCCCTGAACTCACTCCCTGTCGGAATGGGTTCCCTGAACTCACTCTCTGTCGGAATGGGATCCCCTGAACTCACTCCCTGTCGGAATGGGATCCCCTGAACTCACTCACTGTCGGAATGGGATCCCCTGAACTCACTCACTGTAGGAATGGGATCCCTGAACTGACTCACTGGAGGAATGGGATCCCCTGAACTCTCCCTGTCGGAATGGGATCCCTGAACTCACTCCCTGTCGGAATGGGATCCCCTGAACTCGCTCCCTGTCGGAATGGGATCTCCTGAACTCACTCCCTGTCGGAATGGGATCCCCTGAACTCACTCACTGTAGGAATGGGATCCCTGAACTCACTCTCTGTTGGAATAGGATCCCCTGAACTCACTCACTGTAGGAATGGGATCTCCTGAACTCACTCCCTGTCGGGATGGGAACCCCTGAACTCACTCCCTGTCGGAATGAGATCCCTGAACTCACTCCCTGTCGGAATGGGATCCCTGAACTCATTCACTGTAGGAATGGGATCCCTGAACTCACTCCCTGTCGGAATGCGATCCCCTGAACTCACTCCCTGTAGGAATGGGATCCCCTGAACTCACTCCCTGTCGGAATGGGATCCTCTGAACTCACTCACTGTAGGAATGGGATCCTCTGAACTCACTCACTGTAGGAATGGAACCCTGAACTCACTCACTGTAGGAATAGGATCCCTGAACTCACTCCCTGTCGGAATGGGTTCCCTGATCTCATTCACTGTAGGAATGGGATCCTCTGAACTCACTCACTGTAGGAATGGGATCCTCTGAACTCACTCACTGTAGGAATGGGATCCCCTGAACTCACTCCCTGTCGGAGTGGGATCCCCTGAACTCATTCCCTGTCAGATTAGGATCCCCTGAACTCACTCCCTGTCGGAATGGGATCCCCTGAACTCACTCCCTGTCAAAATGGGATCCCCTGAACTCACTCCCTGTCGGAAAGGGACCCACTGAACTCACTCACAATTGAAATGGGATCCCCTGAACTCACTCATTGTAGGAATGGGATCGCCTGAACTCAATCCTGTCGGAATGGGATCCCCTGAACACACTCCCTGTCGGAATGGGATCCCCTGAACTCACTCCCTGTCAAAATGGGATCCCCTGAACTCACTCCCTGTCGGAAAGGGACCCACTGAACTCACTCACAATTGAAATGGGATCCCCTGAACTCACTCATTGTAGGAATGGGATCGCCTGAACTCAATCCTGTCGGAATGGGATCCCCTGAACACACTCCCTGTCAGAATGGGATCCCCTGAACTCACTCCCACTCAGAATGGGATCCGCTGAACTAACTGACTGTCGGAATGGGATCCCTGAACTCACTCCGTCAGAATGGGATCCCTGAATTCACTCACTGTAGGAATGGGATCCCCTGAACTCACTCACTGTAGGAATGGGATCTCTGAACTCACTCACTGTCGGAATGGGATCCCTGAACTCACTCACTGTCGGAATGGGATCCCCTGAACTCACTCACTGTAGGAATGGGATCCCCTGAACTCCCTCCCTGTCGGAATGGGATCCCCTGAACTCACTCCCTGTCGGATTGGGATCACCTGAACTCACTCCCTGTCGGAATGGGATCCCCTGAACTCACTCCCTCTCAGAATGGGATCCATTGAACTCACTCACTGTAGGAATGGGATCTCCTGAACTCACTCACTGTAGGAATGGGATCCCCTGAACTCACTCCCTGTCGGAATGGGATCCCTGAACTCATTCACTGTAGGAATGGGATCCCCTGAACTCACTCCCTGTCGGAATGGGATCCCCTGAACTCACTCCCTGTCGGAATGGGATCCCTGAACTCAATCCCTGTCAGAATGGGATCCTCTGAACTCACTCACTGTAGGAATGGAACCCCTGAACTCACTCACTGTAGGAATAGGATCCCTGAACTAACTCCCTGTCGGAATGGGTTCCCTGATCTCATTCACTGTCGGAATGGGATCCTCTGAACTCACTCACTGTAGGAATGGGATCCCCTGAACTCACTCCCTGTCGGAATGGGATCCCCTGAACTCACTCACTGTCGGAATGGGATCCCCTGAACTCACTCCCTGTCGGAGTGGGATCCCCTGAACTCATTCCCTGTCAGATTAGGAACCCCTGAACTCACTCCCTGTCGGAATGGGATCTGCTGAACTCACTCCCTGTCAAAATGGGACCCCCTGAACTCACTCCCTGTCGGAAAGGGACCCACTGAACTCACTCACTATTGAAATGGGATCCCCTGAACTCACTCCCTGTCAAAATGGGATCCCCTGAACTCACTCCCTGTCGGAAAGGGACCCACTGAACTCACTCACTATTGAAATGGGATCCCCTGAACTCACTCATTGTAGGAATGGGATCGCCTGAACTCAATCCCGTCGGAATGGGATCCCCTGAACACACTCCCTGTCAGAATGGGATCCCCTGAACTCACTCCCTGTCAGAATGGGATCCGCTGAACTCACTCCCTATCAGAATGGGATCCCCTGAACTAACTCACTGTCGGAATGGGATCCCTGAACTGACTGACTGTCGGAATGGGATCCCCTGAACTCACTCCCTGTCAGAATGGGATCCTCTGAACTCACTCACTGTAGGAATGGGATCTCCTGAACTCACTCCCTGTCGGGATGGGAACCCCTGAACTCACTCCCTGTCGGAATGAGATCCCTGAACTCACTCCCTGTCGGAATGGGATCCCTGAACTCATTCACTGTAGGAATGGGATCCCTGAACTCACTCCCTGTCGGAATGGGATCCCCTGAACTCACTCTCTGTCGGAATAGGATCCCCGAACTCACTCACTGTCGGAATGGGACCCCTGAACTCACTCCCTGTGGGAATGGGATCCCCTGAACTCACTCCCTGTCGGAATGGGATCCCCTGAACTCACTCACTGTCGGAATGGGATCCCTGAACTCACTCACTTTCGGAATGGGATCCCTGAACTCACTCACTGTCGGAATGGGATCCCCTGAACTCACTCCCTGTAGGAATGGGATCCCCGTAACTCACTCACTGTCGGAATGGGATCACCTGAACTCTCTCCCTGTAGGAATGGGATCCCCGAACTCACTCACTGTAGAAATGGGATCCCCTGAACTCATTCACTGTAGGAATGGGATCCCCTGAACTCACTCCCTGTAGGAATGGGATCCCTGGAACTCACTCACTGTCGGAATGGGATCACCTGAACTCACTCCCTGTCGGAATGGGATCACCTGAACTCACTCACTGTCAGAATGGGATCCCCTGAACTCACTCACTGTCGGAATGGGATCCCTGAACTCACTCCCTGTCGGAATGGGATCTCTGAACTCACTCACTGTCGGAATGGGATCCCCTGAACTCACTCGCTGTCGGAATGGGATCCCTGAACTCAATCCCTGTCGGAATGGGATCCCTGAACTCACTCCCTGTCGGAATGGGATCCCCTGAACTCTCCCTGTCGGAATGGGATCCCTGAACTCACTCCCTGTCGGAATGGGATCCCCTGAACTCGCTCCCTGTCGGAATGGGATCTCCTGAACTCGCTCCCTGTCGGAATGTGATTCCCTGAACTCACTCTCTGTTGGAATGGGATCCCCTGAACTCACTCACTGTAGGAATGGGATCCTCTGAACTCACTCCCTGCTGGAATGGGATCCCAGAACTCACTCTCTGTTGGAATGGGATCCCCTGAACTCACTCACTGTCGGAATGGGATCCTCTGAACTCAATCACTGTAGGAATGGAACCCCTGAACTCACTCACTGTAGGAATAGGATCCCTGAACTCACTCCCTGTCGGAATGGGTTCCCTGATCTCATTCACTGTAGGAATGGGATCCTCTGAACTCACTCACTGTAGGAATGGGATCCCCTGAACTCACTCCCTGTCTGAATGGGATCCCTGATCTCATTCACTGTAGGAATGGGATCCCCTGAACTCCCTCCCTGTCGGAATGGGATCCCCTGAACTCACTCACTGTCGGAATGGGATCCCCTGAACTCACTCCCTGTCGGAGTGGGATCCCCTGAACTCATTCCCTGTCAGATTAGGATCCCCTGAACTCACTCCTTGTCGGAATGGGATCCCCTGAACTCACTCACTGTCAAAATGGGATCCCCTGAGCTCACCCCCTGTCGGAAAGGGACCCACTGAACTCACTCACGATTGAAATGGGATCCCCTGAACTCACTCATTGTAGGAATGGGATCGCCTGAACTCAGTCCTGTCGGAATGGGATCCCCTGAACACACTCCCTGTCAGAATGGGATCCCCTGAACTCACTCCCTGTCAGAATGGGATCCGCTGAACTCACTCCCTATAAGAATGGGATCCCCTGAACTAACTCACTGTCGGAATGGGATCCCTGAACTCACTCCCTGTCAGAATGGGATCCCTGAATTCACTCACTGAAGGAATGGGATCCCCTGAACTCACTCCCTGTCGGAATGGGATCCCCGTAACTCACTCACTGTAGGAATGGGATCCCCTGAACTCACTCCCTGTCGGAATGGGATCCCTGAACTCATTCACTGTGGGAATGGGATCCCCTGAACTCCCTCCCTGTCGGAATGGGATCCCCTGAACTCACTCCCTGTCGGAATGGGATCCCCTGAACTCAGTCCCTGTCGGAGTGGGATCCCTGAACTGACTGACTGTCGGAATGGGATCCCTGAACTCACTCCCTGTCAGAATGGGATCCCCTGAACTCACTCACTGTCGGAATGGGATCCCCTGAACTCACTCACTGTCGGAATGGGATCCCTGAACTCACTCACTGTCGGAATGGGATCCCTGAACTCACTCACTGTCGGAATGGGATGCCTGAGCTCACTCACTGTCGGAATGGGATCCCCTGAACTCACTCCCTATCGGATTGGGATCCCCTGAACTCACTCCCTGTCGGAATGGGATCCCCTGAACTCACTCCCTCTCAGAATGGGATCCATTGAACTCACTCACTGTAGGAATGGGATCCCCTGAACTCACTCACTGTAGGAATGGGATCCCCTGAACTCACTCCCTGTCGGAATGGGATCCCTGAACTCATTCACTGTCGGAATGGGATCCCCTGAACTCCCTCCCTGTCGGAATGGGATCCCCTGAACTCACTCCCTGTCGGAATGGGATCCCCTGAAATCACTCCCTGTTGGAGTGGGATCCCCTGAACTCATTCCCTGTCAGATTAGGATCCCCTGAACTCACTCCCTGTCGGAATGGGATCCCCTGAACTCACTCCCTGTCGGAGTGGGATCCCCTGAACTCATTCCCTGTCAGATTAGGATCCCCTGAACTCACTCCCTGTCAGAATGGGATCCCCTGAACTCACTCCCTGTCAAAATGGGATCCCCTGAACACTCTCCCTATCAGAGTTGGATCCCCTGAACTCACTCCCTGTCGGAAAGGGACCCACTGAACTCACTCACTATTGAAATGTGATCCCCTGAACTCACTGTCGGAAAGGGATCCCTGAACTCACTCACTGTCAGAATGGGATCCCTGAGCTCACTCCCTGTCGGATTGGGATCCCCTGAACTCACTCCCTGTTGGAATGGGATAACCTGAACTCACTCCCTGTTGGAATGGGATAACCTGAACTCACTCCCTTTCAGAATGGGATCCCCTGAACTCACTCACTGTAGGAATGGAACCCCTGAACTCACTCACTGTAGGAATGGGATCCCCTGAACTCTCTCCCTGTCGGAATGTGTCCCCTGATCTCATTCACTGTAGGAATGGGATCCCCTGAACTAACTCTCTGTCGGAATGGGATCCCTGAACTGACTGACTGTCGGAATGGGATCCCTGAACTCACTCCCTGTCAGAATGGGATCCCTGAATTCACTCACTGAAGGAATGGGATCCCCTGAACTCACTCACTGTAGGAATGGGATCCCCTGAACTCACTCACTGTAGGAATGGGATCCCTGAACTCACTCACTGTCGGAATGGGATCCCTGAACTCACTCACTGTCGGAATGGGATCCCCTGAACTCACTCCCTGTCGGAATGGGATCCCCTGAACTCACTCCCTGTTGTAATGGGATCCCCTGAACTCATTCACTGTAGGAATGGGATCCCCTGAACTCACTCCCTGTCGGAATGGGATCCCTGAACTCATTCACTGTAGGAATGGGATCCGCTGAACTCACTCCCTGTCGGAATGCGAACCCCTGAACTCACTCCCTGTCGGAATGAGATCCCCTGAACTCACTCCCTGTCGGAATGGGATCCCTGAACTCATTCACTGTAGGAATGGGATCCCCTGAACACCCTCCCTGTCGGAATGGGATCCCCTGAACTCACTCCGTGTTGGAATGGGATCCCCTGAACTCATTCCCTGTCAGATTAGGATCCCCTGAACTCACTCCCTGTCGGAATGGGATCCCCTGAACTCACTCCCTGTCAAAATGGGATCCCCTGAACGCTCTCCCTGTCACAGTTGGATCCCCTGAACTCACTCCCTGTCGGAATAGGATCCCTGAACTCACTCCCTGTCGGAATGGGTTCCCTGATCTCATTCACTGTAGGAATGGGATCCCCTGAACACACTCCCTGTCAGAATGGGATCCCCTGAACTCACTCCCTGTCGGAATGGGATCTGCTGAACTCACTCCCTGTCGGAATGGGATCCCCTGAACTCACTCCCTGTAGGAATGGGATCCCCTGAACTCACTCCCTGTCGGAATGGGAGCCCCTGAACTCACTCACTGTCAGAATGGGATCCCTGAACTCACTCACTTTCGGAATGCGATCCCTGAACTCACTCTGTCGGAATAGGATCCCCGAACTCACTCACTGTAGGAATGGGATCCCTGAACTCACTCCCCGTCGGAATGGGATCCATGAACTCACTGTTGGAATGGGATCCCTGAACTCACTCCCTCTCGGAATGGGATCCCTGAACTCACTCACTGTCGGAATGGGATCCCCTGAACTCACTCCCTGTCGGAATGGGATCCCCTGAACACACTCACTGTCGGAATGGGATCCCTGAAATCACTCCCTGTTGGAATGGGATCCCTGAACTCACTCACTGTCGGAATGGGATCCCCTGAACTCACTCCCTGTCAGAATGGGATCCCCTGAACTCACTCGCTGCAGGAATGGGATCCCTGAACTCACTCCCTGTCGGAATGGGGTCCCTGAACTCACTCCCTGTCGGAATGGGATCCCCTAAACTCAATCCTGTAGGAATGGGATCCCTGAACTCAATCCTGTCGGAATGGGATCCCTGAACTCACTCACTGTAGGAATGGGATCCCTGAACTCACTCACTGTCGGAATGGGACCCCTGAACTCACTCCCTGTGGGAATGGGATCCCCTGAACTCACTCCCTGTCGGAATGGGATCCCCTGAACTCACTCACTGTCGGAATGGGATCCCTGAACTCACTCACTTTCGGAATGGGATCCCTGAACTCACTCACTGTCGGAATGGGATCCCCTGAACTCACTCCCTGTAGGAATGGGATCCCCGTAACTCACTCACTGTCGGAATGGGATCACCTGAACTCTCTCCCTGTAGGAATGGGATCCCCGAACTCACTCACTGTAGAAATGGGATCCCCTGAACTCATTCACTGTAGGAATGGGATCCCCTGAACTCACTCCCTGTAGGAATGGGATCCCTGGAACTCACTCACTGTCGGAATGGGATCACCTGAACTCACTCCCTGTCGGAATGGGATCACCTGAACTCACTCACTGTCAGAATGGGATCCCCTGAACTCACTCACTGTCGGAATGGGATCCCTGAACTCACTCCCTGTCGGAATGGGATCTCTGAACTCACTCACTGTCGGAATGGGATCCCCTGAACTCACTCGCTGTCGGAATGGGATCCCTGAACTCAATCCCTGTCGGAATGGGATCCCTGAACTCACTCCCTGTCGGAATGGGATCCCCTGAACTCTCCCTGTCGGAATGGGATCCCTGAACT
This sequence comes from Somniosus microcephalus, assembly GCF_052327205.1. Taxonomy (NCBI): domain Eukaryota; kingdom Metazoa; phylum Chordata; class Chondrichthyes; order Squaliformes; family Somniosidae; genus Somniosus; species Somniosus microcephalus. The sequence continues at coordinate 131,981,056 of NC_140992.1, read as the reverse complement.
CACTCCCTGTCGGAATGGGATCCCCTGAACTCGCTCCCTGTCGGAATGGGATCTCCTGAACTCGCTCCCTGTCGGAATGTGATTCCCTGAACTCACTCTCTGTTGGAATGGGATCCCCTGAACTCACTCACTGTAGGAATGGGATCCTCTGAACTCACTCCCTGCTGGAATGGGATCCCAGAACTCACTCTCTGTTGGAATGGGATCCCCTGAACTCACTCACTGTCGGAATGGGATCCTCTGAACTCAATCACTGTAGGAATGGAACCCCTGAACTCACTCACTGTAGGAATAGGATCCCTGAACTCACTCCCTGTCGGAATGGGTTCCCTGATCTCATTCACTGTAGGAATGGGATCCTCTGAACTCACTCACTGTAGGAATGGGATCCCCTGAACTCACTCCCTGTCTGAATGGGATCCCTGATCTCATTCACTGTAGGAATGGGATCCCCTGAACTCCCTCCCTGTCGGAATGGGATCCCCTGAACTCACTCACTGTCGGAATGGGATCCCCTGAACTCACTCCCTGTCGGAGTGGGATCCCCTGAACTCATTCCCTGTCAGATTAGGATCCCCTGAACTCACTCCTTGTCGGAATGGGATCCCCTGAACTCACTCACTGTCAAAATGGGATCCCCTGAGCTCACCCCCTGTCGGAAAGGGACCCACTGAACTCACTCACGATTGAAATGGGATCCCCTGAACTCACTCATTGTAGGAATGGGATCGCCTGAACTCAGTCCTGTCGGAATGGGATCCCCTGAACACACTCCCTGTCAGAATGGGATCCCCTGAACTCACTCCCTGTCAGAATGGGATCCGCTGAACTCACTCCCTATAAGAATGGGATCCCCTGAACTAACTCACTGTCGGAATGGGATCCCTGAACTCACTCCCTGTCAGAATGGGATCCCTGAATTCACTCACTGAAGGAATGGGATCCCCTGAACTCACTCCCTGTCGGAATGGGATCCCCGTAACTCACTCACTGTAGGAATGGGATCCCCTGAACTCACCCCCTGTCGGAATGGGATCCCTGAACTCATTCACTGTGGGAATGGGATCCCCTGAACTCCCTCCCTGTCGGAATGGGATCCCCTGAACTCACTCCCTGTCGGAATGGGATCCCCTGAACTCAGTCCCTGTCGGAGTGGGATCCCTGAACTGACTGACTGTCGGAATGGGATCCCTGAACTCACTCCCTGTCAGAATGGGATCCCCTGAACTCACTCACTGTCGGAATGGGATCCCCTGAACTCACTCACTGTCGGAATGGGATCCCTGAACTCACTCACTGTCGGAATGGGATCCCTGAACTCACTCACTGTCGGAATGGGATGCCTGAGCTCACTCACTGTCGGAATGGGATCCCCTGAACTCACTCCCTGTCGGATTGGGATCCCCTGAACTCACTCCCTGTCGGAATGGGATCCCCTGAACTCACTCCCTCTCAGAATGGGATCCATTGAACTCACTCACTGTAGGAATGGGATCTCCTGAACTCACTCACTGTAGGAATGGGATCCCCTGAACTCGCTCCCTGTCGGAATGGGATCCCTGAACTCAATCCCTGTCGGAATGGGATCCTCTGAACTCACTCACTGTAGGAATGGAACCCCTGAACTCACTCACTGTAGGAATAGGATCCCTGAACTCTCTCCCTGTCGGAATGGGATCCCCTGAACTCACTCCCTGTCGGAATGGGATCCCTGAACTCACTCCCTGTCAGAATGGGATCCCTGAATTCATTCACTGTAGGAATGGGATCCCCTGAACTCACTCACTGTAGGAATAGGATCCCCTGAACTCACTCACTGTAGGAATGGGATCCCTGAACTCACTCACTGTCGGAATGGGATCCCTGAACTCACTCACTGTCGGAATGGGATCCCCTGAACTCACTCACTGTAGGAATGGGATCCCCTGAACTCACTCCCTGTCGGAATGGGATCCCTGAACTCATTCACTGTCGGAATGGGATCCCCTGAACTCCCTCCCTGTCGGAATGGGATCCCCTGAACTCACTCCCTGTCGGAATGGGATCCCCTGAAATCACTCCCTGTTGGAGTGGGATCCCCTGAACTCATTCCCTGTCAGATTAGGATCCCCTGAACTCACTCCCTGTCGGAATGGGATCCCCTGAACTCACTCCCTGTCGGAGTGGGATCCCCTGAACTCATTCCCTGTCAGATTAGGATCCCCTGAACTCACTCCCTGTCAGAATGGGATCCCCTGAACTCACTCCCTGTCAAAATGGGATCCCCTGAACACTCTCCCTATCAGAGTTGGATCCCCTGAACTCACTCCCTGTCGGAAAGGGACCCACTGAACTCACTCACTATTGAAATGTGATCCCCTGAACTCACTGTCGGAAAGGGATCCCTGAACTCACTCACTGTCAGAATGGGATCCCTGAGCTCACTCCCTGTCGGATTGGGATCCCCTGAACTCACTCCCTGTTGGAATGGGATAACCTGAACTCACTCCCTGTTGGAATGGGATAACCTGAACTCACTCCCTTTCAGAATGGGATCCCCTGAACTCACTCACTGTAGGAATGGAACCCCTGAACTCACTCACTGTAGGAATGGGATCCCCTGAACTCTCTCCCTGTCGGAATGTGTCCCCTGATCTCATTCACTGTAGGAATGGGATCCCCTGAACTAACTCTCTGTCGGAATGGGATCCCTGAACTGACTGACTGTCGGAATGGGATCCCTGAACTCACTCCCTGTCAGAATGGGATCCCTGAATTCACTCACTGAAGGAATGGGATCCCCTGAACTCACTCACTGTAGGAATGGGATCCCCTGAACTCACTCACTGTAGGAATGGGATCCCTGAACTCACTCACTGTCGGAATGGGATCCCTGAACTCACTCACTGTCGGAATGGGATCCCCTGAACTCACTCCCTGTCGGAATGGGATCCCCTGAACTCACTCCCTGTTGTAATGGGATCCCCTGAACTCATTCACTGTAGGAATGGGATCCCCTGAACTCACTCCCTGTCGGAATGGGATCCCTGAACTCATTCACTGTAGGAATGGGATCCGCTGAACTCACTCCCTGTCGGAATGCGAACCCCTGAACTCACTCCCTGTCGGAATGAGATCCCCTGAACTCACTCCCTGTCGGAATGGGATCCCTGAACTCATTCACTGTAGGAATGGGATCCCCTGAACACCCTCCCTGTCGGAATGGGATCCCCTGAACTCACTCCGTGTTGGAATGGGATCCCCTGAACTCATTCCCTGTCAGATTAGGATCCCCTGAACTCACTCACTGTCGGAATGGGATCCCCTGAACTCACTCCCTGTCAAAATGGGATCCCCTGAACGCTCTCCCTGTCACAGTTGGATCCCCTGAACTCACTCCCTGTCGGAATAGGATCCCTGAACTCACTCCCTGTCGGAATGGGTTCCCTGATCTCATTCACTGTAGGAATGGGATCCCCTGAACACACTCCCTGTCAGAATGGGATCCCCTGAACTCACTCCCTGTCGGAATGGGATCTGCTGAACTCACTCCCTGTCGGAATGGGATCCCCTGAACTCACTCCCTGTAGGAATGGGATCCCCTGAACTCACTCCCTGTCGGAATGGGAGCCCCTGAACTCACTCACTGTCAGAATGGGATCCCTGAACTCACTCACTTTCGGAATGCGATCCCTGAACTCACTCTGTCGGAATAGGATCCCCGAACTCACTCACTGTAGGAATGGGATCCCTGAACTCACTCCCCGTCGGAATGGGATCCATGAACTCACTGTTGGAATGGGATCCCTGAACTCACTCCCTCTCGGAATGGGATCCCTGAACTCACTCACTGTCGGAATGGGATCCCCTGAACTCACTCCCTGTCGGAATGGGATCCCCTGAACACACTCACTGTCGGAATGGGATCCCTGAAATCACTCCCTGTTGGAATGGGATCCCTGAACTCACTCACTGTCGGAATGGGATCCCCTGAACTCACTCCCTGTCAGAATGGGATCCCCTGAACTCACTCGCTGCAGGAATGGGATCCCTGAACTCACTCCCTGTCGGAATGGGGTCCCTGAACTCACTCCCTGTCGGAATGGGATCCCCTAAACTCAATCCTGTAGGAATGGGATCCCTGAACTCAATCCTGTCGGAATGGGATCCCTGAACTCACTCACTGTAGGAATGGGATCCCTGAACTCACTCACTGTAGGAATGGGATCCCTGAACTCACTCACTGTAGGAATGGGATCCCCTGAACTCACTCGCTGTCAGAATGGGATCCCTGAACTCACTCCCTGTCGGAATGGGATCCCCTGAACTCGCACCCTGTCGGAATGGGATCTCCTGGACTCACTCCCTGTTGGAATGTGATTCCCTGAACTCACTCACTGTAGGAATGGGATCCCCTGAACTCACTCCCTGTCGGAATGGGATCCCTGAACTCATTCACTGTAGGAATGGGATCCCCTGAACTCCCTCCCTGTCGGAATGGGATCCCCTGAACACACTCCCTGTTGGAATGGGATCCCTGAACTCATTCACTGTAGGAATGGGATCCCCTGAACTCGCTCCCTGTCGGAATGGGTTCCCTGATCTCATTCACTGTAGGAATGGGATCCTCTGAACTCACTCACTGTAGGAATGGGATCCCCTGAACTCACTCCCTGTCGGAATGGGATCCCTGAACTCATTCACTGTAGGAATGGGATCCCCTGAACTCCCTCCCTGTCGGAATGGGATCCCCTGAACACACTCCCTGTCAGAGTTGGATCCCCTGAACTCACTCCCTGTCGGAAAGGGACCCACTGAACTCACTCACTATTGAAATGGGATCCCCTGAACTCACTCCCCATCAGAATGGGATCCCCTGAACTAACTCACTGTCGGAATGGGATCCCTGAACTGACTGACTGTCGGAATGGGATCGCTGAACTCACTCCCTGTCCGAATGGGATCCCTGAATTCACTCACTGTAGGATTGGGATCCCCTGAACTCACTCCCTGTCGGAATGGGATCCCCTGAACTCACTCACTGTAGGAATGGGATCCCCTGAACTCACTCACGGTAGGAATGGGATCCCTGAACTCACTCACTGTCGGAATGGGATCCCTGAACTCAGTCACTGTCGGAATGGGATCCCCTGAACTCACTCCCTGTCGGATTGGGATCCCCTGAACTCACTCCCTGTTGAATGGGATCCCCTGAACTCACTCCCTGTCAGAATGGGATCCCCTGAACGCACTCACTGTAGGAATGGGATCTCCTGAACTCACTCACTGTAGGAATGGGATCCCCTGAACTCACTCCCTGTCGGAATGGGATCCCTGAACTCATTCACTGTAGGAATGGGATCCCCTGAACACCCTCCCTGTCGGAATGGGATCCCCTGAACTCACTCCCTGTCGGAATGGGATCCCCTGAACTCACTCCCTGTCGGACTGGGATCCCCTGAACTCATTCCCTGTCAGATTAGGATCCCCTGAACTCACTCCCTGTCGGAATGGGATCCCCTGAACACACTCCCTGTCAAAATGGGATCCCCTGAACGCTCTCCCTGTCAGAGTGGGATCCCCTGAACTCACTCCCTGTCGGAATGGGATCCCTGAACTCACTCCCTGTCGGAATGGGATCCTCTGAACTCACTCACTGTAGGAATGGAACCCCTGAACTCACTCACTGGAGGAATAGGATCCCTGAACTCACTCCCTGTCGGAATGGGTTCCCTGATCTCATTCACTGTAGGAATGGGATCCCCTGAACACACTCCCTGTCAGAATGGGATCCCCTGAACTCACTCCCTGTCGGAATGGGATCCGCTGAACTCACTCCCTGTCGGAATGGGATCCCCTGAACTCACTCACTGTCGGAATGGGATCCCTGAACTCACTCCCTGTTGGAATGGGATCCCCTGAACTCACTCCCTGTCAGAATGGGATCCCCTGAACTCACTCTGTCGGAATAGGATCCCCGAACTCACTCACTGTAGGAATGGGATCCCTGAACCCACTCCCCGTCGGAATGGGATCCATGAACTCACTCACTGTAGGATTGGGATCCCCTGAACTCACTCCCTGTCGGAATAGGATCCCCGAACTCACTCACTGTAGGAATGGGATCCCCTGAACTCACTCCCTCTCGGAATAGGATCCCTGAACTCACTCCCTCTCGGAATGGGATCCCTGAACTCACTCACTGTTGGAATGGGATCCCTGAACTCACTCCCTCTCGGAATGGGATCCCTGAGCTCACTCCCCGTAGGAATGGGATCCCCTGAACTCACTCACTGTCGGAATGGGATCCCTGAACTCTCTCCCTGTCGGAATGGGATCCCCTGAACTCACTCCCTGTCGGAATGGGATCCCCTGAACACACTCACTGTCGGAATGGGATCCCTGAACTCACTCCCTGTTGGAATGGGATCCCTGAACTCACTCCCTGTCGGAATGGGATCCCCTGAACTCACTCGCTGCAGGAATGGGATCCCTGAACTCACTCCCTGTCGGAATGAGGTCCCTGAACTCAATCCTGTAGGAATGGGATCCCTGAACTCAATCCTGTCGGAATGGGATCCCCTGAACTCACTCCCTGTCGGATTGGGATCCCCTGAACTCACTCCCTGTTGAATGGGATCCCCTGAACTCACTCCCTGTCAGAATGGGATCCCCTGAACTCACTCACTGTAGGAATGGGATCTCCTGAACTCACTCACTGTAGGAATGGGATCCCCTGAACTCACTCCCTGTCGGAATGGGATCCCTGAACTCATTCACTGTAGGAATGGGATCCCCTGAACTCACTCCCTGTCGGAATGCGAACCCCTGAACTCACTCCCTGTCGGAATGAGATCCCCTGAACTCACTCCCTGTCGGAATGGGATCCCTGAACTCATTCACTGTAGGAATGGGATCCCCTGAACACCCTCCCTGTCGGAATGGGATCCCCTGAACTCACTCCCTGTCGGAATGGGATCCCCTGAACTCACTCCCTGTCGGAGTGGGATCCCCTGAACTCATTCCCTGTCAGATTAGGATCCCCTGAACTCACTCCCTGTCAGAATGGGATCCCCTGAACTCACTCCCTGTCAAAATGGGATCCCCTGAACGCTCTCCCTGTCAGAGTGGGATCCCCTGAACTCACTCCCTGTCGGAATGGGAACCCCTGAACTCACTCCCTGTCGGAATGGGATCCCTGAACTCACTCCCTGTCGGAATGGGATCCTCTGAACTCACTCACTGTAGGAATGGAACCCCTGAACTCACTCACTGGAGGAATAGGATCCCTGAACTCACTCCCTGTCGGAATGGGATCCGCTGTACTCACTCCCTGTCGGAATGGGATCCCTGAACTCACTCCCTGTAGGAATGGGATCCCCTGAACTCACTCCCTGTCGGAATGGGATCCCCTGAACTCACTCACTGTCAGAATGGGATCCCTGAACTCACTCACTGTAGGAATGGGATCCCCTGAACTCACTCACTGTTGGAATGGGATCCTCTGAACTCACTCTCTGTCGGAATGGGATCACCTGAACTCACTCCCTCTCGGAATGGGATCTCTGAACTCACTCACTGTTGGAATGGGATCCCTGAACTCACTCCCTCTCGGAGTGGGATCCCTGAACTCACTCCCCGGAGGAATGGGATCCCCTGAACTCACTCACTGTCGGAATAGGATCCCTGAACTCACTCCCTGTTGGAATGGGATCCCTGAACTCACTCACTGTCGGAATGGGATCCCCTGAACACACTCACTGTCGGAATGGGATCCCTGAACTCACTCCCTGTTGGAATGGGATCCCTGAACTCACTCCCTGTCGGAATGGGATCCCCTGAACTCACTCGCTGAAGGAATGGGATCCCTGAACTCACTCCCTGTCGGAATGGGGTCCCTGAACTCAATCCTGTAGGAATGGGATCCGTGAACTCAATCCTGTCGGAATGGGATCCCTGAACTCACTCACTGACAGAATGAGATCCCTGAACTCACTCACTGTCGGAATGGGATCCCTGAACTCACTCACTGTAGGAATGGGATCCCTGAACTCACTCACTGTAGGAATGGGATCCCTGAACTCACTCACTGTAGGAATGGGATCCCCTGAACTCACTCCCTGTCGGAATGGGATCCCTGAACTCACTCCCTGTCGGAATGGGATCTCCTGAACTCGCACCCTGTCGGAATGGGATCTCCTGGACTCACTCCCTGTTGGAATGTGATTCCCTGAACTCACTCTCTGTTGGAATGGGATCCCCTGAACTCACTCACTGCAGGAATGGGATCCTCTGAACTCACTCCCTGTTGGAATGGGATCCCTGAACTCATTCACTGTAGGAATGGGATCCCCTGATCTCACTCTCTGTCGGAAAGGGAACCCCTGAACTCACTCCCTGTCGGAATGGGATCCTCTGAACTCACTCACTGTAGGAATAGGATCCCTGAACTCGCTCCCTGTCGGAATGGGTTCCCTGATCTCATTCACTGTAGGAATGGGATCCTCTGAACTCACTCACTGTAGGAATGGGATCCACTGAACTCACTCACTATTGAAATGGGATCCCCTGAACTCACTCATTGTAGGAATCGGATCGCCTGAACTCACTCCCCATCAGAATGGGATCCCCTGAACTAACTCACTGGAGGAATAGGATCCCTGAACTCACTCCCTGTCGGAATGGGTTCCCTGATCTCATTCACTGTAGGAATGGGATCCCCTGAACACACTCCCTGTCAGAATGGGATCCCCTGAACTCACTCCCTGTCGGAATGGGATCCGCTGTACTCACTCCCTGTCGGAATGGGATCCCTGAACTCACTCCCTGTAGGAATGGGATCCCCTGAACTCACTCCCTGTCGGAATGGGATCCCCTGAACTCACTCACTGTCAGAATGGGATCCCTGAACTCACTCTCTGTCGGAATGGGATCACCTGAACTCACTCCCTCTCGGAATGGGATCTCTGAACTCACTCACTGTTGGAATGGGATCCCTGAACTCACTCCCTCTTGGAGTGGGATCCCTGAACTCACTCCCCGGAGGAATGGGATCCCCTGAACTCACTCACTGTCGGAATAGGATCCCTGAACTCACTCCCTGTTGGAATGGGATCCCTGAACTCACTCACTGTCGGAATGGGATCCCCTGAACACACTCACTATCGGAATGGGATCCCTGAACTCACTCCCTGTTGGAATGGGATCCCTGAACTCACTCACTGTCGGAATGGGATCCCCTGAACTCACTCCCTGTCGGAATGGGATCCCCTGAACTCACTCGCTGAAGGAATGGGATCCCTGAACTCACTCCCTGTCGGAATGGGGTCCCTGAACTCAATCCTGTAGGAATGGGATCCGTGAACTCAATCCTGTCGGAATGGGATCCCTGAACTCACTCACTGACAGAATGAGATCCCTGAACTCACTCACTGTCGGAATGGGATCCCTGAACTCACTCACTGTAGGAATGGGATCCCTGAACTCACTCACTGTAGGAATGGGATCCCTGAACTCACTCACTGTAGGAATGGGATCCCCTGAACTCACTCCCTGTCGGAATGGGATCCCTGAACTCACTCCCTGTCGGAATGGGATCTCCTGAACTCGCACCCTGTCGGAATGGGATCTCCTGGACTCACTCCCTGTTGGAATGTGATTCCCTGAACTCACTCACTGCAGGAATGGGATCCTCTGAACTCACTCCCTGTTGGAATGGGATCCCTGAACTCATTCACTGTAGGAATGGGATCCCCTGATCTCACTCTCTGTCGGAAAGGGAACCCCTGAACTCACTCCCTGTCGGAATGGGATCCTCTGAACTCACTCACTGTAGGAATGGAACCCCTGAACTCACTCACTGTAGGAATAGGATCCCTGAACTCGCTCACTGTCGGAATGGGTTCCCTGATCTCATTCACTGTAGGAATGGGATCCTCTGAACTCACTCACTGTAGGAATGGGATCCACTGAACTCACTCACTATTGAAATGGGATCCCCTGAACTCACTCATTGTAGGAATCGGATCGCCTGAACTCAATCCTGTTGGAATGGGATCCCTGAATACACTCCCTGTCAGAATGGGATCCCCTGAACTCACTCCCTGTCGGAATGGGATCCGCTGAACTCACTCCCCATCAGAATGGGATCCCCTGAACTAACTCACTGTCGGAATGGGATCCCTGAACTGACTGACTGTCGGAATGGGATCCCTGAACTCACTCCCTGTCAGAATGGGATCCCTGAATTCACTCACTGTAGGATTGGGATCCCCTGAATTCACTCCCTGTCGGAATGGGATCCCCTGAACTCTCTCACTGTAGGAATGGGATCTCCTGAACTCACTCCCTGTAGGAATGGGATCCCCTGAACTCACTCCGTCGGAATGGGATCCCCTGAACTCACTCACTTTCGGAATGGGATCCCTGAACTCACTCCCTGTTGGAATAGGATCCCCGAACTCACTCACTGTAGGAATGGGATCCCTGAACTCACTCCCCGTCGGAATGGGATCCATGAACTCACTCACTGTAGGATTGGGATCCCCTGAACTCACTCCCTGTCGGAATAGGATCCCCGAACTCACTCACTGTAGGAATGGGATCCCCTGAACTCACTCACAGTAGGAATGGGATCCCCTGAACTCACTCCCTGTTGGAATGGGATCCCCTGAACTCACTCCCTGTCGGAATGGGATCACCTGAACTCACTCCCTGTCGGAATGGGATCCCCAGAACTCACTCACTGTCGGAATGGGATCTCCTGAACTCACTCCCTGTCGGAATGGGATCCCTGAACTCACTCACTGTCGGAATTGGATCCCCTGAACTCACTCACTGTCGGAATGGGATCTCTGCACTCACTCACTGTCGGATTGGGATCCCCTGAACTCACTCCCTGTCGGAATGGGATCCCCTGAACTCACTCCCTGTCGGATTGGGATCCCCTGAACTCACTCGCTGCAGGAATGGGATCCCTGAACTCACTCCCTGTCGGAATGGGAGCCCTGAACTCACTCCCAGTCGGAATGGGATCCCCTGAACTCAATCCTGTAGGAATGGGATCCCTGAACTCACTCCCTCTCGGAATGGGTTCCCTGAACTCACTCCCTGTCGGAATGGGATCCCCTGAACTCACTCCCTGTCGGAATGGGATCCCCTGAACTCACTCACTGTAGGAATGGGATCCCTGAACTCACTCACTGTAGGAATGGGATCCCTGAACTCACTCACTGTAGGAATGGGATCCCTGAACTCACTCACTGTAGGAATGGGATCCCCTGAACTCACTCCCTGTCGGAATGGGATCCCTGAACTCTCTCCCTTTCGGAATGGGATCCCATGAACTCACTCTCTGTCGGAATGGAATCCCCTGAACTCACTCACTGTCGGAATGGGTTCCCTGAACTCACTCACTGTCGGAATGCGATCCCCTGAACTCACTCCCTGTCGGAATGGGATCCCATGAACTCACTCACTGTCAGAATGGGATCCCCTGAACTCACACCCTGTCGGAATGGGATCCCTGAACTCACTCACTGTCAGAATGGGATCACCTGAACTCACTCAATGTAGGAATGGGATCCACTGAACTCGCTCCCTGCCGGAATGGGATCTCCTGAACTCACTCACTGTAGGAATGGGATCCGCTGAAGTCACTGACTGTAGGAATGGAACCCCTGAACTCACTCACTGTAGGAATAGGATCCCTGAACTCACTCCCTGTCGGAATGGGTTCCCTGATCTCATTCACTGTAGGAATGGGATCCTCTGAACTCACTCACTGTAGGAATGGGATCCGCTGAACTCACTCCCTGTCGGAATGGGATCCCTGAACTCATTCACTGTAGGAATGGGATCCCCTGAACTCCCTCCCTGTCGGAATGGGATCCCCTGAACTCACTCCCTGTCAGAATGGGATCCCCTGAACTCACTCCCTGTCGGAGTGGGATCCCCTGAACTCACTCCCTGTCGGAATGGGATCCCCTGAACTCACTCCCTGTCAGAATTGGATCCCCTGAACTCACTCCCTGTCGGAAACGGACCCACTGAACTCACTCACTATTGAAATGGGATCCCCTGAACTCACTCATTGTAGGAATGGGATCGCCTGAACTCACTCCCTGTCAGAATAGGATCCCCTGAACTCACTCCCTGTCGGAATGGGATCCCCTGAACTCACTCCCTGTCAGAATGGGATCCCCTGATCTCACTCCCTGTCGGAATGGGATCCGCTGAACTCACTCCCCATCAGAATGGGATCCCCTGAACTAACTCACTGTCGGAATGGGATCGCTGAACTCACTGACTGTAGGAATGGGATAGCCTGAACTCACTCACTGTAGGAATGGGATCCCCTGAACTCACTCCCTGTCGGAATGGGATCTCCTGAACTCACTCACTGTAGGAATGGGAACCTCTAAACTCACTCCCTGTCGGAATGGGATCCCTGGACTCATTCACTGTAGGAATGGGATCCCTGAACTCACTCCCTGTCGGAATGGGATCCCCTGAACTCACTCCCTGTCGGAATGGGATCCCCTGAACTCACTCACTGTCGGAATGGGATCCCCTGAAGTCGCTCACTGTCGGAATAGGATCCCCGAACTCACTCCCTGTCGGAATGGGATCCCTTGAACTCACTCCCTGTCGGAATGGGATCCCTGAACTCACTCTCTGTCGGAATGGGATCCGCTGAAGTCACTCACTGTCAGAATGGGATCCCTGAACTCACTCACTGTAGGAATGGGAACCCTGAACTCACTCCCTGTCGGAATGGGATCCTCTGAACTCACTCACTGTAGGAATGGAACCCCTGAACTCACTCACTGTAGGAATAGGATCCCTGAACTCACTCCCTTTCGGAATGGTTTCCTGATCTCATTCACTGCAGGAATGGGATCCTCTGAACTCACTCACTGTCGGAATGGGATCCCTGAACTCACTCCCTGTTGGAATGGGATCCCTGAACTCTCTCACTGTCGGAATGGGATCCCCTGAACTCACTCCCTGTCGGAATGGGATCCCCTGAACACACTCACTGTCGGAATGGGATCCCTGAACTCACTCCCTGTTGGAATGGGATCCCTGAACTCACTCACTGTCAGAATGGGATCCCCTGAACTCACTCGCTGCAGGAATGGGATCCCTGAACTCACTCCCTGTCGGAATGGGGTCCCTGAACTCAATCCTGTAGGAATGGGATCCCTGAACTCAATCCTGTCGGAATGGGATCCCTGAACTCACTCACTGACAGAATGAGATCCCTGAACTCACTCACTGTAGGAATGGGATCCCTGAACTCACTCACTGTCGGAATGGGATCCCAGAACTCACTCACTGTAGGAATGGGATCCCTGAACTCACTCACTGTAGGAATGGGATCCCCTGAACTCACTCCCTGTCGGAATGGGATCCCTGAACTCACTCCCTGTCGGAATGGGATCCCCTGAACTCGCACCCTGTCGGAATGGGATCTCCTGGACTCACTCCCTGTTGGAATGTGATTCCCTGAACTCACTCTCTGTTGGAATGGGATCCCCTGAACTCACTCACTGTAGGAATGGGATCCTCTGAACTCACTCCCTGTTGGAATGGGATCCCTGAACTCATTCACTGTCGGAATGGGATCCCCTGATCTCACTCCCTGTCGGAAAGGGAACCCCTGAACTCACTCCCTGTCGGAATGGGATCCCTGAACTCACTCCCTGTCGGAATGGGATCCTCTGAACTCACTCACTGTAGGAATGGAACCCCTGAACTCACTCACTATTGAAATGGGATCCCCTGAACTCACTCATTGTAGGAATGGGATCGCCTGAACTCAATCCTGTCGGAATGGGATCCCCTGAACTCACTTCTTGTCGGAATGGGATCCCCTGAACTAACTCACTGTCGGAATGGGATCCCTGAACTGACTGACTGTCGGAATGGGATCCCTGAACTCACTCCCTGTCAGAATGGGATCCGCTGAACTCACTCCCCATCAGAATGGGATCCCCTGAACGAACTCACTGTCGGAATGGGATCCCTGAATTCACTCACTGTAGGATTGGGATCCCCTGAATTCACTCCCTGTCGGAATGGGATCCCCTGAACTCACTCACTGTAGGAATGGGATCCCCTGAACTCACTCACTGTAGGAATGGGATCCCCTGAACTAACTCACTGTCGGAATGGGATCCCTGAACTGACTGACTGTCGGAATGGGATCCCTGAACTCACTCCCTGTCAGAATGGGATCCCTGAATTCACTCACTGTAGGATTGGGATCCCCTGAATTCACTCCCTGTCGGAATGGGATCCCCTGAACTCACTCACTGTAGGAATGGGATCCCCTGAACTCACTCACTGTAGGAATGGGATCTCCTGAACTCACTCACTGTAGGAATGGGATCCCCTGAACTCACTCCCTGTCGGAATGGGATCCCTGAACTCATTCACTGTAGGAATGGGATCCCCTGAACTCACTCCCTGTCGGAATGGGATCCCCTGAACTCACTCACTGTCGGAATGGGATCCCTGAACTCACTCACTTTCGGAATGGGATCCCTGAACTCACTCCCTGTTGGAATAGGATCCCCGAACTCACTCACTGTAGGAATGGGATCCCTGAACTCACTCCCCGTCGGAATGGGATCCATGAACTCACTCACTGTAGGATTGGGATCCCCTGAACTCACTCCCTGTCGGAATAGGATCCCCGAACTCACTCACTGTAGGAATGGGATCCCCTGAACTCACTCCCTGTCGGAATGGGATCCCCTGAACTCACTCCTTGTCGGAATGGGATCACCTGAACTCACTCCCTGTCGGAATGGGATCCCTGAACTCACTCACTGTCGGAATGGGATCCCCTGAACTCACTCACTGTCGGAATGGGATCTCTGAACTCACTCACTGTCGGATTGGAATCCCCTGAACTCACTCCCTGTCGGAATGGGATCCCCTGAACTCACTCCCTGTCGGATTGGGATCCCCTGAACTCACTCGCTGCAGGAATGGGATCCCTGAACTCACTCCCTGTCGGAATGGGAGCCCTGAACTCACTCCCTGTCGGAATGGGATCTCCTGAACTCACTCACTGTAGGAATGGGATCCTCTGAACTTACTCCCTGTTGGAATGGGATCCCTGAACTCATTCACTGTCGGAATGGGATCCCCTGAACTCGCTCCCTGTCGGAATGGGATCTCCTGAACTCACTCACTGTAGGAATGGGATCCTCTGAACTTACTCCCTGTTGGAATGGGATCCCTGAACTCATTCTCTGTAGGAATGGGATCCCCTGAACTCACTCCCTGTCAGAATGGGATCCTCTGAACTCACTCACTGTAGGAATGGGATCCCCTGAACTCACTCACTGTAGGAATGGGATCCCCTGAACTCACTCACTGTAGGAATGGGATCTCCTGAACTCACTCACTGTAGGAATGGGATCACCTGAACTCACTCCCTGTCGGAATGGGATCCCTGAACTCATTCACTGTAGGAATGGGATCCCCTGAACTCACTCCCTGTCGGAATGGGATCCCCTGAACTCACTCACTGTCGGAATGGGATCCCTGAACTCACTCCCTGTTGGAATAGGATCCCCGAACTCACTCACTGTAGGAATGGGATCCCTGAACTCACTCCCCGTCGGAATGGGATCCATGAACTCACTCGCTGTAGGAATGGGATCCCTGAACTCATTCACTGTAGGAATGGGATCCCCTGAACTCACTCACTGTCAGAATGGGATCCCCTGAACTCACTCCCTGTCAGAATGGGATCCCCTGAACTCACTCGCTGCAGGAATGGGATCCCTGAACTCACTCCCTGTCGGAATGGGGTCCCTGAACTCAATCCTGTAGGAATGGGATCCCTGAACTCAATCCTGTCGGAATGGGATCCCTGAACTCACTCACTGACAGAATGAGATCCCTGAACTCACTCACTGTAGGAATGGGATCCCTGAACTCACTCACTGTCGGAATGGGATCCCAGAACTCACTCACTGTAGGAATGGGATCCCTGAACTCACTCACTGTAGGAATGGGATCCCCTGAACTCACTCCCTGTCGGAATGGGATCCCTGAACTCACTCCCTGTCGGAATGGGATCCCCTGAACTCGCACCCTGTCGGAATGGGATCTCCTGGACTCACTCCCTGTTGGAATGTGATTCCCTGAACTCACTCTCTGTTGGAATGGGATCCCCTGAACTCACTCACTGTAGGAATGGGATCCTCTGAACTCACTCCCTGTTGGAATGGGATCCCTGAACTCATTCACTGTCGGAATGGGATCCCCTGATCTCACTCCCTGTCGGAAAGGGAACCCCTGAACTCACTCCCTGTCGGAATGGGATCCCTGAACTCACTCCCTGTCGGAATGGGATCCTCTGAACTCACTCACTGTAGGAATGGAACCACTGAACTCACTCACTGTAGGAATAGGATCCCTGAACTCGCTCCCTGTCGGAATGGGATCCACTGAACTCACTCACTATTGAAATGGGATCCCCTGAACTCACTCATTGTAGGAATGGGATCGCCTGAACTCAATCCTGTCGGAATGGGATCCCTGAATACACTCCCTGTCAGAATGGGATCCCCTGAACTCACTCCCTGTCGGAATGGGATCCCCTGAACTAACTCACTGTCGGAATGGGATCCCTGAACTGACTGACTGTCGGAATGGGATCCCTGAACTCACTCCCTGTCAGAATGGGATCCGCTGAACTCACTCCCCATCAGAATGGGATCCCCTGAACGAACTCACTGTCGGAATGGGATCCCTGAATTCACTCACTGTAGGATTGGGATCCCCTGAATTCACTCCCTGTCGGAATGGGATCCCCTGAACTCACTCACTGTAGGAATGGGATCCCCTGAACTCACTCACTGTAGGAATGGGATCCCCTGAACTAACTCACTGTCGGAATGGGATCCCTGAACTGACTGACTGTCGGAATGGGAACCCTGAACTCACTCCCTGTCAGAATGGGATCCCTGAATTCACTCACTGTAGGATTGGGATCCCCTGAATTCACTCCCTGTCGGAATGGGATCCCCTGAACTCACTCACTGTAGGAATGGGATCCCCTGAACTCACTCACTGTAGGAATGGGATCTCCTGAACTCACTCACTGTAGGAATGGGATCCCCTGAACTCACTCCCTGTCGGAATGGGATCCCTGAACTCATTCACTGTAGGAATGGGATCCCCTGAACTCACTCCCTGTCGGAATGGGATCCCCTGAACTCACTCACTGTCGGAATGGGATCCCTGAACTCACTCACTTTCGGAATGGGATCCCTGAACTCACTCCCTGTTGGAATAGGATCCCCGAACTCACTCACTGTAGGAATGGGATCCCTGAACTCACTCCCCGTCGGAATGGGATCCATGAACTCACTCACTGTAGGATTGGGATCCCCTGAACTCACTCCCTGTCGGAATAGGATCCCCGAACTCACTCACTGTAGGAATGGGATCCCCTGAACTCACTCCCTGTCGGAATGGGATCCCCTGAACTCACTCCTTGTCGGAATGGGATCACCTGAACTCACTCCCTGTCGGAATGGGATCCCTGAACTCACTCACTGTCGGAATGGGATCCCCTGAACTCACTCACTGTCGGAATGGGATCTCTGAACTCACTCACTGTCGGATTGGGATCCCCTGAACTCACTCGCTGCAGGAATGGGATCCCTGAACTCACTCCCTGTCGGAATGGGAGCCCTGAACTCACTCCCTGTCGGAATGGGATCCGCTGAAGTCACTCACTGTCAGAATGGGATCCCTGAAGTCACTCACTGTAGGAATGGGAACCCTGAACTCACTCCCTGTCGGAATGGGATCTCCTGAACTCACTCACTGTAGGAATGGGATCCTCTGAACTTACTCCCTGTTGGAATGGGATCCCTGAACTCATTCACTGTAGGAATGGGATCCCCTGAACTCGCTCCCTGTCGGAATGGGATCTCCTGAACTCACTCACTGTAGGAATGGGATCCTCTGAACTTACTCCCTGTTGGAATGGGATCCCTGACCTCATTCTCTGTAGGAATGGGATCCCCTGAACTCACTCCCTGTCAGAATGGGATCCTCTGAACTCACTCACTGTAGGAATGGGATCCCCTGAACTCACTCACTGTAGGAATGGGATCCCCTGAACTCACTCACTGTAGGAATGGGATCCTCTGAACTCACTCCCTGTTGGAATGGGATCCCTGAACTCATTCACTGTCGGAATGGGATCCCCTGATCTCACTCCCTGTCGGAAAGGGAACCTCTGAACTCACTCCCTGTCGGAATGGGATCCCTGAACTCACTCCCTGTCGGAATGGGATCCTCTGAACTCACTCCCTGTCGGAAAGGGAACCCCTGAACTCACTCCCTGTCGGAATGGGATCCCTGAACTCACTCCCTGTCGGAATGGGATCCTCTGAACTCACTCACTGTCGGAATGGAACCCCTGAACTCACTCACTGTAGGAATAGGATCCCTGAACTCGCTCCCTGTCGGAATGGGTTCCCTGATCTCACTCACTTTCGGAATGGGATCCCTGAACTCACTCCCTGTTGGAATAGGATCCCCGAACTCACTCACTGTAGGAATGGGATCCCTGAACTCACTCCCCGTCGGAATGGGATCCATGAACTCACTCACTGTAGGATTGGGATCCCCTGAACTCACTCCCTGTCGGAATAGGATCCCCGAACTCACTCACTGTAGGAATGGGATCCCCTGAACTCACTCCCTGTCGGAATGGGATCCCCTGAACTCACTCCTTGTCGGAATGGGATCACCTGAACTCACTCCCTGTCGGAATGGGATCCCTGAACTCACTCACTGTCGGAATGGGATCCCCTGAACTCACTCACTGTCGGAATGGGATCTCTGAACTCACTCACTGTCGGATTGGAATCCCCTGAACTCACTCCCTGTCGGAATGGGATCCCCTGAACTCACTCCCTGTCGGATTGGGATCCCCTGAACTCACTCGCTGCAGGAATGGGATCCCTGAACTCACTCCCTGTCGGAATGGGAGCCCTGAACTCACTCCCTGTCGGAATGGGATCTCCTGAACTCACTCACTGTAGGAATGGGATCCTCTGAACTTACTCCCTGTTGGAATGGGATCCCTGAACTCATTCACTGTCGGAATGGGATCCCCTGAACTCGCTCCCTGTCGGAATGGGATCTCCTGAACTCACTCACTGTAGGAATGGGATCCTCTGAACTTACTCCCTGTTGGAATGGGATCCCTGAACTCATTCTCTGTAGGAATGGGATCCCCTGAACTCACTCCCTGTCAGAATGGGATCCTCTGAACTCACTCACTGTAGGAATGGGATCCCCTGAACTCACTCACTGTAGGAATGGGATCCCCTGAACTCACTCACTGTAGGAATGGGATCTCCTGAACTCACTCACTGTAGGAATGGGATCACCTGAACTCACTCCCTGTCGGAATGGGATCCCTGAACTCATTCACTGTAGGAATGGGATCCCCTGAACTCACTCCCTGTCGGAATGGGATCCCCTGAACTCACTCACTGTCGGAATGGGATCCCTGAACTCACTCCCTGTTGGAATAGGATCCCCGAACTCACTCACTGTAGGAATGGGATCCCTGAACTCACTCCCCGTCGGAATGGGATCCATGAACTCACTCGCTGTAGGAATGGGATCCCTGAACTCATTCACTGTAGGAATGGGATCCCCTGAACTCACTCACTGTCAGAATGGGATCCCCTGAACTCACTCCCTGTCAGAATGGGATCCCCTGAACTCACTCGCTGCAGGAATGGGATCCCTGAACTCACTCCCTGTCGGAATGGGGTCCCTGAACTCAATCCTGTAGGAATGGGATCCCTGAACTCAATCCTGTCGGAATGGGATCCCTGAACTCACTCACTGACAGAATGAGATCCCTGAACTCACTCACTGTAGGAATGGGATCCCTGAACTCACTCACTGTCGGAATGGGATCCCAGAACTCACTCACTGTAGGAATGGGATCCCTGAACTCACTCACTGTAGGAATGGGATCCCCTGAACTCACTCCCTGTCGGAATGGGATCCCTGAACTCACTCCCTGTCGGAATGGGATCCCCTGAACTCGCACCCTGTCGGAATGGGATCTCCTGGACTCACTCCCTGTTGGAATGTGATTCCCTGAACTCACTCTCTGTTGGAATGGGATCCCCTGAACTCACTCACTGTAGGAATGGGATCCTCTGAACTCACTCCCTGTTGGAATGGGATCCCTGAACTCATTCACTGTCGGAATGGGATCCCCTGATCTCACTCCCTGTCGGAAAGGGAACCCCTGAACTCACTCCCTGTCGGAATGGGATCCCTGAACTCACTCCCTGTCGGAATGGGATCCTCTGAACTCACTCACTGTAGGAATGGAACCACTGAACTCACTCACTGTAGGAATAGGATCCCTGAACTCGCTCCCTGTCGGAATGGGATCCACTGAACTCACTCACTATTGAAATGGGATCCCCTGAACTCACTCATTGTAGGAATGGGATCGCCTGAACTCAATCCTGTCGGAATGGGATCCCTGAATACACTCCCTGTCAGAATGGGATCCCCTGAACTCACTCCCTGTCGGAATGGGATCCCCTGAACTAACTCACTGTCGGAATGGGATCCCTGAACTGACTGACTGTCGGAATGGGATCCCTGAACTCACTCCCTGTCAGAATGGGATCCGCTGAACTCACTCCCCATCAGAATGGGATCCCCTGAACGAACTCACTGTCGGAATGGGATCCCTGAATTCACTCACTGTAGGATTGGGATCCCCTGAATTCACTCCCTGTCGGAATGGGATCCCCTGAACTCACTCACTGTAGGAATGGGATCCCCTGAACTCACTCACTGTAGGAATGGGATCCCCTGAACTAACTCACTGTCGGAATGGGATCCCTGAAC
Source organism: Somniosus microcephalus (assembly GCF_052327205.1). NCBI lineage: Eukaryota > Metazoa > Chordata > Chondrichthyes > Squaliformes > Somniosidae > Somniosus > Somniosus microcephalus. The sequence continues at coordinate 131,960,140 of NC_140992.1, read as the reverse complement.
TGACTGACTGTCGGAATGGGAACCCTGAACTCACTCCCTGTCAGAATGGGATCCCTGAATTCACTCACTGTAGGATTGGGATCCCCTGAATTCACTCCCTGTCGGAATGGGATCCCCTGAACTCACTCACTGTAGGAATGGGATCCCCTGAACTCACTCACTGTAGGAATGGGATCTCCTGAACTCACTCACTGTAGGAATGGGATCCCCTGAACTCACTCCCTGTCGGAATGGGATCCCTGAACTCATTCACTGTAGGAATGGGATCCCCTGAACTCACTCCCTGTCGGAATGGGATCCCCTGAACTCACTCACTGTCGGAATGGGATCCCTGAACTCACTCACTTTCGGAATGGGATCCCTGAACTCACTCCCTGTTGGAATAGGATCCCCGAACTCACTCACTGTAGGAATGGGATCCCTGAACTCACTCCCCGTCGGAATGGGATCCATGAACTCACTCACTGTAGGATTGGGATCCCCTGAACTCACTCCCTGTCGGAATAGGATCCCCGAACTCACTCACTGTAGGAATGGGATCCCCTGAACTCACTCCCTGTCGGAATGGGATCCCCTGAACTCACTCCTTGTCGGAATGGGATCACCTGAACTCACTCCCTGTCGGAATGGGATCCCTGAACTCACTCACTGTCGGAATGGGATCCCCTGAACTCACTCACTGTCGGAATGGGATCTCTGAACTCACTCACTGTCGGATTGGGATCCCCTGAACTCACTCGCTGCAGGAATGGGATCCCTGAACTCACTCCCTGTCGGAATGGGAGCCCTGAACTCACTCCCTGTCGGAATGGGATCCGCTGAAGTCACTCACTGTCAGAATGGGATCCCTGAAGTCACTCACTGTAGGAATGGGAACCCTGAACTCACTCCCTGTCGGAATGGGATCTCCTGAACTCACTCACTGTAGGAATGGGATCCTCTGAACTTACTCCCTGTTGGAATGGGATCCCTGAACTCATTCACTGTAGGAATGGGATCCCCTGAACTCGCTCCCTGTCGGAATGGGATCTCCTGAACTCACTCACTGTAGGAATGGGATCCTCTGAACTTACTCCCTGTTGGAATGGGATCCCTGACCTCATTCTCTGTAGGAATGGGATCCCCTGAACTCACTCCCTGTCAGAATGGGATCCTCTGAACTCACTCACTGTAGGAATGGGATCCCCTGAACTCACTCACTGTAGGAATGGGATCCCCTGAACTCACTCACTGTAGGAATGGGATCCTCTGAACTCACTCCCTGTTGGAATGGGATCCCTGAACTCATTCACTGTCGGAATGGGATCCCCTGATCTCACTCCCTGTCGGAAAGGGAACCTCTGAACTCACTCCCTGTCGGAATGGGATCCCTGAACTCACTCCCTGTCGGAATGGGATCCTCTGAACTCACTCCCTGTCGGAAAGGGAACCCCTGAACTCACTCCCTGTCGGAATGGGATCCCTGAACTCACTCCCTGTCGGAATGGGATCCTCTGAACTCACTCACTGTCGGAATGGAACCCCTGAACTCACTCACTGTAGGAATAGGATCCCTGAACTCGCTCCCTGTCGGAATGGGTTCCCTGATCTCATTCACTGTAGGAATGGGATCCTCTGAACTCACTCACTGTAGGAATGGGATCCACTGAACTCACTCACTATTGAAATGGGATCCCCTGAACTCACTCATTGTAGGAATGGGATCGCCTGAACTCAATCCTGTCGGAATGGGATCCCTGAATACACTCCCTGTCAGAATGGGATCCCCTGAACTCACTCCCTGTCGGAATGGGATCCCCTGAACTAACTCACTGTCGGAATGGGATCCCTGAACTGACTGACTGTCGGAATGGGATCCCTGAACTCACTCCCTGTCAGAATGGGATCCGCTGAACTCACTCCCCATCAGAATGGGATCCCCTGAACGAACTCACTGTCGGAATGGGATCCCTGAATTCACTCACTGTAGGATTGGGATCCCCTGAATTCACTCCCTGTCGGAATGGGATCCCCTGAACTCACTCACTGTAGGAATGGGATCCCCTGAACTCACTCACTGTAGGAATGGGATCCCCTGAACTAACTCACTGTCGGAATGGGATCCCTGAACTGACTGACTGTCGGAATGGGAACCCTGAACTCACTCCCTGTCAGAATGGGATCCCTGAATTCACTCACTGTAGGATTGGGATCCCCTGAATTCACTCCCTGTCGGAATGGGATCCCCTGAACTCACTCACTGTAGCAATGGGATCCCCTGAACTCACTCACTGTAGGAATGGGATCTCCTGAACTCACTCACTGTAGGAATGGGATCCCCTGAACTCACTCCCTGTCGGAATGGGATCCCTGAACTCATTCACTGTAGGAATGGGATCCCCTGAACTCACTCTCTGTCGGAATGGGATCCCCTGAACTCACTCACTGTCGGAATGGGATCCCTGAACTCACTCACTTTCGGAATGGGATCCCTGAACTCACTCCCTGTTGGAATAGGATCCCCGAACTCACTCACTGTAGGAATGGGATCCCTGAACTCACTCCCCGTCGGAATGGGATCCATGAACTCACTCACTGTAGGATTGGGATCCCCTGAACTCACTCCCTGTCGGAATAGGATCCCCGAACTCACTCACTGTAGGAATGGGATCCCCTGAACTCACTCCCTGTCGGAATGGGATCCCCTGAACTCACTCCTTGTCGGAATGGGATCACCTGAACTCACTCCCTGTCGGAATGGGATCCCTGAACTCACTCACTGTCGGAATGGGATCCCCTGAACTCACTCACTGTCGGAATGGGATCTCTGAACTCACTCACTGTCGGATTGGGATCCCCTGAACTCACTCGCTGCAGGAATGGGATCCCTGAACTCACTCCCTGTCGGAATGGGAGCCCTGAACTCACTCCCTGTCGGAATGGGATCCGCTGAAGTCACTCACTGTCAGAATGGGATCCCTGAAGTCACTCACTGTAGGAATGGGAACCCTGAACTCACTCCCTGTCGGAATGGGATCTCCTGAACTCACTCACTGTAGGAATGGGATCCTCTGAACTTACTCCCTGTTGGAATGGGATCCCTGAACTCATTCACTGTAGGAATGGGATCCCCTGAACTCGCTCCCTGTCGGAATGGGATCTCCTGAACTCACTCACTGTAGGAATGGGATCCTCTGAACTTACTCCCTGTTGGAATGGGATCCCTGAACTCATTCTCTGTAGGAATGGGATCCCCTGAACTCACTCCCTGTCAGAATGGGATCCTCTGAACTCACTCACTGTAGGAATGGGATCCCCTGAACTCACTCACTGTAGGAATGGGATCCCCTGAACTCACTCACTGTAGGAATGGGATCTCCTGAACTCACTCACTGTAGGAATGGGATCCCCTGAACTCACTCCCTGTCGGAATGGGATCCCTGAACTCCCTCACTGTCGGAATGGGATCCCTGAACTCACTCCCTGTTGGAATAGGATCCCCGAACTCACTCACTGTAGGAATGGGATCCCTGAACTCACTCCCCGTCGGAATGGGATCCATGAACTCACTCACTGTAGGATTGGGATCCCCTGAACTCACTCCCTGTCGGAATAGGATCCCCGAACTCACTCACTGTAGCAATGGGATCCCCTGAACTCACTCCCTGTCGGAATGGGATCCCCTGAACTCACTCCTTGTCGGAATGGGATCACCTGAACTCACTCCCTGTCGGAATGGGATCCCTGAACTCACTCACTGTCGGAATGGGATCCCCTGAACTCACTCACTGTCGGAATGGGATCTCTGAACTCACTCACTGTCGGATTGGGATCCCCTGAACTCACTCCCTGTCGGAATGGGATCCCCTGAACTCACTCCCTGTCGGATTGGGATCCCCTGAACTCACTCGCTGCAGGAATGGGATCCCTGAACTCACTCCCTGTCGGAATGGGAGCCCTGAACTCACTCCCAGTCGGAATGGGATCCCCTGAACTCAATCCTGTAGGAATGGGACCCCTGAACTCACTCCCTCTCGGAATGGGTTCCCTGAACTCACTCCCTGTCGGAATGGGATCTCCTGAACTCACTCACTGTAGGAATGGGATCCTCTGAACTTACTCCCTGTTGGAATGGGATCCCTGAACTCATTCACTGTAGGAATGGGATCCCCTGAACTCGCTCCCTGTCGGAATGGGATCTCCTGAACTCACTCACTGTAGGAATGGGATCCTCTGAACTTACTCCCTGTTGGAATGGGATCCCTGAACTCATTCTCTGTAGGAATGGGATCCCCTGAACTCACTCCCTGTCAGAATGGGATCCTCTGAACTCACTCACTGTAGGAATGGGATCCCCTGAACTCACTCACTGTAGGAATGGGATCCCCTGAACTCACTCACTGTAGGAATGGGATCTGCTGAACTCACTCACTGTAGGAATGGGATCCCCTGAACTCACTCCCTGTCGGAATGGGATCCCTGAACTCATTCACTGTAGGAATGGGATCCCCTGAACTCACTCCCTGTCGGAATGGGATCCCCTGAACTCACTCACTGTCGGAATGGGATCCATGAACTCACTCACTGTAGGATTGGGATCCCCTGAACTCACTCCCTGTCGGAATAGGATCCCCGAACTCACTCACTGTAGGAATGGGATCCCCTGAACTCACTCCCTGTCGGAATGGGATCGCCTGAACTCAATCCTGTCGGAATGGGAACCCCTGAACTCACTGACTGTCGGAATGGGATCCCTGATCTCACTCCCTGTCAGAATGGGATCCCTGAATTCGCTCACTGTAGGAATGGGATCCCCTGAACTCACTCACTGTAGGAATGGGATAGCCTGAACTCACTCACTGTAGGAATGGGATCCCCTGAACTCACTCCCTGTCGGAATGGGATCTCCTGAACTCACTCACTGTCGGAATGGGATCCGCTGAAGTCACTCACTGTCAGAATGGGATCCCTGAACTCACTCACTGTAGGAATGGGAACCCTGAACTCACTCCCTGTCGGAATGGGATCTCCTGAACTCACTCACTGTAGGAATGGGATCCTCTGAACTTACTCCCTGTTGGAATGGGATCCCTGAACTCATTCACTGTAGGAATGGGATCCCCTGAACTCGCTCCCTATCGGAATGGGATCTCCTGAACTCACTCACTGTAGGAATGGGATCCTCTGAACTTACTCCCTGTTGGAATGGGATCCCTGAACTCATTCACTGTAGGAATGGGATCCCCTGAACTCGCTCCCTGTCGGAATGGGATCTCCTGAACTCACTCACTGTAGGAATGGGATCCTCTGAACTCATTCTCTGTAGGAATGGGATCCCCTGAACTCACTCCCTGTCAGAATGGGATCCTCTGAACTCACTCACTGTAGGAATGGGATCCCCTGAACTCACTCACTGTAGGAATGGGATCCCCTGAACTCACTCACTGTAGGAATGGGATCTCCTGAACTCACTCACTGTAGGAATGGGATCCCCTGAACTCACTCACTGTAGGAATGGGATCCCCTGAACTCACTCACTGTAGGAATGGGATCTCCTGAACTCACTCACTGTAGGAATGGGATCCCCTGAACTCACTCCCTGTCGGAATGGGATCCCTGAACTCATTCACTGTAGGAATGGGATCCCCTGAACTCACTCCCTGTCGGAATGGGATCCCCTGAACTCACTCACTGTCGGAATGGGATCCCTGAACTCACTCACTTTCGGAATGGGATCCCTGAACTCACTCCCTGTTGGAATAGGATCCCCGAACTCACTCACTGTAGGAATGGGATCCCTGAACTCACTCCCCGTCGGAATGGGATCCATGAACTCACTCACTGTAGGATTGGGATCCCCTGAACTCACTCCCTGTCGGAATAGGATCCCCGAACTCACTCACTGTAGGAATGGGATCCCCTGAACTCACTCCCTGTCGGAATGGGATCGCCTGAACTCAATCCTGTCGGAATGGGAACCCCTGAACACACTCCCTGTCGGAATGGGATCCGCTGAACTCACTCCCCATCAGAATGGGATCCCCTGAACTAACTCACTGTTGGAATGGGATCCCTGAACTCACTGACTGTCGGAATGGGATCCCTGATCTCACTCCCTGTCAGAATGGGATCCCTGAATTCGCTCACTGTAGGAATGGGATCCCCTGAACTCACTCACTGTAGGAATGGGATAGCCTGAACTCACTCACTGTAGGAATGGGATCCCCTGAACTCACTCCCTGTCGGAATGGGATCTCCTGAACTCACTCACTGTCGGAATGGGATCCCCTGAACTCACTCCCTGTCGGAATGGGATCCCCTGAACTCACTCACTGTCGGAATGGGATCCGCTGAAGTCACTCACTGTCAGAATGGGATCCCTGAAGTCACTCACTGTAGGAATGGGAACCCTGAACTCACTCCCTGTCGGAATGGGATCTCCTGAACTCACTCACTGTAGGAATGGGATCCTCTGAACTTACTCCCTGTTGGAATGGGATCCCTGAACTCATTCACTGTAGGAATGGGATCCCCTGAACTCGCTCCCTATCGGAATGGGATCTCCTGAACTCACTCACTGTAGGAATGGGATCCTCTGAACTTACTCCCTGTTGGAATGGGATCCCTGAACTCATTCTCTGTAGGAATGGGATCCCCTGAACTCACTCCCTGTCAGAATGGGATCCTCTGAACTCACTCACTGTAGGAATGGGATCCCCTGAACTCACTCACTGTAGGAATGGGATCCCCTGAACTCACTCACTGTAGGAATGGGATCTCCTGAACTCACTCACTGTAGGAATGGGATCCCCTGAACTCACTCCCTGTCGGAATGGGATCCCTGAACTCATTCACTGTAGGAATGGGATCCCCTGAACTCACTCCCTGTCGGAATGGGATCCCCTGAACTCACTCACTGTCGGAATGGGATCCCTGAACTCACTCACTTTCGGAATGGGATCCCTGAACTCACTCCCTGTTGCATTAGGATCCCCGAACTCACTCACTGTAGGAATGGGATCCCTGAACTCACTCCCCGTCGGAATGGGATCCATGAACTCACTCACTGTAGGATTGGGATCCCCTGAACTCACTCCCTGTCGGAATAGGATCCCCGAACTCACTCACTGTAGGAATGGGATCCCCTGAACTCACTCCCTGTCGGAATGGGATCGCCTGAACTCAATCCTGTCAGAATGGGAACCCCTGAACACACTCCCTGTCGGAATGGGATCCGCTGAACTCACTCCCCATCAGAATGGGATCCCCTGAACTAACTCACTGTCGGAATGGGATCCCTGAACTCACTGACTGTCGGAATGGGATCCCTGATCTCACTCACTGTAGGAATGGGATAGCCTGAACTCACTCACTGTAGGAATGGGATCCCCTGAACTCACTCCCTGTCGGAATGGGATCTCCTGAACTCACTCACTGTCGGAATGGGATCCCCTGAACTCACTCCCTGTCGGAATGGGATCCCCTGAACTCACTCACTGTCGGAATGGGATCCGCTGAAGCCACTCACTGTCAGAATGGGATCCCTGAAGTCACTCACTGTAGGAATGGGAACCCTGAACTCACTCCCTGTCGGAATGGGATCTCCTGAACTCACTCACTGTAGGAATGGGATCCCCTGAACTCACTCCCTGTCAGAATGGGATCCTCTGAACTCACTCACTGTAGGAATGGGATCCCCTGAACTCACTCACTGTAGGAATGGGATCCCCTGAACTCACTCACTGTAGGAATGGGATCTCCTGAACTCACTCACTGTAGGAATGGGATCCCCTGAACTCACTCACTGTAGGAATGGGATCCCCTGAACTCACTCACTGTAGGAATGGGATCTCCTGAACTCACTCACTGTAGGAATGGGATCCCCTGAACTCACTCCCTGTCGGAATGGGATCCCTGAACTCATTCACTGTAGGAATGGGATCCCCTGAACTCACTCCCTGTCGGAATGGGATCCCCTGAACTCACTCACTGTCGGAATGGGATCCCTGAACTCACTCACTTTCGGAATGGGATCCCTGAACTCACTCCCTGTTGGAATAGGATCCCCGAACTCACTCACTGTAGGAATGGGATCCCTGAACTCACTCCCCGTCGGAATGGGATCCATGAACTCACTCACTGTAGGATTGGGATCCCCTGAACTCACTCCCTGTCGGAATAGGATCCCCGAACTCACTCACTGTAGGAATGGGATCCCCTGAACTCACTCCCTGTCGGAATGGGATCCCCTGAACTCACTCCTTGTCGGAATGGGATCACCTGAACTCACTCCCTGTCGGAATGGGATCCCTGAACTCACTCACTGTCGGAATGGGATCCCCTGAACTCACTCACTGTCGGAATGGGATCTCTGAACTCACTCACTGTCGGATTGGGATCCCCTGAACTCACTCCCTGTCGGAATGGGATCCCCTGAACTCACTCCCTGTCGGATTGGGATCCCCTGAACTCACTCGCTGCAGGAATGGGATCCCTGAACTCACTCCCTGTCGGAATGGGAGCCCTGAACTCACTCCCAGTCGGAATGGGATCCCCTGAACTCAATCCTGTAGGAATGGGACCCCTGAACTCACTCCCTCTCGGAATGGGTTCCCTGAACTCACTCCCTGTCGGAATGGGATCCCCTGAACTCACTCCCTGTCGGAATGGGATCCCATGAACTCACTCACTGTCGGAATGGAATCCCCTGAACTCACTCACTGTCGGAATGGGTTCCCTGAACTCACTCACTGTCGGAATGCGATCCCCTGAACTCACTCCCTGTCGGAATGGGATCCCATGAACTCACTCACTGTCGGAATGGGATCCCTGAACTCACTCACTGTCGGAATGGGATCCCCTGAACTCACTCCCTGTCGGAATGGGATCCCTGAACTCACTCACTGTCAGAATGGGATCACCTGAACTCACTCAATGTAGGAATGGGATCCACTGAACTCGCTCCCTGCCGGAATGGGATCTCCTGAACTCACTCACTGTAGGAATGGGATCCGCTGAACTCCCTCCCTGTTGGAATGGGATCTCCTGAACTCACTCCCTGTCGGAATGTGATCTCCTGAACTCACTCCCTGTCGGAATGTGATTCCCTGAACTCACTCACTGTCGGAATGGGTTCCTCTGAACTCACTGACTGTAGGAATGGAACCCCTGAACTCACTCACTGTATGAATAGGATCCCTGAACTCACTCCCTGTCGGAATGGGTTCCCTGATCTCATTCACTGTAGGAATGGATCCTCTGAACTCACTCACTGTAGGAATGGGATCCCCTGAACTCACTCCCTGTCGGAATGGGATCCCTGAACTCATTCACTGTTGGAATGGGATCCCCTGAACTCCCTCCCTGTCGGAATGGGATCCCCTGAACTCACTCCCTGTCAGAATGGGATCCCCTGAACTCACTCCCTGTCGGAGTGGGATCCCCTGAACTCATTCCCTGTCAGAAGAGGATCCCCTGAACTCACTCCCTGTCGGAATGGGATCCCCTGAACTCACTCCCTGTAAGAATTGGATCCCCTGAACTCACTCCCTGTCGGAAACGGACCCACTGAACTCACTCACTATTGAAATGGGATCCCCTGAACTCACTCATTGTAGGAATGGGATCGCCTGAACTCAATCCTGTCGGAATGGGAACCCCTGAACACACTCCCTGTCGGAATGGGATCCGCTGAACTCACTCCCCGTCAGAATGGGATCCCCTGAACTCACTGACTGTCGGAATGGGATCCCTGATCTCACTCCCTGTCAGAATGGGATCCCTGAATTCGCTCACTGTAGGAATGTGATCCCCTGAACTCACTCACTGTAGGAATGGGATAGCCTGAACTCACTCACTGTAGGAATGGGATCCCCTGAACTCACTCCCTGTCGGAATGGGATCTCCTGAACTCACTCACTGTCGGAATGGGATCCCCTGAACTCACTCCCTGTCGGAATGGGATCCCCTGAACTCACTCACTGTCGGAATGGGATCCGCTGAAGTCACTCACTGTCAGAATGGGATCCCTGAAGTCACTCACTGTAGGAATGGGAACCCTGAACTCACTCCCTGTCGGAATGGGATCTCCTGAACTCACTCACTGTAGGAATGGGATCCTCTGAACTTACTCCCTGTTGGAATGGGATCCCTGAACTCATTCACTGTAGGAATGGGATCCCCTGAACTCGCTCCCTGTCGGAATGGGATCTCCTGAACTCACTCACTGTAGGAATGGGATCCTCTGAACTCACTCCCTGTCAGAATGGGATCCCAGAACTCATTCACTGTCGGAATGGGATCCCCATAACTCCTCCCTGTCGGAATGGGATCCCCTGAACTCACTCCCTGTCGGAATGGGATCCCTGAACACACTCCCTGTCGGAGTGGGATCCCCTGAACTCATTCCCTGTCAGAATAGGATCCCCTGAACTCACTCCCTGTCGGAATGGGATCCCCTGAACTCACTCCCTGTCAAAATGGGATCCCCTGAACACAATCCCTGTCAGAGTTGGATCCCCTGAACTCACTCCCTGTCGGAAAGGGACCCACTGAACTCACTCACTATTGAAATGGGATCCCCTGAACTCACTCATTGTAGGAATGGGATCGCCTGAACTCAATCCTGTCGGAATGGGATCCCCTGAATACACTCCCTGTCAGAATGGGATCCCCTGAACTCACTCCCTGTCGGAATGGGATCCGCTGAACTCACTCCCCGTCAGAATGGGATCCCCTGAACTAACTCACTGTCGGAATGGGATCCCTGAACTGACTGACTGTCGGAATGGGATCCCTGAACTCACTCCCTGTCAGAATGCGATCCCTGAATTCACTCACTGTAGGATTGGGATCCCCTGAACTCACTCCCTGTCGGAATGGGATCCCCTGAACTCACTCACTGTAGGAATGGGATCCCCTGAACTCACTCACTGTAGGAATGGGATCCCCTGAACTCGCTCCCTGTCGGAATGGGATCTCCTGAACTCACTCACTGTAGGAATGGGATCCTCTGAACTCACTCCCTGTCAGAATGGGATCCCAGAACTCATTCACTGTCGGAATGGGATCCCCATAACTCCTCCCTGTCGGAATGGGATCCCCTGAACTCACTCCCTGTCGGAATGGGATCCCTGAACACACTCCCTGTCGGAGTGGGATCCCCTGAACTCATTCCCTGTCAGAATAGGATCCCCTGAACTCACTCCCTGTCGGAATGGGATCCCCTGAACTCACTCCCTGTCAAAATGGGATCCCCTGAACACAATCCCTGTCAGAGTTGGATCCCCTGAACTCACTCCCTGTCGGAAAGGGACCCACTGAACTCACTCACTATTGAAATGGGATCCCCTGAACTCACTCATTGTAGGAATGGGATCGCCTGAACTCAATCCTGTCGGAATGGGATCCCCTGAATACACTCCCTGTCAGAATGGGATCCCCTGAACTCACTCCCTGTCGGAATGGGATCCGCGGAACTCACTCCCCGTCAGAATGGGATCCCCTGAACTAACTCACTGTCGGAATGGGATCCCTGAACTGACTGACTGTCGGAATGGGATCCCTGAACTCACTCCCTGTCAGAATGCGATCCCTGAATTCACTCACTGTAGGATTGGGATCCCCTGAACTCACTCCCTGTCGGAATGGGATCCCCTGAACTCACTCACTGTAGGAATGGGATCCCCTGAACTCACTCACTGTCGGAATGGGATCCCCTGAACTCACTCCCTGTTGAATGGGATCCCCTGAACTCTCTCCCTGTCGGAATGGGAACCCCTGAACTCACTCCCTGTCGGTATGAGATCCCCTGAACTCACTCCATGTCGGAATGGGATCCCTGAACTCATTCACTGTAGGAATGGGATCCCTGAACTCACTCCCTGTCGGAATGGGATCCCCTGAACTCACTCACTGTCGGAATGGGATCCCCTGATCTCACTCTCTGTCGGAATAGGATCCCTGCACTCACTCACTGTTGGAATGGGATCCCTTAACTCACTCCCCGTAGGAATGGGATCCCCTGAACTCACTCACTGTCGGAATGGGATCCCTGAACTCACTCCCTGTTGGAATGGGATCCCTGAACTCACTCCCTATCGGAATGGGATCCCCTGAACTCACTCACTGTCGGAATGGGATCCCTGAACTCACTCCCTGTCGGAATGGGATCTCTGAACTCACTCACTGTCGGAATGGGATCCCCTGAACTCACTCCCTGTCGGAATGGGATCCCCTGAACTCACTCACTGTCTGAATGGGATCCCTGAACTCACTGACTGTCGGAATGGGATCCCTGATCTCACTCACTGTAGGAATGGGATAGCCTGAACTCACTCACTGTAGGAATGGGATCCCCTGAACTCACTCCCTGTCGGAATGGGATCTCCTGAACTCACTCACTGTCGGAATGGGATCCCCTGAACTCACTCCCTGTCGGAATGGGATCCCCTGAACTCACTCCCTGTCGGAATGGGATCCGCTGAAGCCACTCACTGTCAGAATGGGATCCCTGAAGTCACTCACTGTAGGAATGGGAACCCTGAACTCACTCCCTGTCGGAATGGGATCTCCTGAACTCACTCACTGTAGGAATGGGATCCTCTGAACTTACTCCCTGTTGGAATGGGATCCCTGAACTCATTCACTGTAGGAATGGGATCCCCTGAACTCGCTCCCTGTCGGAATGGGATCTCCTGAACTCACTCACTGTAGGAATGGGATCCTCTGAACTCATTCTCTGTAGGAATGGGATCCCCTGAACTCACTCCCTGTCAGAATGGGATCCTCTGAACTCACTCACTGTAGGAATGGGATCCCCTGAACTCACTCACTGTAGGAATGGGATCCCCTGAACTCACTCACTGTAGGAATGGGATCTCCTGAACTCACTCACTGTAGGAATGGGATCCCCTGAACTCACTCACTGTAGGAATGGGATCCCCTGAACTCACTCACTGTAGGAATGGGATCTCCTGAACTCACTCACTGTAGGAATGGGATCCCCTGAACTCACTCCCTGTCGGAATGGGATCCCTGAACTCATTCACTGTAGGAATGGGATCCCCTGAACTCACTCCCTGTCGGAATGGGATCCCCTGAACTCACTCACTGTCGGAATGGGATCCCTGAACTCACTCACTTTCGGAATGGGATCCCTGAACTCACTCCCTGTTGGAATAGGATCCCCGAACTCACTCACTGTAGGAATGGGATCCCTGAACTCACTCCCCGTCGGAATGGGATCCATGAACTCACTCACTGTAGGATTGGGATCCCCTGAACTCACTCCCTGTCGGAATAGGATCCCCGAACTCACTCACTGTAGGAATGGGATCCCCTGAACTCACTCCCTGTCGGAATGGGATCCCCTGAACTCACTCCTTGTCGGAATGGGATCACCTGAACTCACTCCCTGTCGGAATGGGATCCCTGAACTCACTCACTGTCGGAATGGGATCCCCTGAACTCACTCACTGTCGGAATGGGATCTCTGAACTCACTCACTGTTGGATTGGGATCCCCTGAACTCACTCCCTGTCGGAATGGGATCCCCTGAACTCACTCCCTGTCGGATTGGGATCCCCTGAACTCACTCGCTGCAGGAATGGGATCCCTGAACTCACTCCCTGTCGGAATGGGAGCCCTGAACTCACTCCCAGTCGGAATGGGATCCCCTGAACTCAATCCTGTAGGAATGGGACCCCTGAACTCACTCCCTCTCGGAATGGGTTCCCTGAACTCACTCCCTGTCGGAATGGGATCCCCTGAACTCACTCCCTGTCGGAATGGGATCCCATGAACTCACTCACTGTCGGAATGGAATCCCCTGAACTCACTCACTGTCGGAATGGGTTCCCTGAACTCACTCACTGTCGGAATGCGATCCCCTGAACTCACTCCCTGTCGGAATGGGATCCCATGAACTCACTCACTGTCGGAATGGGATCCCTGAACTCACTCACTGTCGGAATGGGATCCCCTGAACTCACTCCCTGTCGGAATGGGATCCCTGAACTCACTCACTGTCAGAATGGGATCACCTGAACTCACTCAATGTAGGAATGGGATCCACTGAACTCGCTCCCTGCCGGAATGGGATCTCCTGAACTCACTCACTGTAGGAATGGGATCCGCTGAACTCCCTCCCTGTTGGAATGGGATCTCCTGAACTCACTCCCTGTCGGAATGTGATCTCCTGAACTCACTCCCTGTCGGAATGTGATTCCCTGAACTCACTCACTGTCGGAATGGGTTCCTCTGAACTCACTGACTGTAGGAATGGAACCCCTGAACTCACTCACTGTAGGAATAGGATCCCTGAACTCACTCCCTGTCGGAATGGGTTCCCTGATCTCATTCACTGTAGGAATGGATCCTCTGAACTGACTCACTGTAGGAATGGGATCCCCTGAACTCACTCCCTGTCGGAATGGGATCCCTGAACTCATTCACTGTTGGAATGGGATCCCCTGAACTCCCTCCCTGTCGGAATGGGATCCCCTGAACTCACTCCCTGTCAGAATGGGATCCCCTGAACTCACTCCCTGTCGGAGTGGGATCCCCTGAACTCATTCCCTGTCAGAAGAGGATCCCCTGAACTCACTCCCTGTCGGAATGGGATCCCCTGAACTCACTCCCTGTAAGAATTGGATCCCCTGAACTCACTCCCTGTCGGAAACGGACCCACTGAACTCACTCACTATTGAAATGGGATCCCCTGAACTCACTCATTGTAGGAATGGGATCGCCTGAACTCAATCCTGTCGGAATGGGGACCCCTGAACACACTCCCTGTCGGAATGGGATCCGCTGAACTCACTCCCCGTCAGAATGGGATCCCCTGAACTAACTCACTGTCGGAATGGGATCCCTGAACTCACCGACTGTCGGAATGGGATCCCTGATCTCACTCCCTGTCAGAATGGGATCCCTGAATTCGCTCACTGTAGGAATGGGATCCCCTGAACTCACTCACTGTAGGAATGGGATAGCCTGAACTCACTCACTGTAGGAATGGGATCCCCTGAACTCACTCCCTGTCGGAATGGGATCTCCTGAACTCACTCACTGTCGGAATGGGATCCCCTGAACTCACTCCCTGTCGGAATGGGATCCCCTGAACTCACTCACTGTCGGAATGGGATCCGCTGAAGTCACTCACTGTCAGAATGGGATCCCTGAAGTCACTCACTGTAGGAATGGGAACCCTGAACTCACTCCCTGTCGGAATGGGATCTCCTGAACTCACTCACTGTAGGAATGGGATCCTCTGAACTTACTCCCTGTTGGAATGGGATCCCTGAACTCATTCACTGTAGGAATGGGATCCCCTGAACTCGCTCCCTGTCGGAATGGGATCTCCTGAACTCACTCACTGTAGGAATGGGATCCTCTGAACTCACTCCCTGTCAGAATGGGATCCCAGAACTCATTCACTGTCGGAATGGGATCCCCATAACTCCTCCCTGTCGGAATGGGATCCCCTGAACTCACTCCCTGTCGGAATGGGATCCCTGAACACACTCCCTGTCGGAGTGGGATCCCCTGAACTCATTCCCTGTCAGAATAGGATCCCCTGAACTCACTCCCTGTCGGAATGGGATCCCCTGAACTCATTCCCTGTCAAAATGGGATCCCCTGAACACAATCCCTGTCAGAGTTGGATCCCCTGAACTCACTCCCTGTCGGAAAGGGACCCACTGAACTCACTCACTATTGAAATGGGATCCCCTGAACTCACTCATTGTAGGAATGGGATCGCCTGAACTCAATCCTGTCGGAATGGGATCCCCTGAATACACTCCCTGTCAGAATGGGATCCCCTGAACTCACTCCCTGTCGGAATGGGATCCGCTGAACTCACTCCCCGTCAGAATGGGATCCCCTGAACTAACTCACTGTCGGAATGGGATCCCTGAACTGACTGACTGTCGGAATGGGATCCCTGAACTCACTCCCTGTCAGAATGCGATCCCTGAATTCACTCACTGTAGGATTGGGATCCCCTGAACTCACTCCCTGTCGGAATGGGATCCCCTGAACTCACTCACTGTAGGAATGGGATCCCCTGAACTCACTCACTGTCGGAATGGGATCCCCTGAACTCACTCCCTGTTGAATGGGATCCCCTGAACTCTCTCCCTGTCGGAATGGGAACCCCTGAACTCACTCCCTGTCGGTATGAGATCCCCTGAACTCACTCCATGTCGGAATGGGATCCCTGAACTCATTCACTGTAGGAATGGGATCCCTGAACTCACTCCCTGTCGGAATGGGATCCCCTGAACTCACTCACTGTCGGAATGGGATCCCCTGATCTCACTCTCTGTCGGAATAGGATCCCTGCACTCACTCACTGTTGGAATGGGATCCCTTAACTCACTCCCCGTAGGAATGGGATCCCCTGAACTCACTCACTGTCGGAATGGGATCCCTGAACTCACTCCCTGTTGGAATGGGATCCCTGAACTCACTCCCTATCGGAATGGGATCCCCTGAACTCACTCACTGTCGGAATGGGATCCCTGAACTCACTCCCTGTCGGAATGGGATCTCTGAACTCACTCACTGTCGGAATGGGATCCCCTGAACTCACTCCCTGTCGGAATGGGATCCCCTGAACTCACTCACTGTCTGAATGGGATCCCTGAACTCACTCCCTGTCGGAATGGGATCCCTGAACTCACTCACTGTCGGAATGGGATCCCTGAACTCACTCACTGTCGGAATGGGATCCCCTGAACTCACTCCCTGTCGGAATGGGATCCCCTGAACTCACTCGCTGCAGGAATGGGATCCCTGAACTCACTCCCTGTCGGAATGGGGTCCCTGAACTCTCTCCCTGTCGGAATGGGATCCCCTGAACTCAATCCTGTAGGAATGGGATCCCTGAACGCAATCCTGTCGGAATGGGATCCCTGAACACACTCACTGACAGAATGAGATCCCTGAACTCACTCCCTGTCGGAATGGGTTCCCTGAACTCACTCCCTGTCAGAATGGGATCCCCTGAACTCACTCCCTGTCGGAATGGGATCCCCTGAACTCACTCTCTGTTGGAATGGGATCCCCTGAACTCACTCCCTGTCGGAATGGGATCCCCTGAACTCGCACCCTGTCGGAATGGGATCTCCTGGACTCACTCCCTGTTGGAATGTGATTCCCTGAACTCACTCTCTGTTGGAATGGGATCCCCTGAACTCACTCACTGTAGGAATGGGATCCTCTGAACTCACTCCCTGTTGGAATGGGATCCCTGAACTCATTCACTGTAGGAATGGGATCCCCTGAACTCACTCCCTGTCGGAATGGGAACCCCTGAACTCACTCCCTGTCGGAATGGGATCCCTGAACTCACTCCCTGTCGGAATGGGATCCTCTGAACTCACTCACTGTAGGAATGGAACCCCTGAACTCACTCACTGTAGGAATAGGATCCCTGAACTCACTCCCTGTCGGAATGGGTTCCCTGATCTCATTCACTGTAGGAATGGGATCCTCTGAACTCACTCACTGTAGGAATGGGATCCCCTGAACTCACTCCCTGTCGGAATGGGATCCCTGAACTCATTCACTGTAGGAATGGGATCCCCTGAACTCCCTCCCTGTCGGAATGGGATCCCCTGAACACACTCCCTGTCAGAGTTGGATCCCCTGAACTCACTCCCTGTCGGAAAGGGACCCACTGAACTCACTCACTATTGAAATGGGATCCCCTGAACTCACTCATTGTAGGAATGGGATCACCTGAACTCAATCCTGTCTGAATGGGATACCCTGAATACACTCCCTGTCATAATGGGATCCCCTGAACGAACTCACTGTAGGATCGGGATCCCTGAACTGACTCCCTGTCGGAATGGGATCCCCTGAACTCAATCACTGTAGGAATGGGATCCCCTGAACTCACTCACTGTAGGAATGGGATCCCTGAACTCACTCACTGTTGGAGTGGGATCCCCTGAACTCACTCCCTGTCGGAATGGGATCCCCTGAACTCACTCGCTGCAGGAATGGGATCCCTGAACTCACTCCCTGTCGGAATGGGGTCCCTGAACTCTCTCCCTGTCGGAATGGGATCCCCTGAACTCAATCCTGTAGGAATGGGATCCCTGAACGCAATCCTGTCGGAATGGGATCCCTGAACACACTCACTGACAGAATGAGATCCCTGAACTCACTCCCTGTCGGAATGGGTTCCCTGAACTCACTCCCTGTCAGAATGGGATCCCCTGAACTCACTCCCTGTCGGAATGGGATCCCCTGAACTCACTCTCTGTTGGAATGGGATCCCCTGAACTCACTCCCTGTCGGAATGGGATCCACTGAACTCGCACCCTGTCGGAATGGGATCTCCTGGACTCACTCCCTGTTGGAATGTGATTCCCTGAACTCACTCTCTGTTGGAATGGGATCCCCTGAACTCACTCACTGTAGGAATGGGATCCTCTGAACTCACTCCCTGTTGGAATGGGATCCCTGAACTCATTCACTGTAGGAATGGGATCCCCTGAACTCACTCCCTGTCGGAATGGGAACCCCTGAACTCACTCCCTGTCGGAATGGGATCCCTGAACTCACTCCCTGTCGGAATGGGATCCCCTGAACTCACTCCCTGTCGGAATGGGATCCCTGAACTCATTCACTGTAGGAATGGGATCCCCTGAACTCCCTCCCTGTCGGAATGGGATCCCCTGAACACACTCCCTGTCAGAGTTGGATCCCCTGAACTCACTCCCTGTCGGAAAGGGACCCACTGAACTCACTCACTATTGAAATGGGATCCCCTGAACTCACTCATTGTAGGAATGGGATCACCTGAACTCAATCCTGTCGGAATGGGATCCCCTGAATACACTCCCTGTCAGAATGGGATCCCCTGAACGAACTCACTGTAGGATCGGGATCCCTGAACTGACTCCCTGTCGGAATGGGATCCCCTGAACTCAATCACTGTAGGAATGGGATCCCCTGAACTCACTCACTGTAGGAATGGGATCCCTGAACTCACTCACTGTTGGAGTGGGATCCCCTGAACTCACTCCCTGTCGGATTGGGATCCCCTGAACTCACTCCCTGTTGAATGGGATCCCCTGAACTCACTCCCTGTCGGAAAGGGACCCACTGAACTCACTCACTATTGAAATGGGATCCCCTGAACTCACTCATTGTAGGAATGGGATCGCCTGAACTCAATCCTGTCGGAATGGGAACCCCTGAACACACTCCCTGTCAGAATGGGATCCCCTGATCTCACTCCCTGTCGGAATGGGATCCGCTGAACTCACTCCCCATCAGAATGGGATCCCCTGAACTAACTCACTGTCGGAATGGGATCCCTGAACTCACTGACTGTCGGAATGGGATCCCCTGAACTCACTCACGGTAGGAATGGGATCTCCTGAAATCACTCCCTGTCGGAATGTGATTCCCTGAACTCGCTCTCTGTCGGAATGGGATCCGCTGAAGTCACTCACTGTCAGAATGGGATCCCCTGAACTCGCTCCCTGCCGGAATGGGATCTCCTGAACTCACTCCTTGTCGGAATGTGATTCCCTGAACTCACTCTCTGCTGGAATGGGATCCCCTGAACTCACTCACTGTAGGAATGGGATCCTCTGAACTTATTCCCTGTTGGAATGGGATCCCTGAACTCATTCACTGTAGGAATGGAACCCCTGAACTCACTCACTGTAGGAATAGGATCCCTGAACTCACTCCCTGTCGGAATGGTTTCCTGATCTCATTCACTGTAGGAATGGGATCCTCTGAACTCACTCCCTGTCGGAATGGGATCCCCTGCACTCACTCCCTGTCGGAATGGGATCCCCTGAACTCACTCCCTGTCGGAATGGGATCCCCTGAACACACTCTCTGTCGGAATAGGATCCCCGAACTCACTCACTGTTGGAATGGGATCCCTGAACTCACTCCCCGTCGGAATGGGATCCATGAACTCACTCACTGTAGGATTGCGATCCCCTGAACTCACTCCATGTCGGAATAGGATCCCCGAACTCACTCACTGTAGGAATGGGATCCCCTGAACTCACTCAGTGTAGGAATGGGATCCCCTGAACTCACTCCCTTTCGGAATGGGATCCCCGGAACTCACTCACTGTCGGAATGGGATCCCCTGAACTCACTCCCTGTCGGAATGGGATCACCTGAACTCACTCCCTGTAGGAATGGGATCCCCGGAACTCACTCACTGTCGGAATGGGATCTCCTGAACTCTCTACCTGTAGGAATGGGATCCCTGAACTCATTCACTGTCGGAATGGGATGCCCTGAACTCACTCCCCGTCGGAATGGGATCCCTGAACTCACTCACTGTCGGAATGGGATCTCCTGAACTCACTCCCTGTCGGAATGGGATCCCCTGAACTCACTCACTGTCGGAATGGGATCTCCTGAACTCACTCCCTGTCGGAATGGGATCCCTGAACTCACTCACTGTCGGAATGGGATCCCCTGAACTCACTCTCTGTCGGAATAGGAACCCCTGAACTCACTCACTGTCGGAATGGGATCCCTGAACTCACTCCCTGTCGGAATGGGACCCCTGAACTCACTCACTGTCGGAATGGGATCCCCTGAACTCACTCCCTGTCGGAATGGGATCCCCTGAACTCACTCCCTGTCGGATTGGGATCCCCTGAACTCACTCGCTGCAGGAATGGTATCCCTGAACTCACTCCCTGTCGGAATGGGAGCCCTGAACTCACTCACTGTAGGAATGGGATCCCTGAACTCACTCACTGTAGGAATGGGATCCCCTGAACTCACTCCCTCTCGGAATGGGTTCCCTGAACTCACTCCCTGTCGGAATGGGATCCCATGAACTCACTCACTGTCGGAATGGGATCCGCTGAAGTCACTCACTGTCAGAATGAGATCCCTGAACTCACTCACTGTAGGAATGGGAACCCCTGAACTCGCTCCCTGTCGGAATGGGATCTCCTGAACTCACTCCCTGTCGGAATGTGATTCCCTGAACTCACTCACTGTAGGAATGAGATCCTCTGAACGCACTCCCTGTTGGAATGGGATCCCTGAACTCATTCACTGTAGGAATGGGATCCCCTGAACTCACTCCCTGTCGGAATGGGAACCCCTGAACTCACTCCCTGTCGGAATGGGATCCCTGAACTCACTCCCTGTCGGAATGGGATCCTCTGAACTCACTGACTGTAGGAATGGAACCCCTGAACTCACTCACTGTAGGAATAGGATCCTTGAACTCACTCCCTGTCGGAATGGGTTCCCTGATCTCATTCACTGTAGGAATGGGATCCTCTGAACTCACTCACTGTAGGAATGGGATCCCCTGAACTCACTCCCTGTCGGAATGGGATCCCTGAACTCATTCACTGTAGGAATGGGATTCACTGTAGGAATGGGATCCCCTGAACTCACTCCCTGTCGGAATGGGATCCCCTGAACTCACTCCCTGTCGGAATGGGATCCCCTGAACTCACTCCCTGTCGGAATGGGATCCCCTGAACTCACTCCCTGTCGGAGTGGGATCCCCTGAACTCATTCCCTGTCGGAATAGGATCCCCTGAACTCACTCCTTGTCGGAATGGGATCCCATGAACTCTCTCCCTGTGAAAATGGGATCCCCTGAACTCACTCCCTGTCAGAATTGGATCCCCTGAACTCACTCCCTGTCGGAAAGGGACCCACTGAACTCACTCACTCTTGAAATGGGATCCCCTGAACTCACTCATTGTAGGAATGGGATCGCCTGAACTCAATCCTGTCGGAATGGGAACCCCTGAACACACTCCCTGTCAGAATGGGATCCCCTGATCTCACTCCCTGTCGGAATGGGATCCGCTGAACTCACTCCCCATCAGAATGGGATCCCCTGAACTCACTCACTGTCGGAATGGGATCCCTGAACTCACTCACGGTAGGAATGGGATCCGCTGAAGTCACTCACTGTCAGAATGGGATCCCTGAACTCACTCACTGTAGGAATGGGATCCCCTGAACTCACTCCCTGCCGGAATGGGATCTCCTGAACTCACTCCCTGTCGGAATGTGATTCCCTGAACTCACTCTCTGCTGGAATGGGATCCCCTGAACTCACTCACTGTAGGAATGGGATCCCCTGAACTCACTCCCTGTTGGAATGGGATCCCTGAACTCATTCACTGTAGGAATGGAACCCCTGAACTCATTCACTGTAGGAATAGGATCCCTGAACTCACTCCCTGTCGGAATGGTTTCCTGATCTCATTCACTGTAGGAATGGGATCCTCTGAACTCACTCACTGTAGGAATGGGATCCCCTGCACGCACTCCCTGTCGGAATGGGATCCCTGAACTCATTCACTGTAGGAATGGGATCCCCTGAACTCCTCCCTGTCGGAATGGGATCCCCTGAACTCACTCCCTGTCGGAATGGGATCCCTGAACTCACTCCCTGTCGGAGTGGGATCCCCTGAACTCATTCCCTGTCAGAATAGGATCCCCTGAACTCACTCCCTGTCGGAATGGGATCCCCTGAACTCACTCCCTGTCAGAATGGGATCCCCTGAACTCACTCACTGTAGGAATGGGATCTCCTGAACTCACTCCCTGTCGGAAAGGGACCCACTGAACTCACTCACTATTGAAATGGGATCCCCTGAACTCACTCATTGTAGGCATGGGATCGCCTGAACTCAATCCTGTCGGAATGGGATCCCCTGAATACACTCCCTGTCAGAATGGGATCCCCTGAACTCACTCCCTGTCAGAATGGGATCCCTGAACTCACTCTCTGTTGGAATGGGATCCCCTGAACTCACTCACTGTAGGAATGGGATCCTCTGAACTCACTCCCTGTTGGAATGGGATCCCTGAACTCATTTACTGTAGGAATGGGATCCCCTGAACTCACTCCCTGTCGGAATGGGAACCCCTGAACTCACTCCCTGTCGGAATGGGATCCCTGAACTCACTCCCTGTCGGAATGGGATCCTCTGAACTCACTCACTATAGGAATGGAACCCCTGAACTCACTCACTGTAGGAATAGGATCCCTGAACTCACTCCCTGTCGGAATGGGTTCCCTGATCTCATTCACTGTAGGAATGGGATCCTCTGAACTCACTCACTGTAGGAATGGGATCCCCTGAACTCACTCCCTGTCGGAATGGGATCCCTGAACTCATTCACTGTAGGAATGGGATCCCCTGAACTCCCTCCCTGTCGGAATGGGATCCCCTGAACACACTCCCTGTCAGAGTTGGATCCCCTGAACTCACTCCCTGTCGGAAAGGGACCCACTGAACTCACTCACTATTGAAATGGGATCCCCTGAACTCACTCATTGTAGGAATGGGATCACCTGAACTCAATCCTGTCGGAATGGGATCCCCTGAATACACTCCCTGTCAGAATGGGATCCCCTGAACGAACTCACTGTAGGGTCGGGATCCCTGAACTGACTCCCTGTCGGAATGGGATCCCCTGAACTCAATCACTGTAGGAATGGGATCCCCTGAACTCACTCACTGTAGGAATGGGATCCCTGAACTCACTCACTGTTGGAGTGGGATCCCCTGAACTCACTCCCTGTCGGAATGGGATCCCCTGAACTCACTCGCTGCAGGAATGGGATCCCTGAACTCACTCCCTGTCGGAATGGGGTCCCTGAACTCTCTCCCTGTCGGAATGGGATCCCCTGAACTCAATCCTGTAGGAATGGGATCCCTGAACGCAATCCTGTCGGAATGGGATCCCTGAACACACTCACTGACAGAATGAGATCCCTGAACTCACTCCCTGTCGGAATGGGTTCCCTGAACTCACTCCCTGTCAGAATGGGAT
This sequence comes from Somniosus microcephalus, assembly GCF_052327205.1. Taxonomy (NCBI): domain Eukaryota; kingdom Metazoa; phylum Chordata; class Chondrichthyes; order Squaliformes; family Somniosidae; genus Somniosus; species Somniosus microcephalus. The sequence continues at coordinate 131,936,335 of NC_140992.1, read as the reverse complement.
CCCCTGAACTCACTCCCTGTCGGAATGGGATCCCCTGAACTCACTCTCTGTTGGAATGGGATCCCCTGAACTCACTCCCTGTCGGAATGGGATCCCCTGAACTCGCACCCTGTCGGAATGGGATCTCCTGGACTCACTCCCTGTTGGAATGTGATTCCCTGAACTCACTCTCTGTTGGAATGGGATCCCCTGAACTCACTCACTGTAGGAATGGGATCCTCTGAACTCACTCCCTGTTGGAATGGGATCCCTGAACTCATTCACTGTAGGAATGGGATCCCCTGAACTCACTCCCTGTCGGAATGGGAACCCCTGAACTCACTCCCTGTCGGAATGGGATCCCTGAACTCACTCCCTGTCGGAATGGGATCCTCTGAACTCACTCACTGTAGGAATGGAACCCCTGAACTCACTCACTGTAGGAATAGGATCCCTGAACTCACTCCCTGTCGGAATGGGTTCCCTGATCTCATTCACTGTAGGAATGGGATCCTCTGAACTCACTCACTGTAGGAATGGGATCCCCTGAACTCACTCCCTGTCGGAATGGGATCCCTGAACTCATTCACTGTAGGAATGGGATCCCCTGAACTCCCTCCCTGTCGGAATGGGATCCCCTGAACACACTCCCTGTCAGAGTTGGATCCCCTGAACTCACTCCCTGTCGGAAAGGGACCCACTGAACTCACTCACTATTGAAATGGGATCCCCTGAACTCACTCATTGTAGGAATGGGATCACCTGAACTCAATCCTGTCGGAATGGGATCCCCTGAATACACTCCCTGTCAGAATGGGATCCCCTGAACGAACTCACTGTAGGATCGGGATCCCTGAACTGACTCCCTGTCGGAATGGGATCCCCTGAACTCAATCACTGTAGGAATGGGATCCCCTGAACTCACTCACTGTAGGAATGGGATCCCTGAACTCACTCACTGTTGGAGTGGGATCCCCTGAACTCACTCCCTGTCGGATTGGGATCCCCTGAACTCACTCCCTGTTGAATGGGATCCCCTGAACTCACTCCCTGTCAGAATGGGATCCCCTGAACTCACTCACTGTAGGAATGGGATCTCCTGAACTCACTCACTGTAGGAATGGGATCCCCTGAACTCACTCCTTGTCGGAATGGGATCCCTGAACTCACTCCCTCTCGGAATGGGATCCCCTGAACTCACTCACTGTAGGAATGGGATCCCCTGAACACACTCTCTGTCGGAATAGGATCCCCGAACTCACTCACTGTTGGAATGGGATCCCTGAACTCACTCCCCGTCGGAATGGGATCCATGAACTCACTCACTGTAGGATTGCGATCCCCTGAACTCACTCCATGTCGGAATAGGATCCCCGAACTCACTCACTGTAGGAATGGGATCCCCTGAACTCACTCAGTGTAGGAATGGGATCCCCTGAACTCACTCCCTTTCGGAATGGGATCCCCGGAACTCACTCACTGTCGGAATGGGATCCCCTGAACTCACTCCCTGTCGGAATGGGATCACCTGAACTCACTCCCTGTAGGAATGGGATCCCCGGAACTCTCTCCCTGTAGGAATGGGATCCCTGAACTCATTCACTGTCGGAATGGGATGCCCTGAACTCACTCCCCGTCGGAATGGGATCCCTGAACTCACTCCCTGTCGGAATGGGATCTCCTGAACTCACTCCCTGTCGGAATGGGATCCCCTGAACTCACTCACTGTCGGAATGGGATCCCTGAACTCTCTCCCTGTCGGAATGGCACCCCTGAACTCACTCACTGTCGGAATGGGATCCCCTGAACTCACTCTCTGTCGGAATAGGATCCCCTGAACTCACTCCCTGTCGGAATGGGAGCCCTGAACTCACTCACTGTAGGAATGGGATCCCTGAACTCACTCACTGTAGGAATGGGATCCCCTGAACTCACTCCCTCTCGGAATGGGTTCCCTGAACTCACTCCCTGTCGGAATGGGATCCCATGAACTCACTCACTGTCGGAATGGGATCCGCTGAAGTCACTCACTGTCAGAATGAGATACCTGATCTCACTCACTGTCGGAATGGGATCCCTGAACTCTCTCCCTGTCGGAATGGGATCTCCTGAACTCACTCCCTGTCGGAATGTGATTCCCTGAACTCACTCTCTGTTGGAATGGGATCCCCTGAACTCACTCACTGTAGGAATGAGATCCTCTGAACGCACTCCCTGTTGGAATGGGATCCCTGAACTCATTCACTGTAGGAATGGGATCCCCTGAACTCACTCCCTGTCGGAATGGGAACCCCTGAACTCACTCCCTGTCGGAATGGGATCCCTGAACTAACTCCCTGTCGGAATGGGATCCTCTGAACTCACTGACTGTAGTAATGGAACCCCTGAACTCACTCACTGTAGGAATAGGATCCCTGAACTCACTCCCTGTCGGAATGGGTTCCCTGATCTCATTCACTGTAGGAATGGGATCCTCTGAACTCACTCACTGTAGGAATGGGATCCCCTGAACTCACTCCCTGTCGGAATGGGATCCCTGAACTCATTCACTGTAGGAATGGGATTCACTGTAGGAATGGGATCCCCTGAACTCCCTCCCTGTCGGAATGGGATCCCCTGAACTCACTCCCTGACGGAATGGGATCCCCTGAACTCACTCCCTGTCGGAATGGGATCCCCTCAACTCACTCCCTGTCGGAGTGGGATCCCCTGAACTCATTCCCTGTCGGAATAGGATCCCCTGAACTCACTCCCTGTCGGAATGGGATCCCATGAACTCTCTCCCTGTCGGAAAGGGACCCACTGAACTCACTCACTATTGAAATGGGATCCCCTGAACTCACTCATTGTAGGAATGGGATCGCCTGAACTCAATCCTGTCGGAATGGGAACCCCTGAACACACTCCCTGTCAGAATGGGATCCCCTGATCTCACTCCCTGTCGGAATGGGATCCCCTGATCTCACTCCCTGTCGGAATGGGATCCGCTGAACTCACTCCCCATCAGAATGGGATCCCCTGAACTAACTCACTGTCGGAATGGGATCCCTGAACTCACTGACTGTCGGAATGGGATCCCCTGAACTCACTCACGGTAGGAATGGGATCTCCTGAACTCACTCCCTGTCGGAATGTGATTCCCTGAACTCGCTCTCTGTCGGAATGGGATCCGCTGAAGTCACTCACTGTCAGAATGGGATCCCCTGAACTCGCTCCCTGCCGGAATGGGATCTCCTGAACTCACTCCCTGTCGGAATGTGATTCCCTGAACTCACTCTCTGCTGGAATGGGATCCCCTGAACTCACTCACTGTAGGAATGGGATCCTCTGAACTTATTCCCTGTTGGAATGGGATCCCTGAACTCATTCACTGTAGGAATGGAACCCCTGAACTCACTCACTGTAGGAATAGGATCCCTGAACTCACTCCCTGTCTGAATGGTTTCCTGATCTCATTCACTGTAGGAATGGGATCCTCTGAACTCACTCCCTGTCGGAATGGGATCCCCTGCACTCACTCCCTGTCGGAATGGGATCCCTGAACTCATTCACTGTAGGAATGGGATCCCCTGAACTCCTCCCTGTCGGAATGGGATCCCCTGAACTCACTCCCTGTCGGAATGGGATCCCTGAACTCACTCCCTGTCGGAATGGGATCCCTGAACTCACTCCCTGTCGGAGTGGGATCCCCTGAACTCATTCCCTGTCAGAATAGGATCCCCTGAACTCACTCCCTGTCGGAATGGGATCCCCTGAACTCACTCCCTGTCAAAATGGGATCCCCTGAACTCACTCTCTGTTGGAATGGGATCCCCTGAACTCACTCCCTGTCAGAATGGGATCCCCTGAACTCACTCACTGTAGGAATGGGATCTCCTGAACTCACTCCCTGTCGGAAAGGGACCCACTGAACTCACTCACTATTGAAATGGGATCCCCTGAACTCACTCATTGTAGGAATGGGATCGCCTGAACTCAATCCTGTCGGAATGGGATCCCCTGAATACACTCCCTGTCAGAATGGGATCCCCTGAACTCACTCCCTGACGGAATGGGATCCGCTGAACTCACTCCCCATCAGAATGGGATCCCCTGAACTAACTCACTGTCGGAATGGGATCCCTGAACTGACTGACTGTCGGAATGGGATCCCTGAACTCACTCACTGTAGGAATGGGATCCCCTGAACTCACTCCCTGTCGGAATGGGATCCCTGAACTCACTCCCTGTCGGAATGGGATCCCCTGAACTCGCACCCTGTCGGAATGGGATCTCCTGGACTCACTCCCTGTTGGAATGTGATTCCCTGAACTCACTCTCTGTTGGAATGGGATCCCCTGAACTCACTCACTGTAGGAATGGGATCCTCTGAACTCACTCCCTGTTGGAATGGGATCCCTGAACTCATTCACTGTAGGAATGGGATCCTCTGAACTCACTCACTGTAGGAATGGGATCCCCTGAACTCACTCCCTGTCGGAATGGGATCCCTGAACTCATTCACTGTAGGAATGGGATCCCCTGAACTCCCTCCCTGTCGGAATGGGATCCCCTGAACACACTCCCTGTCAGAGTTGGATCCCCTGAACTCACTCCCTGTTGGAAAGGGACCCACTGAACTCACTCACTATTGAAATGGGATCCCCTGAACTCACTCATTGTAGGAATGGGATCACCTGAACTCAATCCTGTCGGAATGGGATCCCCTGAATACACTCCCTGTCAGAATGGGATCCCCTGAACGAACTCACTGCAGGATCGGGATCCCTGAACTGACTCCCTGTCGGAATGGGATTCCCTGAACTCAATCACTGTAGGAATGGGATCCCCTGAACTCACTCACTGTAGGAATGGGATCCCTGAACTCACTCACTGTTGGAGTGGGATCCCCTGAACTCACTCCCTGTCGGATTGGGATCCCCTGAACTCACTCCCTGTTGAATGGGATCCCCTGAACTCACTCCCTGTCAGAATGGGATCCCCTGTACTCACTCACTGTAGGAATGGGATCTCCTGAACTCACTCACTGTAGGAATGGGATCCCCTGAACTCACTCCCTGTCGGAATGGGATCCCTGAACTCACTCCCTGTCAGAATGGGATCCCCTGAACTCACTCACTGTAGGAATGGGATCCCCTGAACACACTCTCTGTCGGAATAGGATCCCCGAACTCACTCACTGTTGGAATGGGATCCCTGAACTCACTCCCCGTCGGAATGGGATCCATGAACTCACTCACTGTAGGATTGCGATCCCCTGAACTCACTCCATGTCGGAATAGGATCCCCGAACTCACTCACTGTAGGAATGGGATCCCCTGAACTCACTCAGTGTAGGAATGGGATCCCCTGAACTCACTCCCTTTCGGAATGGGATCCCCGGAACTCACTCCCTGTCGGAATGGGATCACCTGAACTCACTCCCTGTAGGAATGGGATCCCCGGAACTCACTCACTGTCGGAATGGGATCTCCTGAACTCACTCCCCGTCGGAATGGGATCCCTGAACTCACTCCCTGTCGGAATGGGATCTCCTGAACTCACTCCCTGTCGGAATGGGATCCCCTGAACTCACTCACTGTCGGAATGGGATCTCCTGAACTCACTCCCTGTCGGAATGGGATCCCTGAACTCACTCACTGTCGGAATGGGATCCCCTGAACTCACTCTCTGTCGGAATAGGAACCCCTGAACTCACTCACTGTCGGAATGGGATCCCTGAACTCACTCCCTGTCGGAATGGGACCCCTGAACTCACTCACTGTCGGAATGGGATCCTCTGAACTCACTCCCTGTCGGAATGGGATCCCCTGAACTCACTCCCTGTCGGATTGGGATCCCCTGAACTCACTCGCTGCAGGAATGGTATCCCTGAACTCACTCCCTGTCGGAGTGGGAGCCCTGAACTCACTCACTGTAGGAATGGGATCCCTGAACTCACTCACTGTAGGAATGGGATCCCCTGAACTCACTCCCTCTCGGAATGGGTTCCCTGAACTCACTCCCTGTCGGAATGGGATCCCATGAACTCACTCACTGTCGGATTGGGATCCCCTGAACTCACTCGCTGCAGGAATGGTATCCCTGAACTCACTCCCTGTCGGAGTGGGAGCCCTGAACTCACTCACTGTAGGAATGGGATCCCTGAACTCACTCACTGTAGGAATGGGATCCCCTGAACTCACTCCCTCTCGGAATGGGTTCCCTGAACTCACTCCCTGTCGGAATGGGATCCCATGAACTCACTCACTGTCGGAATGGGATCCGCTGAAGTCACTCACTGTAGGAATGGGATCCCCTGAACTCGCTCCCTGTCGGAATGGGATCTCCTGAACTCACTCCCTGTCGGAATGTGATTCCCTGAACTCACTCACTGTAGGAATGAGATCCTCTGAACGCACTCCCTGTTGGAATGGGATCCCTGAACTCATTCACTGTAGGAATGGGATCCCCTGAACTCACTCCCTGTCGGAATGGGAACCCCTGAACTCACTCCCTGTCGGAATGGGATCCCTGAACTCACTCACTGTAGGAATGGGATCCTCTGAACTCACTCACTGTAGGAATGGGATCCCCTGAACTCACTCCCTGTCGGAATGGGATCCCTGAACTCATTCACTGTAGGAATGGGATCCCCTGAACTCACTCCCTGTCGGAATGGGATCCCCTGAACTCACTCCCTGTCGGAATGGGATCCCCTGAACTCACTCCCTGTCGGAATGGGATCCCCTGAACTCACTCCCTGTCGGAGTGGGATCCCCTGAACTCATTCCCTGTCGGAATAGGATCCCCTGAACTCACTCCTTGTCGGAATGGGATCCCATGAACTCTCTCCCTGTGAAAATGGGATCCCCTGAACTCACTCCCTGTCAGAATTGGATCCCCTGAACTCACTCCCTGTCGGAAAGGGACCCACTGAACTCACTCACTCTTGAAATGGGATCCCCTGAACTCACTCATTGTAGGAATGGGATCGCCTGAACTCAATCCTGTCGGAATGGGAACCCCTGAACACACTCCCTGTCAGAATGGGATCCCCTGATCTCACTCCCTGTCGGAATGGGATCCGCTGAACTCACTCCCCATCAGAATGGGATCCCCTGAACTCACTCACTGTCGGAATGGGATCCCTGAACTCACTCACTGTAGGAATGGGATCCCCTGAACTCGCTCCCTGCCGGAATGGGATCTCCTGAACTCACTCCCTGTCGGAATGTGATTCCCTGAACTCACTCTCTGCTGGAATGGGATCCCCTGAACTCACTCACTGTAGGAATGGGATCCTCTGAACTTATTCCCTGTTGGAATGGGATCCCTGAACTCATTCACTGTAGGAATGGAACCCCTGAACTCATTCACTGTAGGAATAGGATCCCTGAACTCACTCCCTGTCGGAATGGTTTCCTGATCTCATTCACTGTAGGAATGGGATCCTCTGAACTCACTCACTGTAGGAATGGGATCCCATGCACGCACTCCCTGTCGGAATGGGATCCCTGAACTCATTCACTGTAGGAATGGGATCCCCTGAACTCCTCCCTGTCGGAATGGGATCCCCTGAACTCACTCCCTGTCGGAATGGGATCCCTGAACTCACTCCCTGTCGGAGTGGGATCCCCTGAACTCATTCCCTGTCAGAATAGGATCCCCTGAACTCACTCCCTGTCGGAATGGGATCCCCTGAACTCACTCCCTGTCAGAATGGGATCCCCTGAACTCACTCACTATTGAAATGGGATCCCCTGAACTCACTCATTGTAGGCATGGGATCGCCTGAACTCAATCCTGTCGGAATGGGATCCCCTGAATACACTCCCTGTCAGAATGGGATCCCCTGAACTCACTCCCTGTCAGAATGGGATCCCCTGAACGAACTCACTGTCGGAATGGGATCCCTGAACTGACTGACTGTCGGAATGGGATCCCTGAACTCACTCCCTGTCAGAATGGGATCCCTGAATTCACTCACTGTAGGATTGGGATCCCCTGAACTCACTCCCTGTTGGAATGGGATCCCCTGAACTCACTCACTGTCGGAATGGGATCCCCTGAACTCACTCACTGTAGGAATGGGATCCCTGAACTCACTCACTGTCGGAATGGGATCCCTGAACTCACTCACTGTCGGAATGGGATCCCCTGAACTCACTCCCTGTCGGATTGGGATCCCCTGAACTCACTCCCTGTTGAATGGGATCCCCTGAACTCACTCCCTGTCAGAATGGGATCCCTTGAACTCACTCACTGTAGGAATGGGATCTCCTGAACTCACTCACTGTTGGAATGGGATCCCCTGAACTCACTCCCTGTCGGAATGGGATCCCTGAACTCATTCACTGTAGGAATGGGATCCCCTGAACTCACTCCCTGTCGGAATGGGAGCCCCTGAACTCACTCCCTGTCGGAATGAGATCCCCTGAACTCACTCCATGTCGGAATGGGATCCCTGAACTCATTCACTGTAGGAATGGGATCCCTGAACTCACACCCTGTCGGAATGGGATCCCCTGAACTCGCTCCCTGTCGGAATGGGATCCCCTGAACTCACTCACTGTCGGAATGGGATCCCTGAACTCACTCCCTGTCGGAATAGGATCCCCGAACTCACTCACTGTAGGAATGGGATCCCTGAACTCACTCCCCGTCGGAATGGGATCCATGAACTCACTCACTGTAGGATTGGGATCCCCTGAACTCACTCCCTGTCGGAATGGGATCCCCAGAACTCACTCACTTTTGGAATGGGATCCCCTGACCCCTCTCCCTGTCGGAATGGGATCACCTGAAATCACTCCCTGTAGGAATGGGATCCCCGGAACTCACTCACTGTCGGAATGGGATCTCCTGAACTCACTCCCTGTCGGAATGGGATCCCTGAACTCATTCACTGTCGGAATGGGATGCCCTGAACTCACTCCCCGTCGGAATGGGATCCCTGATCTCACTCCCTGTCGGAATGGGATCTCCTGAACTCACTCCCTGTCGGAATGGGATCCCCTGAACTCACTCACTGTTGGAATGGGATCCCCTGAACTCACTCCCTGTAGGAATGGGATCACCTGAACTCACTCCCTGTCGGAATGGGATCCCCTGAACTCACTCACTGTCGGAATGGGATCTCCTGAACTCACTCCCTGTCGGAATGGGATCCCTGAACTCACTCCCTGTCGGAATGGGATCCCCTGAACTCAATCCTGTAGGAATGGGATCCCTGACCTCACTCACTGTAGGAATGGGATCCCTGAACTCACTCCCTGTCGGAATGGGATGCCCTGAACTCACTCCCCGTCGGAATGGGATCCCTGATCTCACTCCCTGTCGGAATGGGATCTCCTGAACTCACTCCCTGTCGGAATGGGATCCCCTGAACTCACTCACGGTAGGAATGGGATCCGCTGAAGTCACTCACTGTCAGAATGGGATCCCTGAACTCACTCACTGTAGGAATGGGATCCCCTGAACTCGCTCCCTGCCGGAATGGGATCTCCTGAACTCACTCCCTGTCGGAATGTGATTCCCTGAACTCACTCTCTGCTGGAATGGGATCCCCTGAACTCACTCACTGTAGGAATGGGATCCCTGAACTCATTCACTGTAGGAATGGAACCCCTGAACTCATTCACTGTAGGAATAGGATCCCTGAACTCACTCCCTGTCGGAATGGTTTCCTGATCTCATTCACTGTAGGAATGGGATCCTCTGAACTCACTCACTGTAGGAATGGGATCCCCTGCACGCACTCCCTGTCGGAATGGGATCCCTGAACTCATTCACTGTAGGAATGGGATCCCCTGAACTCCTCCCTGTCGGAATGGGATCCCCTGAACTCACTCCCTGTCGGAATGGGATCCCCTGAACTCACTCACTGTAGGAATAGGATCCCTGAACTCACTCCCTGTCGGAATGGTTTCCTGATCTCATTCACTGTAGGAATGGGATCCTCTGAACTCACTCCCTGTCGGAATGGGATCCCCTGCACTCACTCCCTGTCGGAATGGGATCCCTGAACTCATTCACTGTAGGAATGGGATCCCCTGAACTCCTCCCTGTCGGAATGGGATCCCCTGAACTCACTCCCTGTCGGAATGGGATCCCTGAACTCACTCCCTGTCGGAATGGGATCCCTGAACTCACTCCCTGTCGGAGTGGGATCCCCTGAACTCATTCCCTGTCAGAATAGGATCCCCTGAACTCACTCCCTGTCGGAATGGGATCCCCTGAACTCACTCCCTGTCAAAATGGGATCCCCTGAACTCACTCTCTGTTGGAATGGGATCCCCTGAACTCACTCCCTGTCAGAATGGGATCCCCTGAACTCACTCACTGTAGGAATGGGATCTCCTGAACTCACTCCCTGTCGGAAAGGGACCCACTGAACTCACTCACTATTGAAATGGGATCCCCTGAGCTCACTCATTGTAGGAATGGGATCGCCTGAACTCAATCCTGTCGGAATGGGATCCCCTGAATACACTCCCTGTCAGAATGGGATCCCCTGAACTCACTCCCTGACGGAATGGGATCCGCTGAACTCACTCCCCATCAGAATGGGATCCCCTGAACTAACTCACTGTCGGAATGGGATCCCTGAACTGACTGACTGTCGGAATGGGATCCCTGAACTCACTCACTGTAGGAATGGGATCCCCTGAACTCACTCCCTGTCGGAATGGGAACCCTGAACTCACTCCCTGTCGGAATGGGATCCCCTGAACTCGCACCCTGTCGGAATGGGATCTCCTGGACTCACTCCCTGTTGGAATGTGATTCCCTGAACTCACTCTCTGTTGGAATGGGATCCCCTGAACTCACTCACTGTAGGAATGGGATCCTCTGAACTCACTCCCTGTTGGAATGGGATCCCTGAACTCATTCACTGTAGGAATGGGATCCTCTGAACTCACTCACTGTAGGAATGGGATCCCCTGAACTCACTCCCTGTCGGAATGGGATCCCTGAACTCATTCACTGTAGGAATGGGATCCCCTGAACTCCCTCCCTGTCGGAATGGGATCCCCTGAACACACTCCCTGTCAGAGTTGGATCCCCTGAACTCACTCCCTGTTGGAAAGGGACCCACTGAACTCACTCACTATTGAAATGGGATCCCCTGAACTCACTCATTGTAGGAATGGGATCACCTGAACTCAATCCTGTCGGAATGGGATCCCCTGAATACACTCCCTGTCAGAATGGGATCCCCTGAACGAACTCACTGCAGGATCGGGATCCCTGAACTGACTCCCTGTCGGAATGGGATTCCCTGAACTCAATCACTGTAGGAATGGGATCCCCTGAACTCACTCACTGTAGGAATGGGATCCCTGAACTCACTCACTGTTGGAGTGGGATCCCCTGAACTCACTCCCTGTCGGATTGGGATCCCCTGAACTCACTCCCTGTTGAATGGGATCCCCTGAACTCACTCCCTGTCAGAATGGGATCCCCTGTACTCACTCACTGTAGGAATGGGATCTCCTGAACTCACTCACTGTAGGAATGGGATCCCCTGAACTCACTCCCTGTCGGAATGGGATCCCTGAACTCACTCCCTGTCAGAATGGGATCCCCTGAACTCACTCACTGTAGGAATGGGATCCCCTGAACACACTCTCTGTCGGAATAGGATCCCCGAACTCACTCACTGTTGGAATGGGATCCCTGAACTCACTCCCCGTCGGAATGGGATCCATGAACTCACTCACTGTAGGATTGCGATCCCCTGAACTCACTCCATGTCGGAATAGGATCCCCGAACTCACTCACTGTAGGAATGGGATCCCCTGAACTCACTCAGTGTAGGAATGGGATCCCCTGAACTCACTCCCTTTCGGAATGGGATCCCCGGAACTCACTCACTGTCGGAATGGGATCCCCTGAACTCACTCCCTGTCGGAATGGGATCACCTGAACTCACTCCCTGTAGGAATGGGATCCCCGGAACTCACTCACTGTCGGAATGGGATCTCCTGAACTCTCTACCTGTAGGAATGGGATCCCTGAACTCATTCACTGTCGGAATGGGATGCCCTGAACTCACTCCCCGTCGGAATGGGATCCCTGAACTCACTCCCTGTCGGAATGGGATCTCCTGAACTCACTCCCTGTCGGAATGGGATCCCCTGAACTCACTCACTGTCGGAATGGGATCTCCTGAACTCACTCCCTGTCGGAATGGGATCCCTGAACTCACTCACTGTCGGAATGGGATCCCCTGAACTCACTCTCTGTCGGAATAGGAACCCCTGAACTCACTCACTGTAGGAATGGGATCCCCTGAACTCACTCCCTGTCGGAATGGGATCCCTGAACTCATTCACTGTAGGAATGGGATTCACTGTAGGAATGGGATCCCCTGAACTCACTCCCTGTCGGAATGGGATCCCCTGAACTCACTCCCTGTCGGAATGGGATCCCCTGAACTCACTCCCTGTCGGAATGGGATCCCCTGAACTCACTCCCTGTCGGAGTGGGATCCCCTGAACTCATTCCCTGTCGGAATAGGATCCCCTGAACTCACTCCTTGTCGGAATGGGATCCCATGAACTCTCTCCCTGTGAAAATGGGATCCCCTGAACTCACTCCCTGTCAGAATTGGATCCCCTGAACTCACTCCCTGTCGGAAAGGGACCCACTGAACTCACTCACTCTTGAAATGGGATCCCCTGAACTCACTCATTGTAGGAATGGGATCGCCTGAACTCAATCCTGTCGGAATGGGAACCCCTGAACACACTCCCTGTCAGAATGGGATCCCCTGATCTCACTCCCTGTCGGAATGGGATCCGCTGAACTCACTCCCCATCAGAATGGGATCCCCTGAACTCACTCACTGTCGGAATGGGATCCCTGAACTCACTCACGGTAGGAATGGGATCCGCTGAAGTCACTCACTGTCAGAATGGGATCCCTGAACTCACTCACTGTAGGAATGGGATCCCCTGAACTCGCTCCCTGCCGGAATGGGATCTCCTGAACTCACTCCCTGTCGGAATGTGATTCCCTGAACTCACTCTCTGCTGGAATGGGATCCCCTGAACTCACTCACTGTAGGAATGGGATCCTCTGAACTTATTCCCTGTTGGAATGGGATCCCTGAACTCATTCACTGTAGGAATGGAACCCCTGAACTCATTCACTGTAGGAATAGGATCCCTGAACTCACTCCCTGTCGGAATGGTTTCCTGATCTCATTCACTGTAGGAATGGGATCCTCTGAACTCACTCACTGTAGGAATGGGATCCCCTGCACGCACTCCCTGTCGGAATGGGATCCCTGAACTCATTCACTGTAGGAATGGGATCCCCTGAACTCCTCCCTGTCGGAATGGGATCCCCTGAACTCACTCCCTGTCGGAATGGGATCCATGAACTCACTCCCTGTCGGAGTGGGATCCCCTGAACTCATTCCCTGTCAGAATAGGATCCCCTGAACTCACTCCCTGTCGGAATGGGATCCCCTGAACTCACTCCCTGTCAGAATGGGATCCCCTGAACTCACTCACTATTGAAATGGGATCCCCTGAACTCACTCATTGTAGGCATGGGATCGCCTGAACTCAATCCTGTCGGAATGGGATCCCCTGAATACACTCCCTGTCAGAATGGGATCCCCTGAACTCACTCCCTGTCAGAATGGGATCCCCTGAACGAACTCACTGTCGGAATGGGATCCCTGAACTGACTGACTGTCGGAATGGGATCCCTGAACTCACTCCCTGTCAGAATGGGATCCCTGAATTCACTCACTGTAGGATTGGGATCCCCTGAACTCACTCCCTGTTGGAATGGGATCCCCTGAACTCACTCACTGTCGGAATGGGATCCCCTGAACTCACTCACTGTAGGAATGGGATCCCTGAACTCACTCACTGTCGGAATGGGATCCCTGAACTCACTCACTGTCGGAATGGGATCCCCTGAACTCACTCCCTGTCGGATTGGGATCCCCTGAACTCACTCCCTGTTGAATGGGATCCCCTGAACTCACTCCCTGTCAGAATGGGATCCCTTGAACTCACTCACTGTAGGAATGGGATCTCCTGAACTCACTCACTGTTGGAATGGGATCCCCTGAACTCACTCCCTGTCGGAATGTGATCCCTGAACTCATTCACTGTAGGAATGGGATCCCCTGAACTCACTCCCTGTCGGAATGGGAGCCCCTGAACTCACTCCCTGTCGGATTGAGATCCCCTGAACTCACTCCATGTCGGAATGGGATCCCTGAACTCATTCACTGTAGGAATGGGATCCCTGAACTCACACCCTGTCGGAATGGGATCCCCTGAACTCACTCCCTGTCGGAATGGGATCCCCTGAACTCACTCACTGTCGGAATGGGATCCCTGAACTCACTCCCTGTCGGAATAGGATCCCCGAACTCACTCACTGTAGGAATGGGATCCCTGAACTCACTCCCCGTCGGAATGGGATCCATGAACTCACTCACTGTAGGATTGGGATCCCCTGAACTCATTCCCTGTCGGAATGGGATCCCCAGAACTCACTCACTTTTGGAATGGGATCCCCTGACCCCTCTCCCTGTCGGAATGGGATCACCTGAAATCACTCCCTGTAGGAATGGGATCCCCGGAACTCACTCACTGTCGGAATGGGATCTCCTGAACTCACTCCCTGTCGGAATGGGATCCCTGAACTCATTCACTGTCGGAATGGGATGCCCTGAACTCACTCCCCGTCGGAATGGGATCCCTGATCTCACTCCCTGTCGGAATGGGATCTCCTGAACTCACTCCCTGTCGGAATGGGATCCCCTGAACTCACTCACTGTTGGAATGGGATCCCCTGAACTCACTCCCTGTAGGAATGGGATCACCTGAACTCACTCCCTGTCGGAATGGGATCCCCTGAACTCACTCACTGTCGGAATGGGATCTCCTGAACTCACTCCCTGTCGGAATGGGATCCCTGAACTCACTCCCTGTCGGAATGGGATCCCCTGAACTCAATCCTGTAGGAATGGGATCCCTGACCTCACTCACTGTAGGAATGGGATCCCTGAACTCACTCCCTGTCGGAATGGGATGCCCTGAACTCACTCCCCGTCGGAATGGGATCCCTGATCTCACTCCCTGTCGGAATGGGATCTCCTGAACTCACTCCCTGTCGGAATGGGATCCCCTGAACTCACTCACTGTTGGAATGGGATCCCCTGAACTCACTCCCTGTAGGAATGGGATCACCTGAACTCACTCACTGTAGGAATGGGATCTCCTGAACTCACTCACTGTAGGAATGGGATCCCCTGTACTCACTCACTGTAGGAATGGGATCTCCTGAACTCACTCACTGTAGGAATGGGATCCCCTGAACTCACTCCCTGTCGGAATGGGATCCCTGAACTCACTCCCTGTCAGAATGGGATCCCCTGAACTCACTCACTGTAGGAATGGGATCCCCTGAACACACTCTCTGTCGGAATAGGATCCCCGAACTCACTCACTGTTGGAATGGGATCCCTGAACTCACTCCCCGTCGGAATGGGATCCATGAACTCACTCACTGTAGGATTGCGATCCCCTGAACTCACTCCATGTCGGAATAGGATCCCCGAACTCACTCACTGTAGGAATGGGATCCCCTGAACTCACTCAGTGTAGGAATGGGATCCCCTGAACTCACTCCCTTTCGGAATGGGATCCCCGGAACTCACTCCCTGTCGGAATGGGATCACCTGAACTCACTCCCTGTAGGAATGGGATCCCCGGAACTCACTCACTGTCGGAATGGGATCTCCTGAACTCTCTACCTGTAGGAATGGGATCCCTGAACTCATTCACTGTCGGAATGGGATGCCCTGAACTCACTCCCCGTCGGAATGGGATCCCTGAACTCACTCCCTGTCGGAATGGGATCTCCTGAACTCACTCCCTGTCGGAATGGGATCCCCTGAACTCACTCACTGTCGGAATGGGATCTCCTGAACTCACTCCCTGTCGGAATGGGATCCCTGAACTCACTCACTGTCGGAATGGGATCCCCTGAACTCACTCTCTGTCGGAATAGGAACCCCTGAACTCACTCACTGTCGGAATGGGATCCCTGAACTCACTCCCTGTCGGAATGGGACCCCTGAACTCACTCACTGTCGGAATGGGATCCCCTGAACTCACTCCCTGTCGGAATGGGATCCCCTGAACTCACTCCCTGTCGGATTGGGATCCCCTGAACTCACTCGCTGCAGGAATGGTATCCCTGAACTCACTCCCTGTCGGAGTGGGAGCCCTGAACTCACTCACTGTAGGAATGGGATCCCTGAACTCACTCACTGTAGGAATGGGATCCCCTGAACTCACTCCCTCTCGGAATGGGTTCCCTGAACTCACTCCCTGTCGGAATGGGATCCCATGAACTCACTCACTGTCGGAATGGGATCCGCTGAAGTCACTCACTGTCAGAATGAGATCCCTGAACTCACTCACTGTAGGAATGGGAACCCCTGAACTCTCTCACTGTAGGAATGGGATCCCCTGAACTCGCTCCCTGTCGGAATGGGATCTCCTGAACTCACTCCCTGTCGGAATGTGATTCCCTGAACTCACTCACTGTAGGAATGAGATCCTCTGAACGCACTCCCTGTTGGAATGGGATCCCTGAACTCATTCACTGTAGGAATGGGATCCCCTGAACTCACTCCCTGTCGGAATGGGAACCCCTGAACTCACTGACTGTAGGAATGGAACCCCTGAACTCACTCACTGTAGGAATAGGATCCCTGAACTCACTCCCTGTCGGAATGGGTTCCCTGATCTCATTCACTGTAGGAATGGGATCCTCTGAACTCACTCACTGTAGGAATGGGATCCCCTGAACTCACTCCCTGTCGGAATGGGATCCCTGAACTCATTCACTGTAGGAATGGGATTCACTGTAGGAATGGGATCCCCTGAACTCACTCCCTGTCGGAATGGGATCCCCTGAACTCACTCCCTGTCGGAATGGGATCCCCTGAACTCACTCCCTGTCGGAATGGGATCCCCTGAACTCACTCCCTGTCGGAGTGGGATCCCCTGAACTCATTCCCTGTCGGAATAGGATCCCCTGAACTCACTCCTTGTCGGAATGGGATCCCATGAACTCTCTCCCTGTGAAAATGGGATCCCCTGAACTCACTCCCTGTCAGAATTGGATCCCCTGAACTCACTCCCTGTCGGAAAGGGACCCACTGAACCCACTCACTCTTGAAATGGGATCCCCTGAACTCACTCATTGTAGGAATGGGATCGCCGAACTCAATCCTGTCGGAATGGGAACCCCTGAACACACTCCCTGTCAGAATGGGATCTCCTGATCTCACTCCCTGTCGGAATGGGATCCGCTGAACTCACTCCCCATCAGAATGGGATCCCCTGAACTCACTCACTGTCGGAATGGGATCCCTGAACTCACTCACGGTAGGAATGGGATCCGCTGAAGTCACTCACTGTCAGAATGGGATCCCTGAACTCACTCACTGTAGGAATGGGATCCCCTGAACTCGCTCCCTGCCGGAATGGGATCTCCTGAACTCACTCCCTGTCGGAATGTGATTCCCTGAACTCACTCTCTGCTGGAATGGGATCCCCTGAACTCACTCACTGTAGGAATGGGATCCTCTGAACTTATTCCCTGTTGGAATGGGATCCCTGAACTCATTCACTGTAGGAATGGAACCCCTGAACTCATTCACTGTAGGAATAGGATCCCTGAACTCACTCCCTGTCGGAATGGTTTCCTGATCTCATTCACTGTAGGAATGGGATCCTCTGAACTCACTCACTGTAGGAATGGGATCCCCTGCACGCACTCCCTGTCGGAATGGGATCCCTGAACTCATTCACTGTAGGAATGGGATCCCCTGAACTCCTCCCTGTCGGAATGGGATCCCCTGAACTCACTCCCTGTCGGAATGGGATCCCCTGAACTCACTCACTGTAGGAATAGGATCCCTGAACTCACTCCCTGTCGGAATGGTTTCCTGATCTCATTCACTGTAGGAATGGGATCCTCTGAACTCACTCCCTGTCGGAATGGGATCCCCTGCACTCACTCCCTGTCGGAATGGGATCCCTGAACTCATTCACTGTAGGAATGGGATCCCCTGAACTCCTCCCTGTCGGAATGGGATCCCCTGAACTCACTCCCTGTCGGAATGGGATCCCTGAACTCACTCCCTGTCGGAATGGGATCCCTGAACTCACTCCCTGTCGGAGTGGGATCCCCTGAACTCATTCCCTGTCAGAATAGGATCCCCTGAACTCACTCCCTGTCAGAATGGGATCCCCTGAACTCACTCACTGTAGGAATGGGATCTCCTGAACTCACTCCCTGTCGGAAAGGGACCCACTGAACTCACTCACTATTGAAATGGGATCCCCTGAACTCACTCATTGTAGGAATGGGATCCCCTGAACTCACTCCCTGTCGGATTGGGATCCCCTGAACTCACTCCCTGTTGAATGGGATCCCCTGAACTCACTCCCTGTCAGAATGGGATCCCTTGAACTCACTCACTGTAGGAATGGGATCTCCTGAACTCACTCACTGTTGGAATGGGATCCCCTGAACTCACTCCCTGTCGGAATGGGATCCCTGAACTCATTCACTGTAGGAATGGGATCCCCTGAACTCACTCCCTGTCGGAATGGGAGCCCCTGAACTCACTCCCTGTCGGAATGAGATCCCCTGAACTCACTCCATGTCGGAATGGGATCCCTGAACTCATTCACTGTAGGAATGGGATCCCTGAACTCACACCCTGTCGGAATGGGATCCCCTGAACTCACTCCCTGTCGGAATGGGATCCCCTGAACTCACTCACTGTCGGAATGGGATCCCTGAACTCACTCCCTGTCGGAATAGGATCCCCGAACTCACTCACTGTAGGAATGGGATCCCTGAACTCACTCCCCGTCGGAATGGGATCCATGAACTCACTCACTGTAGGATTGGGATCCCCTGAACTCACTCCCTGTCGGAATGGGATCCCCAGAACTCACTCACTTTTGGAATGGGATCCCCTGACCCCTCTCCCTGTCGGAATGGGATCACCTGAAATCACTCCCTGTAGGAATGGGATCCCCGGAACTCACTCACTGTCGGAATGGGATCTCCTGAACTCACTCCCTGTCGGAATGGGATCCCTGAACTCATTCACTGTCGGAATGGGATGCCCTGAACTCACTCCCCGTCAGAATGGGATCCCTGATCTCACTCCCTGTCGGAATGGGATCTCCTGAACTCACTCCCTGTCGGAATGGGATCCCCTGAACTCACTCACTGTTGGAATGGGATCCCCTGAACTCACTCCCTGTAGGAATGGGATCACCTGAACTCACTCCCTGTCGGAATGGGATCCCCTGAACTCACTCACTGTCGGAATGGGATCTCCTGAACTCACTCCCTGTCGGAATGGGATCCCTGAACTCACTCCCTGTCGGAATGGGATCCCCTGAACTCAATCCTGTAGGAATGGGATCCCTGAACTCACTCACTGTAGGAATGGGATCCCTGAACTCACTCCCTGTCGGAATGGGATCCTCTGAACTCACTCACTGTAGGAATGGAACCCCTGAACTCACTCACTGCAGGAATAGGATCCCTGAACTAACTCCCTGTCGGAATGGTTTCCTGATCTCATTCACTGTAGGAATGGGATCCCCTGAACTCACTCCCTGTCGGAATGGGATCCCTGAACTCATTCACTGTAGGAATGGGATCCCCTGAACTCTTCCCTGTCGGAATGGGATCCCCTGAACTCACTGTTGGAATGGGATCCCCTGAACTCACTCCCTGTAGGAATGGGATCACCTGAACTCACTCCCTGTCGGAATGGGATCCCCTGAACTCACTCACTGTCGGAATGGGATCTCCTGAACTCACTCCCTGTCGGAATGGGATCCCTGAACTCACTCACTGTAGGAATGGGATCCTCTGAACTCACTCACTGTAGGATTGGGATCCCCTGACCTCACTCGCTGTCGGAATAGGATCCCTGAACTCACTCACTGTAGGAATGGGATCCTCTGAACTCACTCACTGTTGGAATGGGATCCCCTGAACTCACTCCCTGTCGGAATGGGATCACCTGAACTCACTCCCTCTCGGAATGGGATCCCTGAACTCATCACTGTTGGAATGGGATCCCTGAACTCACTCCCTCTCGGAATGGGATCCCTGAACTCACTCCCCGGAGGAATCGGATCCCCTGAACTCACTCACTGTCGGAATGGGATCCCTGAACTCACTCACTGTCGGAATGGGATCCCCTGAACTCACTCACTGTCGGAATGGGATCCCTGAACTCACTCCCTGTCGGAATGGGATCTCTGAACTCACTCACTGTCGGAATGGGATCCCCTGAACTCACTCCCTGTCGGAATGGGATCCCCTGAACTCAGTCACTGTCGGAACGGGATCCCTGAACTCACTCCCTGTCGGAATGGGATCCCCTGAACTCACTCGCTGCAGGAATGGGATCCCTGAACTCACTCCCTGTCGGAATGGGGTCCCTGAACTCACTCCCTGTCAGAATGGGATCCCCTGAACTCAATCCTGTAGGAATGGGATCCCTGAACTCAATCCTGTCGGAATGGGATCCCTGAACTCACTCACTGACGGAATGGGATCCCTGAACTCACTCCCTGTCGGAATGAGATCCCTGAACTCACTCCCTGTCGGAATGGGTTCCCTGAACTCATCCCTGTCAGAATGGGATCCCATGAACTCACTCCCTGTCAGAATGGGATCCCCTGAACTCACTCACTGTAGGAATGGGATCCCTGAACTCACTCACTGTAGGAATGGGATCCCTGAACTCACTCACTGTAGGAATGGGATCCCCTGAACTCACTCCCTGTCGGAATGGGATCCCTGAACTCACTCCCTGTCGGAATGGGAGCCCCTGAACTCGCACCCTGTCGGAATGGGATCTCCTGGACTCACTCCCTGTTGGAATGTGATTCCCTGAACTCACTCTCTGTTGGAATGGGATCCCCTGAACTCACTCACTGTAGGAATGGGATCCTCTGAACTCACTCCCTGGCGGAATGGGATCCTCTGAACTCACTCACTGTAGGAATGGAACCCCTGAACTCACTCACTGTAGGAATAGGATCCCTGAACTCACTCCCTGTCGGAATGGGTTCCCTGATCTCATTCACTGTAGGAATGGGATCCCCTGAACTCACTCCCTGTTGGAATGGGATCCCTGAACTCATTCACTGTAGGAATGGGATCCCCTGAACTCCCTCCCTGTCGGAATGGGATCCCCTGAACACACTCCCTGTCAGAGTTGGATCCCCTGAACTCACTCCCTGTCGGAAAGGGACCCACTGAACTCACTCACTATTGAAATGGGATCCCCTGAACTCACTCATTGTAGGAATGGGATCACCTGAACTCAATCCTGTCGGAATGGGATCCCCTGAATACACTCCCTGTCAGAATGGGATCCCCTGAACTAACTCACTGTCGGAATGGGATCCCTGAACTGACTGACTGTCGGAATGGGATCCCTGAACTCACTCCCTGTCAGAATGGGATCCCTGAATTCACTCACTGTAGGATTGGGATCCCCTGAACTCACTCCCTGTCGGAATGGGATCCCCTGAACTCACTCACTGTAGGAATGGAATCCCCTGAACTCACTCACTGCAGGAATGGGATCCCTGAACTCCCTCACTATCGGAATGGGATCCCCTGAACTCACTCCCTGTCGGATTGGGATCCCCTGAACTCACTCCCTTTTGAATGGGATCCCCTGAACTCACTCCCTGTCAGAATGGGATCCCCTGAACTCACTCACTGTAGGAATGGGATCTCCTGAACTCACTCACTGTAGGAATGGGATCCCCTGAACTCACTCCCTGTCGGAATGGGATCCCTGAACTCATTCACTGTAGGAATGGGATCCCTGAACTCACTCCCCGTCGGAATGGGATCCCTGATCTCACTCCCTGTCGGAATGGGATCTCCTGAACTCACTCCCTGTCGGAATGGGATCCCCTGAACTCACTCACTGTTGGAATGGGATCCCCTGAACTCACTCCCTGTAGGAATGGGATCACCTGAACTCACTCCCTGAACTCACTCACTGTCGGAATGGGATCTCCTGAACTCACTCCCTGTCGGAATGGGATCCCTGAACTCACTCCCTGTCGGAATGGGATCCCCTGAACTCAATCCTGTAGGAATGGGATCCCTGAACTCACTCACTGTAGGAATGGGACCCCTGAACTCACTCACTGTCGCAATGGGATCCCCTGAACTCACTCCCTGTCGGAATGGGATCCTCTGAACTCACTCACTGTAGGAATGGAACCCCTGAACTCACTCACTGCAGGAATAGGATCCCTGAACTAACTCCCTGTCGGAATGGTTTCCTGATCTCATTCACTGTAGGAATGGGATCCCCTGAACTCACTCCCTGTCGGAATGGGATCCCTGAACTCATTCACTGTAGGAATGGGATCCCCTGAACTCCTCCCTGTCGGAATGGGATCCCCTGAACTCACTCCCTGTCGGAATGGGATCCCTGAACTCACTCCCTGTCGGAGTGGGATCCCCTGAACTCACTCCCTGTCGGAATGGGATCCCCTGAACTCACACCCTGTCGGAAAGGGACCCACTGAACTCACTCACAATTGAAATGGGATCCCCTGAACTCACTCATTGTAGGAATGGGATCGCCTGAACTCCATCCTGTCGGAATGGGATCCCCTGATCTCACTCCCTGTCGGAATGGGATCCGCTGAACTCACTCCCCATCAGAATGGGATCCCCTGAACTAACTCACTGTCGGAATGGGATCCCTGAACTCACTCCCTGTCAGAATGGGATCCCTGAATTCACTCACTGTAGGATTGGGATCCCCTGAACTCACTCCCTGTCGGAATGGGATCCCCTGAACTCACTCACTGTAGGAATGGCATCCCCTGAACTCACTCACTGTAGGAATAGGATCCCTGAACTCACTCCCTGTCGGAATGGGTTCCCTGATCTCATTCACTGTAGGAATGGGATCCCCTGAACTCACTCCCTGTTGGAATGGGATCCCTGAACTCATTCACTGTAGGAATGGGATCCCCTGAACTCCCTCCCTGTCGGAATGGGATCCCCTGAACACACTCCCTGTCAGAGTTGGATCCCCTGAACTCACTCCCTGTCGGAAAGGGACCCACTGAACTCACTCACTATTGAAATGGGATCCCCTGAACTCACTCATTGTAGGAATTGGATCACCTGAACTCAATCCTGTCGGAATGGGATCCCCTGAATACACTCCCTGTCAGAATGGGATCCCCTGAACTAACTCACTGTCGGAATGGGATCCCTGAACTGACTGACTGTCGGAATGGGATCCCTGAACTCACTCCCTGTCAGAATGGGATCCCTGAATTCACTCACTGTAGGATTGGGATCCCCTGAACTCACTCCCTGTCGGAATGGGATCCCCTGAACTCACTCACTGTAGGAATGGAATCCCCTGAACTCACTCACTGTAGGAATGGGATCCCTGAACTCCCTCACGATCGGAATGGGATCCCCTGAACTCACTCCCTGTCGGATTGGGATCCCCTGAACTCACTCCCTTTTGAATGGGATCCCCTGAACTCACTCCCTGTCAGAATGGGATCCCCTGAACTCACTCACTGTAGGAATGGGATCTCCTGAACTCACTCACTGTAGGAATGGGATCCCCTGAACTCACTCCCTGTCGGAATGGGATCCCTGAACTCATTCACTGTAGGAATGGGATCCCTGAACTCACTCCCCGTCGGAATGGGATTCCTGATCTCACTCCCTGTCGGAATGGGATCTCCTGAACTCACTCCCTGTCGGAATGGGATCCCCTGAACTCACTCACTGTTGGAATGGGATCCCCTGAACTCACTCCCTGTAGGAATGGGATCACCTGAACTCACTCCCTGTCGGAATGGGATCCCCTGAACTCACTCACTGTCGGAATGGGATCTCCTGAACTCACTCCCTGTCGGAATGGGATCCCTGAACTCACTCCCTGTCGGAATGGGATCCCCTGAACTCAATCCTGTAGGAATGGGATCCCTGAACTCACTCACTGTAGGAATGGGATCCCTGAACTCACTCACTGTCGCAATGGGATCCCCTGAACTCACTCCCTGTCGGAATGGGATCCTCTGAACTCACTCACTGTAGGAATGGAACCCCTGAACTCACTCACTGCAGGAATAGGATCCCTGAACTAACTCCCTGTCGGAATGGTTTCCTGATCTCATTCACTGTAGGAATGGGATCCCCTGAACTCACTCCCTGTCGGAATGGGATCCCTGAACTCATTCACTGTAGGAATGGGATCCCCTGAACTCCTCCCTGTCGGAATGGGATCCCCTGAACTCACTCCCTGTCGGAATGGGATCCCCTGAACTCACTCCCTGTCGGAATGGGATCCCTGAACTCACTCCCTGTCGGAGTGGGATCCCCTGAACTCACTCCCTGTCGGAATGGGATCCCCTGAACTCACACCCTGTCGGAAAGGGACCCACTGAACTCACTCACTATTGAAATGGGATCCCCTGAACTCACTCATTGTAGGAATGGGATCGCCTGAACTCCATCCTGTCGGAATGGGAACCCCTGATCTCACTCCCTGTCGGAATGGGATCCGCTGAACTCACTCCCCATCAGAATGGGATCCCCTGAACTAACTCACTGTCGGAATGGGATCCCTGAACTCACTCCCTGTCAGAATGGGATCCCTGAATTCACTCACTGTAGGATTGGGATCCCCTGAACTCACTCCCTGTCGGAATGGGATCCCCTGAACTCACTCACTGTAGGAATGGGATCCCCTGAACTCACTCACTGTAGGAATGGGATCCCTGAACTCACTCACTGTCGGAATGGCATCCCCTGAACTCACTCCCTGTCGGATTGGGATCCCCTGAACTCTCTCCCTGTTGAATGGGATCCCCTGAACTCACTCCCTGTCAGAATGGGATCCCCTGAACTCACTCACTGTAGGAATGGGATCTCCTGAACTCACTCGCTGTCGGAATGGGATCCCCTGAACTCATTCACTGTAGGAATGGGATCCCTGAACTCACTCCCTGTAGGAATGGGATCCCCTGAACTCACTCCCTGTCGTAATGGGATCCCCTGAACTCACTCACTGTCGGAATGGGATCCCTGAACTCACTCACTTTCGGAATGGGATCCCTGAACTCACTCCCTGTCGGAATAGGATCCCCGAACTCACTCACTGTAGGAATGGGATCCTCTGAACTCACTCACTGTAGGATTGGGATCCCCTGACCTCACTCGCTGTCGGAATAGGATCCCTGAACTCACTCACTGTAGGAATGGGATCCTCTGAACTCACTCACTGTTGGAATGGGATCCCCTGAACTCACTCCCTGTCGGAATGGGATCACCTGAACTCACTCCCTCTCGGAATGGGATCCCTGAACTCATCACTGTTGGAATGGGATCCCTGAACTCAGTCCCTCTCGGAATGGGATCCCTGAACTCACTCCCCGGAGGAATCGGATCCCCTGAACTCACTCACTGTCGGAATGGGATCCCTGAACTCACTCACTGTCGGAATGGGATCCCCTGAACTCACTCACTGTCGGAATGGGATCCCTGAACTCACTCCCTGTCGGAATGGGATCTCTGAACTCACTCACTGTCGGAATGGGATCCCCTGAACTCACTCCCTGTCGGAATGGGATCCCCTGAACTCACTCACTGTCGGAATGGGATCCCTGAACTCACTCCCTGTCGGAATGGGATCCCTGAACTCACTCACTGTCGGAACGGGATCCCTGAACTCACTCCCTGTCGGAATGGGATCCCCTGAACTCACTCGCTGCAGGAATGGGATCCCTGAACTCACTCCCTGTCGGAATGGGGTCCCTGAACTCACTCCCTGTCAGAATGGGATCCCCTGAACTCAATCCTGTAGGAATGGGATCCCTGAACTCAATCCTGTCGGAATGGGATCCCTGAACTCACTCACTGACGGAATGGGATCCCTGAACTCACTCCCTGTCGGAATGAGATCCCTGAACTCACTCCCTGTCGGAATGGGTTCCCTGAACTCATCCCTGTCAGAATGGGATCCCATGAACTCACTCCCTGTCAGAATGGGATCCCCTGAACTCACTCACTGTAGGAATGGGATCCCTGAACTCACTCACTGTAGGAATGGGATCCCTGAACTCACTCACTGTAGGAATGGGATCCCCTGAACTCACTCCCTGTCGGAATGGGATCCCTGAACTCACTCCCTGTCGGAATGGGAGCCCCTGAACTCGCACCCTGTCGGAATGGGATCTCCTGGACTCACTCCCTGTTGGAATGTGATTCCCTGAACTCACTCTCTGTTGGAATGGGATCCCCTGAACTCACTCACTGTAGGAATGGGATCCTCTGAACTCACTCCCTGGCGGAATGGGATCCCTGAACTCACTCACTGTAGGAATGGGATCCCCTGAACTCACTGCCTGGCGGAATGGGATCCTCTGAACTCACTCACTGTAGGAATGGAACCCCTGAACTCACTCACTGTAGGAATAGGATCCCTGAACTCACTCCCTGTCGGAATGGGTTCCCTGATCTCATTCACTGTAGGAATGGGATCCCCTGAACTCACTCCCTGTTGGAATGGGATCCCTGAACTCATTCACTGTAGGAATGGGATCCCCTGAACTCCCTCCCTGTCGGAATGGGATCCCCCGAACACACTCCCTGTCAGAGTTGGATCCCCTGAACTCACTCCCTGTCGGAAAGGGACCCACTGAACTCACTCACTATTGAAATGGGATCCCCTGAACTCACTCATTGTAGGAATGGGATCACCTGAACTCAATCCTGTCGGAATGGGATCCCCTGAATACACTCCCTGTCAGAATGGGATCCCCTGAACTAACTCACTGTCGGAATGGGATCCCTGAACTGACTGACTGTCGGAATGGGATCCCTGAACTCACTCCCTGTCAGAATGGGATCCCTGAATTCACTCACTGTAGGATTGGGATCCCCTGAACTCACTCCCTGTCGGAATGGGATCCCCTGAACTCACTCACTGTAGGAATGGAATCCCCTGAACTCACTCACTGCAGGAATGGGATCCCTGAACTCCCTCACTATCGGAATGGGATCCCCTGAACTCACTCCCTGTCGGATTGGGATCCCCTGAACTCACTCCCTTTTGAATGGGATCCCCTGAACTCACTCCCTGTCAGAATGGGATCCCCTGAACTCACTCACTGTAGGAATGGGATCTCCTGAACTCACTCACTGTAGGAATGGGACCCCCTGAACTCACTCCCTGTCGGAATGGGATCCCTGAACTCATTCACTGTAGGAATGGGATCCCTGAACTCACTCCCCGTCGGAATGGGATCCCTGATCTCACTCCCTGTCAGAATGGGATCCCTGAATTCACTCACTGTAGGATTGGGATCCCCTGAACTCACTCCCTGTCGGAATGGGATCCCCTGAACTCACTCACTGTAGGAATGGAATCCCCTGAACTCCCTCACTGTAGGAATGGGATCCCTGAACTCCCTCACTATCGGAATGGGATCCCCTGAACTCACTCCCTGTCGGATTGGGATCCCCTGAACTCACTCCCTTTTGAATGGGATCCCCTGAACTCACTCCCTGTCAGAATGGGATCCCCTGAACTCACTCACTGTAGGAATGGGATCTCCTGAACTCACTCACTGTACGAATGGGATCCCCTGAACTCACTCCCTG
The DNA here is from genome assembly GCF_052327205.1 of Somniosus microcephalus. Lineage (NCBI taxonomy): Eukaryota > Metazoa > Chordata > Chondrichthyes > Squaliformes > Somniosidae > Somniosus > Somniosus microcephalus. Next base: position 131,908,609 of record NC_140992.1, on the reverse strand, counting down.
TCGGAATGGGATCCCTGAACTCATTCACTGTAGGAATGGGATCCCTGAACTCACTCCCTGTCGGAATGGGATCCCCTGAACTCACTCACTGTCGGAATGGGATCCCCTGAACACACTCTCTGTCGGAATAGGATCCCCGAACTCACTCACTGTTGGAATGGGATCCCTGAACTCACTCCCTGTCGGAATGGGATCCCCTGAACTCACTCCCTGTCGGAATGGGATCCCCTGAACTCACTCACTGTCGGAATGGGATCCCTGAACTCACTCACTTTCAGAATGGGATCCCTGAACTCACTCCCTGTCGGAATAGGATCCCCGAACTCACTCACTGTAGGAATGGGATCCCTGAACTCACTCCCCGTCGGAATGGGATCCATGAACTCACTCACTGTAGGATTGGGATCCCCTGAACTCACTCCCTGTCGGAATAGGATCCCCGAACTCACTCGCTGTAGGAATGGGATCCCCTGAACTCACTCCCTGTCGGAATGGGATCACCTGAACTCACTCCCTGTAGGAATGGGATCCCCGGAACTCACTCACTGTCGGAATGGGATCTCCTGAACTCACTCCCTGTCGGAATGGGATCCCTGAACTCATTCACTGTCGGAATGGGATGCCCTGAACTCACTCCCCATCGGAATGGGATCCCTGAACTCACTCCCTGTCGGAATGGGATCTCCTGAACTCACTCCCTGTCGGAATGGGATCCCCTGAACTCACTCACTGTTGGAATGGGACCCCCTGAACTCACTCCCTGTAGGAATGGGATCACCTGAACTCACTCTGTCGGAATGGGATCCCCTGAACTCACTCACTGTCGGAATGGGATCTCCTGAACTCACTCCCTGTAGGAATGGGATCCCTGAACTCACTCACTGTCGGAATGGGATCCCCTGAACTCACTCTCTGTCGGAATAGGATCCCCTGAACTCACTCGCTGTCGGAATGGGATCCCTGAACTCACTCCCTGTCGGAATGGGACCCCTGAACTCACTCACTGTCGGAATGGAATCCCCTGAACTCACTCCCTGTCGGATTGGGATCCCCTGAACTCACTCGCTGCACGAATGGGTTCCCTGAACTCACTCCCTGTCGGAATGGGATCCCCTGAATTCACTCACTGTAGGAATGGGATCCCTGAACTCACTCACTGTAGGAATGGGATCCCTGAACTCACTCACTGTAGGAATGGGATCCCCTGAACTCACTCCCTGTCGGAATGGGATCCCTGAACTCACTCCCTGTTGGAATGGAATCCCATGAACTCACTCACTGTCGGAATGGGATCCCTGAACTCACTCACTGTCGGAATGGGCTCCCCTGAACTCTCTCCCTGTCGGAATGGGATCCCTGAACTCACTCACTGTCAGAATGGGATCACCTGAACTCACTCACTGTAGGAATGGGATCCGCTGAAGTCACTCACTGTCAGAATGAGATCCCTGAACTCACTCACTGTCGGAATGGGAACCCCTGAACTCACTCACTGTAGGAATGGGATCCCCTGAACTCGCTCCCTGTCGGAATGGGATCTCCTGAACTCACTCCCTGTCGGAATGTGATTCCCTGAACTCACTCTCTGTTGGAATGGGATCCCCTGAACTCACTCACTGTAGGAATGGGATCCTCTGAACGCACTCCCTGTTGGAATGGGATCCCTGAACTCATTCACTGTAGGAATGGGATCCCCTGAACTCAATCCTGTCGGAATGGGATCCCTGAACTCACTGACTGTCGGAATGGGATCCCTGATCTCACTCCCTGTCAGAATGGGATCCCTGAATTCGCTCACTGTAGGAATGGGATCCCCTGAACTCACTCACGGTAGGAATGGGATCTCCTGAACTCACTCACTGTAGGAATGGGATCCCCTGAACTCACTCACTGTAGGAATGGGATCCCCTGAACTCACTCCCTGTCGGAATGGGATCCCTGAACACACTCCGTCGGAATGGGATCCCTTGAACTCACTCCCTGTCGGAATGGGATCCCTGAACTCACTCTCTGTCGGAATGGGATCCGCTGAAGTCACTCACTGTCAGAATGGGATCCCTGAACTCACTCACTGTAGGAATGGGATCCTCTGAACTCACTCACTGTAGGAATGGGATCCCCTGAACTCACTCCCTGTCGGAATGGGATCCCTGAACTCATTCACTGTAGGAATGGGATCCCCTGAACTCCTCCCTGTCGGAATGGGATCCCCTGAACTCACTCCCTGTCGGAATGGGATCCCTGAACTCACTCCCTGTCGGAGTGGGATCCCCTGAACTCATTCCCTGTCAGAATAGGATCCCCTGAACTCACTCACTGTCGGAATGGGATCCCCTGAACTCACTCCCTGTCAAAATGGGATCCCCTGAGCTCACTCCCTGTTGGAATGGGATCCCCTGAACTCACTCCCTGTCAGAATGGGATCCCCTGAACTCACTCATTGTAGGAATGGGATCCCCTGAACTCACTCCCTGTCGGAATGGGATCCCTGAACTCATTCACTGTAGGAATGGGATCCCCTGAACTCACTCCCTGTCGGAATGGGAGCCCCTGAACTCACTCCCTGTCGGAATGAGATCCCCTGAACTCACTCCATGTCGGAATGGGATCCCTGAACTCATTCACTGTAGGAATGGGATCCCTGAACTCACACCCTGTCGGAATGGGATCCCCTGAACTCACTCACTGTCGGAATGGGATCCCCTGAACTCACTCTCTGTCGGAATGGGATCCCTGAACTCACTCCCCATCAGAATGGGATCCCCTGAACTAACTCACTGTCGGAATGAGATCCCTGAACTGACTGACTGTCGGAATGGGATCCCTGATCTCACTCCCGGTCGGAATGGGATCTCCTGAACTCACTCACTGTAGGAATGGGATCCCCTGAAGTCACTCCCTGTCGGAATGGGATCTCCTGAACTCACTCACTGTAGGAATGGGAACCTCTAAACTCAATCCCTGTCGGAATAGGATCCCTGAACTCATTCACTGTAGGAATGGGATCCCTGAACTCACTCCCTGTCGGAATGGGATCACCTGAACTCACTCCCTGTCGGAATGGTATCCCCTGAACACACTCACTGTCGGAATGGGATCCCCTGAACTCACTCACTGTCGGAATAGGATCCCCGAACTCACTCCCTGTCGGAATGGGATCCCTTGAACTCACTCCCTGTCGGAATGGGATCCCTGAACTCACTCGCTGTAGGAATGGGAACCCCTGAACTCACTCACTGTAGGAATGGGATCCCCTGAACTCGCTCCCTGTCGGAATGTGATTCCCTGAACTCACTCTCTGTTGGAATGGGATCCCCTGAACTCACTCCCTGTTGGAATGGGATCCCTGAACTCATTCACTGTCGGAATGGGATCCCCTGAACTCACTCCCTGTCGGAATGGGATCCTCTGAACTCACTCACTGTAGGAATGGAACCCCTGAACTCACTCACTGTCGGAATAGGATCCCTGAACTCACTCCCTGTCGGAATGGTTTCCTGATCTCATTCACTGTAGGAATGGGATCCTCTGAACTCACTCACTGTAGGAATGGGATCCCCTGAACTCCTCCCTGTCGGAATGGGATCCCCTGAACTCACTCCCTGTCGGAATGGGATCCCCTGAACTCATTCCCTGTCGGAGTGGGATCCCCTGAACTCATTCCCTGTCAGAATAGGATCCCCTGAACACTCTCCCTGTCAGAATTGGATCCCCTGAACTCACTCCCTGTCGGAAAGGGACCCACTGAACTCACTCACGATCGAAATGGGATCCCCTGAACTCACTCATTGTAGGAATGGGATCGCCTGAACTCAATCCCTGTCAGAATGGGATCCCCTGATCTCACTCCCTGTCGGAATGGGGTCCCTGAACTCACTCCCCGTCGGAATGGGATCCCGGAACTCACTCACTGTCGGAATAGGATCCCCGAACTCACTCACTGTAGGAATGGAATCCCCTGAACTCACTCACTGCAGGAATGGGATCCCTGAACTCCCTCACTATCGGAATGGGATCCCCTGAACTCACTCCCTGTCGGATTGGGATCCCCTGAACTCACTCCCTTTTGAATGGGATCCCCTGAACTCACTCCCTGTCAGAATGGGATCCCCTGAACTCACTCACTGTAGGAATGGGATCTCCTGAACTCACTCACTGTAGGAATGGGATCCCCTGAACTCACTCCCTGTCGGAATGGGATCCCTGAACTCATTCACTGTAGGAATGGGATCCCTGAACTCACTCCCCGTCGGAATGGGACCCCTGATCTCACTCCCTGTCAGAATGGGATCCCTGAATTCACTCACTGTAGGATTGGGATCCCCTGAACTCACTCCCTGTCGGAATGGGATCCCCTGAACTCACTCACTGTAGGAATGGAATCCCCTGAACTCCCTCACTGTAGGAATGGGATCCCTGAACTCCCTCACTATCGGAATGGGATCCCCTGAACTCACTCCCTGTCGGATTGGGATCCCCTGAACTCACTCCCTTTTGAATGGGATCCCCTGAACTCACTCCCTGTCAGAATGGGATCCCCTGAACTCACTCACTGTAGGAATGGGATCTCCTGAACTCACTCACTGTAGGAATGGGATCCCCTGAACTCACTCCCTGTCGGAATGGGATCCCTGAACTCATTCACTGTAGGAATGGGATCCCTGAACTCACTCCCTGTCGGAATGGGATCCCCTGAACTCACTCACTGTCGGAATGGGATCCCCTGAACACACTCTCTGTCGGAATAGGATCCCCGAACTCACTCACTGTTGGAATGGGATCCCTGAACTCACTCCCTGTCGGAATGGGATCCCCTGAACTCACTCCCTGTCGGAATGGGATCCCCTGAACTCACTCACTGTCGGAATGGGATCCCTGAACTCACTCACTTTCAGAATGGGATCCCTGAACTCACTCCCTGTCGGAATAGGATCCCCGAACTCACTCACTGTAGGAATGGGATCCCTGAACTCACTCCCCGTCGGAATGGGATCCACTGACCTCACTCACTATCGAAATGGGATCCCCTGAACTCACTCATTGTAGGAATGGGATCGCCTGAACTCAATCCTGTCGGAATGGGAACCCCTGAACACACTCCCTGTCAGAATGGGATCCCCTGATCTCACTCCCTGTCGGAATAGAATCCGCTGAACTCACTCACTGTAGGAATGGAACCCCTGAACTCACTCACTGTAGGAATAGGATCCCTGAACTCACTCCCTGTCGGAATGGTTTCCTGATCTCATTCACTGTAGGAATGGGATCCTCTGAACTCACTCACTGTAGGAATGGGATCCCCTGAACTCACTCCCTGTTGGAATGGGATCCCTGAACTCATTCACTGTAGGAATGGGATCCCCTGAACTCCTCCCTGTCGGAATGGGATCCCCTGAACTCACTCCCTGTCGGAATGGGATCCCCTGAACTCACTCCCTGTTGGAGTGGGATCCCCTGAACTCATTCCCTGTCAGAATAGGATCCCCTGAACTCACTCCCTGTCGGAATGGGATCCCCTGAACTCACTCCCTGTTGGAGTGGGATCCCCTGAACTCACTCCCTGTTGGAGTGGGATCCCCTGAACTCACTCTCTGTCGGAATGGGATCCGCTGAAGTCGCTCACTGTCAGAATGGGATCCCTGAACTCACTCACTGTAGGAATGGGAACCCCTGAACTCACTCACTGTAGGAATGGGATCCCCTGAACTCGCTCCCTATCGGAATGGGATCTGCTGAACTCACTCCCTGTCGGAATGTGATTCCCTGAACTCACTCTCTGTTGGAATGGGATCCCCTGAACTCACTCACTGTAGGAATGGGATCCTCTGAACTTACTCCCTGTTGGAATGGGATCCCCTGAACTCATTCACTGTAGGAATGGGATCCCCTGAACTCACTCCCTGTCGGAATGGGATCCCCTGAACTCACTCACTGGCGGAATGGGATCCCCTGAACTCACTCACTGTTGGAATGGGATCCCTGAACTCACTCACTGTCGGAATGGCATCCCCTGAACTCACTCCCTGTCGGATTGGGATCCCCTGAACTCTCTCCCTGTTGAATGGGATCCCCTGAACTCACTCCCTGTCAGAATGGGATCCCCTGAACTCACTCACTGTAGGAATGGGATCTCCTGAACTCACTCGCTGTCGGAATGGGATCCCCTGAACTCACTCCCTGTCGGAATGGCATCCCTGAACTCATTCACTGTAGGAATGGGATCCCTGAACTCAATCCCTGTCGGAATGGGATCCCCTGAACCCACTCACTGTCGGAATGGGATCCCCTGAACTCACTCTCTGTCGGAATAGGATCCCCGAACTCACTCACTGTTGGAATGGGATCCCTGAACTCACTCCCTGTAGGAATGGGATCCCCTGAACTCACTCCCTGTCGGAATGGGATCCCCTGAACTCACTCACTGTCGGAATGGGATCCCTGAACTCACTCACTTTCGGAATGGGATCCCTGAACTCACTCCCTGTCGGAATAGGATCCCCGAACTCACTCACTGTAGGAATGGGATCCTCTGAACTCACTCACTGTAGGATTGGGATCCCCTGACCTCACTCGCTGTCGGAATAGGATCCCCGAACTCACTCACTGTAGGAATGGGATCCTCTGAACTCACTCACTGTTGGAATGGGATCCCCTGAACTCACTCCCTGTCGGAATGGGATCACCTGAACTCACTCCCTCTCGGAATGGGATCCCTGAACTCACTCCCTGTCGGAATGGGTTCCCTGAACTCACTCCCTGTCAGAATGGGAGCCCCTGAACTCGCACCCTGTCGGAATGGGATCCCTGAACTCACTCACTGTAGGAATGGGATCCCTGAACTCACTCACTGTAGGAATGGGATCCCCTGAACTCACTCCCTGTCGGAATGGGATCCCTGAACTCACTCCCTGTCGGAATGGGAGCCCCTGAACTCGCACCCTGTCGGAATGGGATCTCCTGGACTCACTCCCTGTTGGAATGTGATTCCCTGAACTCACTCTCTGTTGGAATGGGATCCCCTGAACTCACTCACTGTAGGAATGGGATCCTCTGAACTCACTCCCTGGCGGAATGGGATCCTCTGAACTCACTCACTGTAGGAATGGAACCCCTGAACTCACTCACTGTAGGAATAGGATCCCTGAACTCACTCCCTGTCGGAATGGGTTCCCTGATCTCATTCACTGTAGGAATGGGATCCCCTGAACTCACTCCCTGTTGGAATGGGATCCCTGAACTCATTCACTGTAGGAATGGGATCCCCTGAACTCCCTCCCTGTCGGAATGGGATCCCCTGAACACACTCCCTGTCAGAGTTGGATCCCCTGAACTCACTCCCTGTCGGAAAGGGACCCACTGAACTCACTCACTATTGAACTGGGATCCCCTGAACTCACTCATTGTAGGAATGGGATCACCTGAACTCAATCCTGTCGGAATGGGATCCCCTGAATACACTCCCTGTCAGAATGGGATCCCCTGAACTAACTCACTGTCGGAATGGGATCCCTGAACTGACTGACTGTCGGAATGGGATCCCTGAACTCACTCCCTGTCAGAATGGGATCCCCTGAACTCACTCACTGTAGGAATGGAATCCCCTGAACTCACTCACTGTAGGAATGGGATCCCTGAACTCACTCACTATCGGAATGGGATCCCCTGAACTCACTCCCTGTCGGATTGGGATCCCCTGAACTCACTCCCTTTTGAATGGGATCCCCTGAACTCACTCCCTGTCAGAATGGGATCCCCTGAACTCACTCACTGTAGGAATGGGATCTCCTGAACTCACTCACTGTAGGAATGGGATCCCCTGAACTCACTCCCTGTCGGAATGGAATCCCTGAACTCATTCACTGTAGGAATGGGATCCCTGAACTCACTCCCTGTCGGAATGGGATCCCCTGAACTCACTCACTGTCGGAATGGGATCCCCTGAACACACTCTCTGTCGGAATAGGATCCCCGAACTCACTCACTGTTGGAATGGGATCCCTGAACTCACTCCCTGTCGGAATGGGATCCCTGAACTCACTCCCTGTCGGAATAGGATCCCCGAACTCACTCACTGTAGGAATGGGATCCCTGAACTCACTCCCCGTCGGAATGGGATCCATGAACTCACTCACTGTAGGATTGGGATCCCCTGAACTCACTCCCTGTCGGAATAGGATCCCCGAACTCACTCACTGTAGGAATGGGATCCCCTGAACTCACTCCCTGTCGGAATGGGATCACCTGAACTCACTCCCTGTAGGAATGGGATCCCCGGAACTCACTCACTGTCGGAATGGGATCTCCTGAACTCACTCCCTGTCGGAATGGGATCCCTGAACTCATTCACTGTCGGAATGGGATGCCCTGAACTCACTCCCCATCGGAATGGGATCCCTGAACTCACTCCCTGTCGGAATGGGATCTCCTGAACTCACTCCCTGTCGGAATGGGATCCCCTGAACTCACTCACTGTTGGAATGGGACCCCCTGAACTCACTCCCTGTAGGAATGGGATCACCTGAACTCACTCTGTCGGAATGGGATCCCCTGAACTCACTCACTGTCGGAATGGGATCTCCTGAACTCACTCCCTGTAGGAATGGGATCCCTGAACTCACTCACTGTCGGAATGGGATCCCCTGAACTCACTCTCTGTCGGAATAGGATCCCCTGAACTCACTCGCTGTCGGAATGGGATCCCTGAACTCACTCCCTGTCGGAATGGGACCCCTGAACTCACTCACTGTCGGAATGGAATCTCCTGAACTCACTCCCTGTCGGATTGGGATCCCCTGAACTCACTCGCTGCACGAATGGGTTCCCTGAACTCACTCCCTGTCGGAATGGGATCCCCTGAATTCACTCACTGTAGGAATGGGATCCCTGAACTCACTCACTGTAGGAATGGGATCCCTGAACTCACTCACTGTAGGAATGGGATCCCCTGAACTCACTCCCTGTCGGAATGGGATCCCTGAACTCACTCCCTGTTGGAATGGAATCGCATGAACTCACTCACTGTCGGAATGGGATCCCTGAACTCACTCACTGTCGGAATGGGATCCCCTGAACTCTCTCCCTGTCGGAATGGGATCCCTGAACTCACTCACTGTCAGAATGGGATCACCTGAACTCACTCACTGTAGGAATGGGATCCGCTGAAGTCACTCACTGTCAGAATGAGATCCCTGAACTCACTCACTGTAGGAATGGGAACCCCTGAACTCACTCATTGTAGGAATGGGATCCCCTGAACTCGCTCCCTGTCGGAATGGGATCTCCTGAACTCACTCCCTGTCGGAATGTGATTGCCTGAACTCACTCTCTGTTGGAATGGGATCCCCTGAACTCACTCACTGTAGGAATGGGATCCTCTGAACGCACTCCCTGTTGGAATGGGATCCCTGAACTCATTCACTGTAGGAATGGGATCCCCTGAACTCAATCCTGTCGGAATGGGATCCCTGATCTCACTCCCTGTCAGAATGGGATCCCTGAATTCGCTCACTGTAGGAATGGGATCCCCTGAACTCACTCACGGTAGGAATGGGATCTCCTGAACTCACTCACTGTAGGAATGGGATCCCCTGAACTCACTCACTGTAGGAATGGGATCCCCTGAACTCACTCCCTGTCGGAATGGGATCCCTGAACACACTCCGTCAGAATGGGATCCCTTGAACTCACTCCCTGTCGGAATGGGATCCCTGAACTCACTCTCTGTCGGAATGGGATCCGCTGAAGTCACTCACTGTCAGAATGGGATCCCTGAACTCACTCACTGTAGGAATGGGATCCTCTGAACTCACTCACTGTAGGAATGGGATCCCCTGAACTCACTCCCTGTCGGAATGGGATCCCTGAACTCATTCACTGTAGGAATGGGATCCCCTGAACTCCTCCCTGTCGGAATGGGATCCCCTGAACTCACTCCCTGTCGGAATGGGATCCCTGAACTCACTCCCTGTCGGAGTGGGATCCCCTGAACTCATTCCCTGTCAGAATAGGATCCCCTGAACTCACTCACTGTCGGAATGGGATCCCCTGAACTCACTCCCTGTCAAAATGGGATCCCCTGAGCTCACTCCCTGTCGGAATGGGATCCCCTGAACTCACTCCCTGTCAGAATGGGATCCCCTGAACTCACTCATTGTAGGAATGGGATCGCCTGAACTCAATCCTGTCGGAATGGGATCCCCTGAATACACTCCCTGTCAGAATGGGATCCCTGAATTCACTCACTGTAGGATTGGGATCCCTGAACTCACTCCCTGTCAGAATGGGATCCCTGAATTCACTCACTGTAGGATTGGGATCCCCTGAACTCACTCCCTGTCAGAATGGGATCCCCTGAACTCACTCACTGTAGGAATGGGATCCCCTGAACTCATTCACTGTAGGAATGGGATCCCTGAACTCACTCACTGTCGGAATGGGATCCCCTGAACTCACTCCCTGTCGGATTGGGATCCCCTGAACTCACTCCCTGTTGAATGGGATCCCCTGAACTCACTCCCTGTCAGAATGGGATCCCTTGAACTCACTCACTGTAGGAATGGGATCCCCTGAACTCACTCCCTGTCGGAATGGGATCCCTGAACTCATTCACTGTAGGAATGGGATTCCCTGAACTCACTCCCTGTCGGAATGGGAGCCCCTGAACTCACTCCCTGTCGGAATGAGATCCCCTGAACTCACTCCATGTCGGAATGGGATCCCTGAACTCATTCACTGTAGGTATGGGATCCCTGAACTCACACCCTGTCGGAATGGGATCCCCTGAACTCACTCACTGTCGGAATGGGATCCCCTGAACTCACTCTCTGTCGGAATGGGATCCCTGAACTCACTCCCCATCAGAATGGGATCCCCTGAACTAACTCACTGTCGGAATGAGATCCCTGAACTGACTGACTGTCGGAATGGGATCCCTGATCTCACTCCCTGTCGGAATGGGATCTCCTGAACTCACTCACTGTAGGAATGGGATCCCCTGAAGTCACTCCCTGTCGGAATGGGATCTCCTGAACTCACTCACTGTAGGAATGGGAACCTCTAAACTCAATCCCTGTCGGAATAGGATCCCTGAACTCATTCACTGTAGCAATGGGATCCCTGAACTCACTCCCTGTCGGAATGGGATCACCTGAACTCACTCCCTGTCGGAATGGTATCCCCTGAACACACTCACTGTCGGAATGGGATCCCCTGAACTCACTCACTGTCGGAATAGGATCCCCGAACTCACTCCCTGTCGGAATGGGATCCCTTGAACTCACTCCCTGTCGGAATGGGATCCCTGAACTCACTCGCTGTAGGAATGGGAACCCCTGAACTCACTCACTGTAGGAATGGGATCCCCTGAACTCGCTCCCTGTCGGAATGTGATTCCCTGAACTCACTCTCTGTTGGAATGGGATCCCCTGAACTCACTCACTGTAGGAATGGGATCCTCTGAACTTACTCCCTGTTGGAATGGGATCCCTGAACTCATTCACTGTAGGAATGGGATCCCCTGAACTCACTCCCTGTCGGAATGGGATCCTCTGAACTCACTCACTGTAGGAATGGAACCCCTGAACTCACTCACTGTAGGAATAGGATCCCTGAACTCACTCCCTGTCGGAATGGTTTCCTGATCTCATTCACTGTAGGAATGGGATCCTCTGAACTCACTCCCTGTCGGAGTGGGATCCCCTGAACTCATTCCCTGTCGGAGTGGGATCCCCTGAACTCATTCCCTGTCAGAATAGGATCCCCTGAACACTCTCCCTGTCAGAATTGGATCCCCTGAACTCACTCCCTGTCGGAAAGGGACCCACTGAACTCACTCACTATCGAAATGGGATCCCCTGAACTCACTCATTGTAGGAATGGGATCGCCTGAACTCAATCCCTGTCAGAATGGGATCCCCTGATCTCACTCCCTGTCGGAATGGGGTCCCTGAACTCACTCCCCGTCGGAATGGGATCCCGGAACTCACTCACTGTAGGAATGGGATCCCCTGATCTCACTCCCTGTCGGAATGGGGTCCCTGAACTCACTCCCTGTTGGAATGGGATCCCCGAACTCACTCACTGTAGGAATGGGATCCCCTGAACTCACTCCCTGTCGGAATGGGATCTCCTGAACTCACTCACTGTAGGAATGGGAACATCTAAACTCACTCCCTGTCGGAATGGGATCCCTGAACTCACTCACTGTCGGAATAGGATCCCCGAACTCGCTCCCTGTCGGAATGGGATCCCCTGAACTCACTCCCTGTCGGAATGGGATCCATGAACTCACTCACTGTCGGATTGGGATCCCCTGAACTCACTCCCTGTCGGAATAGGATCCCCGAACTCACTCACTGTAGGAATGGGATCCCTGAACTCACTCCCCGTCAGAATGGGATCCCCTGAACTCACTCACTGTAGGATTGGGATCCCTGAACTCACTCCCCGTCGGAATGGGATCCCTGAACTCACTCACTGTCGGAATGGGATCCCTGAACTCACTCACTGTAGGAATGGGATCTCCTGAACTCACTCACTGTAGGAATGGGATCCGCTGAAGTCGCTCACTGTCAGAATGGGATCCCTGAACTCACTCACTGTAGGAATGGGATCCCCTGAACTCGCTCCCTGTCGGAATGGGATCTCCTGGACTCGCTCCCTGTCGGATTGTGACTCCCTGAACTCACTCTCTGTTGGAATGGGATCCTCTGAACTCACTCCCTGTTGGAATGGGATCCCTGAACTTATTCACTGTAGGAAAGGGATCCCCAGAACTCACTCCCTGTCGGAATGGGAACCCCTGCACTCACTCCCTGTCGGAATGGGATCCCTGAACTCACTCCTTGTCGGAATGTGATCCTCTGAACTCACTCACTGTAGGAATGGGATCCTCTGAACTCACTCACTGTAGGAATGGGATCCCCTGAACTCACTCCCTGTCGGAATGGGATCCCTGAACTCATTCACTGTAGGAATGGGATCCCCTGAACTCCCTCCCTGTCGGAATGGGAACCCCTGAACTCACTCCCTGTCAAAATGGGATCCCCTGAACTCACGCCCTGTCAGAATTGGATCCCCTGAACTCACTCCGTCGGAAAGGGACCCACTGAACTCACTCACTATCGAAATGGGATCCCCTGAACTCACTCATTGTAGGAATGGGATCGCCTGAACTCAATCCTGTCGGAATGGGAACCCCTGAACACACTCCCTGTCAGAATGGGATCCCCTGATCTCACTCCCTGTCGGAATGGAATCCGCTGAACTCACTCCCCATCAGAATGGGATCCCCTGAACTCACTCCCTGTCGGAATGGGATCCTCTGAACTCACTCACTGTAGGAATGGAACCCCTGAACTCACTCACTGTAGGAATGGGATCCCCTGAACTCACTCCCTGTCGGAATGGGATCCTCTGAACTCATTCACTGTAGGAATGGGATCCTCTGAACTCACTCACTGTAGGAATGGGATCCCCTGAACTCACTCCCTGTTGGAATGGGATCCCTGAACTCATTCACTGTAGGAATGGGATCCCCTGAACTCACTCACTGTCGGAATGGGATCCCCTGAACTCACTCCCTGTTGGAGTGGGATCCCCTGAACTCATTCCCTGTCAGAATAGGATCCCCTGAACTCACTCCCTGTCGGAATGGGATCCCCTGAACTCACTCCCTGTTGGAGTGGGATCCCCTGAACTCACTCTCTGTCGGAATGGGATCCGCTGAAGTCGCTCACTGTCAGAATGGGATCCCTGAACTCACTCACTGTAGGAATGGGAACCCCTGAACTCACTCACTGTAGGAATGGGATCCCCTGAACTCGCTCCCTATCGGAATGGGATCTGCTGAACTCACTCCCTGTCGGAATGGGATCCCCTGAACTCACTCACTGTAGGAATGGGATCCTCTGAACTTACTCCCTGTTGGAATGGGATCCCCTGAACTCATTCACTGTAGGAATGGGATCCCCTGAACTCACTCCCTGTCGGAATGGGATCCTCTGAACTCACTCACTGTAGGAATGGAACCCCTGAACTCACTCACTGTAGGAATAGGATCCCTGAACTCACTCCCTGTCGGAATGGTTTCCTGATCTCATTCACTGTAGGAATGGGATCCCCTGAACTCCTCCCTGTCGGAATGGGATCCCCTGAACTCACTCCCTGTCGGAATGGGATCCCCTGAACTCATTCCCTGTCGGAGTGGGATCCCCTGAACTCATTCCCTGTCAGAATAGGATCCCCTGAACACTCTCCCTGTCAGAATTGGATCCCCTGAACTCACTCCCTGTCGGGAAGGAACCCACTGAACTCACTCACTATCGAAATTGGATCCCCTGAACTCACTCATTGTAGGAATGGGATCGCCTGAACTCAATCCTGTCGGAATGGGAACCCCTGAACACACTCCCTGTCAGAATGGGATCCCCTGATCTCACTCCCTGTCGGAATGGGGTCCCTGAACTCACTCCCCGTCGGAATGGGATCCCGGAACTCACTCACTGTCGGAATAGGATCCCCGAACTCACTCACTGTAGGAATGGGATCCCCTGAACTCACTCCCTGTCGGAATGGGATCTCCTGAACTCACTCACTGTAGGAATGGGAACATCTAAACTCACTCCCTGTCGGAATGAGATCCCTGAACTCATTCACTGTAGGAATGGGATCCCTGAACTCACTCCCTGTCGGAATGGGATCCCCTGAACTCACTCCCTGTCGGAATGGGATCCCCTGAACTCACTCACTGTCGGAATGGGATCCCCTGAACTCACTCACTGTCGGAATAGGATCCCCGAACTCGCTCCCTGTCGGAATGGGATCCCCTGAACTCGCTCCCTGTCGGAATGGGATCCCTGAACTCACTCTCTGTCAGAATAGGATCCCTGAACTCACTCCCTGTCGGAATGGGATCCCTGAACTCACTCACTTTCGGAATGGGATCCCAGAACTCACTCTCTGTTGGAATAGGATCCCCGAACTCACTCACTGTATGAATGGGATCCCTGAACACACTCCCCGTCGGAATGGGATCCATGAACTCACTCACTGTAGGATTGGGATCCCCTGAACTCACTCCCTGTCGGAATAGGATCCCCGAACTCACTCACTGTAGGAATGGGATCCCTGAACTCACTCCCCGTCAGAATGGGATCCCCTGAACTCACTCACTGTAGGATTGGGATCCCCTGAACTCATTTCCTGTCAGAATGGGATCCCTGAACTCCCTCCCTGTCGGAATGGGAACCCCTGAACTCACTCGCTGTCAAAATGGGATCCCCTGAACTCACGCCCTGTCAGAATAGGATCCCCTGAACTCACTCCCTGTCGGAGTGGGATCCCCTGAACTCATTCCCTGTCAGAATAGGATCCCCTGAACTCACTCCCTGTCGGAATGGGATCCCCTGAACTCACTCCCTGTCAGAATTGGATCCCCTGAACTCACTCCCTGTCGGAAACGGACCCACTGAACTCACTCACCATTGAAATGGGATCCCCTGAACTCACTCATTGTAGGAATGGGATCGCCTGAACTCAATCCTGTCGGAATGGGAACCCCTGAACACACTCCCTGTCAGAATGGGATCCCCTGATCTCACTCCCTGTCGGAATGGGATCCGCTGAACTCACTCCCCATCAGAATGGGATCCCCTGAACTCACTCCCTGTCGGAATGGGATCCTCTGAACTCACTCACTGTAGGAATGGAACCCCTGAACTCACTCACTGTAGGAATAGGATCCCTGAACTCACTCCCTGTCGGAATGGTTTCCTGATCTCATTCACTGTAGGAATGGGATCCTCTGAACTCACTCACTGTAGGAATGGGATCCCCTGAACTCACTCCCTGTTGGAATGGGATCCCTGAACTCATTCACTGTAGGAATGGGATCCCCTGAACTCCTCCCTGTCGGAACGGGATCCCCTGAACTCACTCCCTGTCGGAATGGGATCCCCTGAACTCACTCCCTGTTGGAGTGGGATCCCCTGAACTCACTCTCTGTCGGAATGGGATCCGCTGAAGTCGCTCACTGTCAGAATGGGATCCCTGAACTCACTCACTGTAGGAATGGGAACCCCTGAACTCGCTCACTGTAGGAATGGGATCCCCTGAACTCGCTCCCTATCGGAATGGGATCTGCTGAACTCACTCCCTGTCGGAATGTGATTCCCTGAACTCACTCTCTGTTGGAATGGGATCCCCTGAACTCACTCACTGTCGGAATGGGATCCCCTGAACTCACTCCCTGTCAGAATGGGATCCTCTGAACTCACTCACTGTAGGAATGGAACCCCTGAACTCACTCACTGTAGGAATGGGATCCCCTGAACTCACTCCCTGTCGGAATGGGATCCCTGAACTCATTCACTGTAGGAATGGGATCCCCTGAACTCCTCCCTGTCGGAATGGGATCCCCTGAACTCACTCCCTGTCGGAATGGGATCCCCTGAACTCATTCCCTGTCGGAGTGGGATCCCCTGAACTCATTCCCTGTCAGAATAGGATCCCCTGAACACTCTCCCTGTCAGAATTGGATCCCCTGAACTCACTCCCTGTCGGAAAGGAACCCACTGAACTCACTCACTTTCGAAATGGGATCCCCTGAACTCACTCATTGTAGGAATGGGATCGCCTGAACTCAATCCTGTCGGAATGGGAACCCCTGAACACACTCCCTGTCAGAATGGGATCCCCTGATCTCACTCCCTGTCGGAATGGGGTCCCTGAACTCACTCCCTGTAGGAATGGGAACATCTAAACTCACTCCCTGTCGGAATGGGATCCCGGAACTCACTCACTGTCGGAATAGGATCCCCGAACTCACTCACTGTAGGAATGGGATCCCCTGAACTCACTCCCTGTCGGAATGGGATCTCCTGAACTCACTCACTGTAGGAATGGGAACATCTAAACTCACTCCCTGTCGGAATGGGATCCCTGAACTCATTCACTGTAGGAATGGGATCCCTGAACTCACTCCCTATCGGAATGCGATCCCCTGAACTCACTCCCTGTCGGAATGGGATCCCCTGAACTCACTCACTGTCGGAATGGGATCCCCTGAACTCATTCCCTGTCGGAGTGGGATCCCCTGAACTCATTCCCTGTCAGAATAGGATCCCCTGAACACTCTCCCTGTCAGAATTGGATCCCCTGAACTCACTCCCTGTCGGAAAGGAACCCACTGAACTCACTCACTATCGAAATGGGATCCCCTGAACTCACTCATTGTAGGAATGGGATCGCCTGAACTCAATCCTGTCGGAATGGGAACCCCTGAACACACTCCCTGTCAGAATGGGATCCCCTGATCTCACTCCCTGTCGGAATGGGGTCCCTGAACTCACTCCCTGTAGGAATGGGAACATCTAAACTCACTCCCTGTCGGAATGGGATCCCGGAACTCACTCACTGTCGGAATAGGATCCCCGAACTCACTCACTGTAGGAATGGGATCCCCTGAACTCACTCCCTGTCGGAATGGGATCTCCTGAACTCACTCACTGTAGGAATGGGAACATCTAAACTCACTCCCTGTCGGAATGGGATCCCTGAACTCATTCACTGTAGGAATGGGATCCCTGAACTCACTCCCTATCGGAATGCGATCCCCTGAACTCACTCCCTGTCGGAATGGGATCCCCTGAACTCACTCACTGTCGGAATGGGATCCCCTGAACTCACTCACTGTCGGAATAGGATCCCCGAACTCGCTCCCTGTAGGAACGGGATCCCCTGAACTCACTCCCTGTCGGAATGGGATCCCTGAACTCACTCACTTTCGGAATGGGATCCCAGAACTCACTCTCTGTTGGAATAGGATCCCCGAACTCACTCACTGTAGGAATGGGATCCCTGAACACACTCCCCGTCGGAATGGGATCCATGAACTCACTCACTGTAGGATTTGGATCCCCTGAACTCACTCCCTGTCGGAATAGGATCCCCGAACTCACTCACTGTAGGAATGGGATCCCTGAACTCACTCCCCGTCAGAATGGGATCCCCTGAACTCACTCACTGTAGGATTGGGATCCCCTGAACTCATTTCCTGTCAGAATGGGATCCCTGAACTCACTCCCCGTCGGAATGGGATCCCTGAACTCACTCACTGTCGGAATGGGATCCCTGAACTCACTCAATGTCGGAATGGGATCCGCTGAAGTCGCTCACTGTCAGAATGGGATCCCTGAACTCACTCACTGTAGGAATGGGATCCCCTGAACTCGCTCCCTGTCGGAATGGGATCTCCTGAACGCACTCCCTGTCGGATTGTGATTCCCTGAACTCACTCTCTGTTGGAATGGGATCCCCTGAACTCACTCACTGTTGGAATGGGATCCTCTGAACTCACTCCCTGTTGGAATGGGATCCCTGAACTTATTCACTGTAGGAAAGGGATCCCCTGAACTCACTCCCTGTCGGAATGTGATCCCTGAACTCACTCCTTGTCGGAATGTGATCCTCTGAACTCACTCACTGTAGGAATGGAACCCCTGAACTCACTCACTGTAGGATTAGGATCCCTGAACTCACTCCCTGTCGGAATGGGTTCCCTGATCTCATTCACTGTAGCAATGGGATCCTCTGAACTCACTCACTGTAGGAATGGGATCCCCTGAACTCACTCCCTGTCGGAATGGGATCCCTGAACTCATTCACTGTAGGAATGGGATCCCCTGAACTCCCTCCCTGTCGGAATGGGAACCCCTGAACTCACTCCCTGTCGGAATGGGATCCCCTGAACTCACTCCCTGTCAAAATGGGATCCCCTGAACTCACGCCCTGTCAGAATTGGATCCCCTGAACTCACTCCGTCGGAAAGGGACCCACTGAACTCACTCACTATCGAAATGGGATCCCCTGAACTCACTCATTGTAGGAATGGGATCGCCTGAACTCAATCCTGTCGGAATGGGAACCCCTGAACACACTCCCTGTCAGAATGGGATCCCCTGATCTCACTCCCTGTCGGAATGGGATCCGCTGAACTCACTCCCCATCAGAATGGGATCCCTGAACTAACTCACTGTCGGAATGGGATCCCTGAACTCATTCACTGTAGGAATGGGAACATCTAAACTCACTCCCTGTCGGAATGGGATCCCTGAACTCATTCACTGTAGGAATGGGATCCCCTGAACTCACTCACTGTAGGAATGGGAACATCTAAACTCACTCCCTGTCGGAATGGGATCCCTGAACTCATTCACTGTAGGAATGGGATCCCCTGAACTCCTCCCTGTCGGAATGGGATCCCCTGAACTCACTCACTGTCGGAATGGGATCCCTGAACTCATTCACTGTAGGAATGGGAACCCCTGAACTCACTCACTGTAGGAATGGGAACATCTAAACTCACTCCCTGTCGGAATGGGATCCCTGAACTCATTCACTGTAGGAATGGGATCCCCTGAACTCCTCCCTGTTGGAATGGGATCCTCTGAACTCACTCACTGTAGGAATGGGATCCCCTGAACTCACTCCCTGTAGGAATGGGATCCCCTGAACTCACTCCCTGTCGGAATGGGATCCCTGAACTCATTCACTGTAGGAATGGGATCCCCTGAACTCCTCCCTGTCGGAATGGGATCCCCTGAACTCACTCCCTGTCGGAATGGGATCCCCTGAACTCACTCCCTGTTGGAGTGGGATCCCCTGAACTCATTCCCTGTCAGAATAGGATCCCCTGAACTCACTCCCTGTCGGAATGGGATCCCCTGAACTCACTCCCTGTCAAAATGGGATCCCCTGAACTCACTCCCTGTCAGAGTTGGATCCCCTGAACTCACTCCCTGTCGGAATGGGATCCCCTGAACTCACTCCCTGTCAAAATAGGATCCCCTGAACTCACTCCGTCAGAATTGGATCCCCTGAACTCACTCCCTGTCGGAAAGGGACCCACTGAACTCACTCACTATCGAAATGGGATCCCCTGAACTCACTCATTGTAGGAATGGGATCGCCTGAATTCAATCCTGTCGGAATGGGAACCCCTGAACACACTCCCTGTCAGAATGGGATCCCCTGAACTCACTCCCCGTCGGAATGGGGTCCCTGAACTCACTCACTGTCGGAATAGGATCCCCGAACTCACTCATTGTAGGAATGGGATCCCCTGAACTCACTCCCTGTCGGAATGGGATCTCCTGAACTCACTCACTGTAGGAATGGGAACATCTAAACTCACTCCCTGTCGGAATGGGATCCCCTGAACTCACTCCCTGTCGGAATGGGATCCCCTCAACTCACTCACTGTCGGAATGGGATCCCCTGAACTCACTCACTGTCGGAACAGGATCCCCGAACTCACTCCCTGTCGGAATGGGATCCCCTGAACTCACACCCTGTCGGAATGGGATCCCTGAACACTCTCTCTGTCGGAATAGGATCCCCGAACTCACTCACTGTCGGAATGGGAGCCCTGAACTCACTCCCTGTAGGAACGGGATCCCCTGAACTCACTCCCTGTTGGAGTGGGATCCCCTGAACTCATTCCCTGTCAGAATAGGATCCCCTGAACTCACTCCCTGTCGGAATGGGATCCCCTGAACTCACTCCCTGTCAAAATGGGATCCCCTGAACTCACTCCCTGTCAGAGTTGGATCCCCTGAACTCACTCCCTGTCGGAATGGGATCCCCTGAACTCACTCCCTGTCAAAATAGGATCCCCTGAACTCACTCCGTCAGAATTGGATCCCCTGAACTCACTCCCTGTCGGAAAGGGACCCACTGAACTCACTCACTATCGAAATGGGATCCCCTGAACTCACTCATTGTAGGAATGGGATCGCCTGAATTCAATCCTGTCGGAATGGGAACCCCTGAACACACTCCCTGTCAGAATGGGATCCCCTGAACTCACTCCCCGTCGGAATGGGGTCCCTGAACTCACTCACTGTCGGAATAGGATCCCCGAACTCACTCATTGTAGGAATGGGATCCCCTGAACTCACTCCCTGTCGGAATGGGATCTCCTGAACTCACTCACTGTAGGAATGGGAACATCTAAACTCACTCCCTGTCGGAATGGGATCCCCTGAACTCACTCCCTGTCGGAATGGGATCCCCTCAACTCACTCACTGTCGGAATGGGATCCCCTGAACTCACTCACTGTCGGAACAGGATCCCCGAACTCACTCCCTGTCGGAATGGGATCCCCTGAACTCACACCCTGTCGGAATGGGATCCCTGAACACTCTCTCTGTCGGAATAGGATCCCCGAACTCACTCACTGTCGGAATGGGAGCCCTGAACTCACTCCCTGTAGGAACGGGATCCCCTGAACTCACTCCCTGTCGGAATGGGATCCCCTGAACTCACTCCCTGTCGGAATGGGATCCCCTGAACTCACTCACTTTCGGAATGGGATCCCAGAACTCACTCTCTGTCGGAATAGGATCCCCGAACTCACTCACTGTAGGAATGGGATCCCTGAACACACTCCCCTTCGGAATGGGATCCATGAACTCACTCACTGTAGGATTGGGATCCCCTGAACTCACTCCCTGTCGGAATAGGATCCCCGAACTCACTCACTGTAGGAATGGGATCCCTGAACTCACTCCACGTCAGAATGGGATCCCCTGAACTCACTCACTGTAGGATTGGGATCCCCTGAACTCACTTCCTGTCGGAATGGGACCCCTGAACTCACTCCCCGTCGGAATGGGATCCCTGAACTCACTCACTGTCAGAATGGGATCCCTGAACTCACTCACTGTAGGAATGGGATCCCCTGAACTCTCTCCCTGTCGGAATGGGATCTCCTGAACTCACTCCCTGTCGGATTGTGATTCCCTGAACTCACTCTCTGTTGGAATGGGATCTCCTGAACTCACTCACTGTTGGAATGGGATCCTCTGAACTCACTCCCTGTTGGAATGGGATCCCTGAACTTATTCACTGTAGGAAAGGGATCCCCTGAACTCACTCCCTGTCGGAATGGGAACCCCTGAACTCACTCCCTGTCGGAATGGGATCCCTGAACTCACTCCTTGTCGGAATGTGATCCTCTGAACTCACTCACTGTAGGAATGGAACCCCTGAACTCACTCACTTTAGGAATAGGATCCCTGAACTCACTCCCTGTCGGAATGGGTTCCCTGATCTCATTCACTGTAGCAATGGGATCCCCTGAACACACTCCCTGTCGGAATGGGATCACTGAACTCATTCACTGTAGGAATGGGATCCCCTGAACTCCCTCCCTGTCGGAATAGGATCCCCTGAACTCCCTCCCTGTCGGAATGGGAACCCCTGAACTCACTCGCTGTCAAAATGGGATCCCCTGAACTCACGCCCTGTCAGAATAGGATCCCCTGAACTCACTCCCTGTCGGAGTGGGATCCCCTGAACTCATTCCCTGTCAGAATAGGATCCCCTGAACTCACTCCCTGTCGGAATGGGATCCCCTGAACTCACTCCCTGTCAGAATTGGATCCCCTGAACTCACTCCCTGTCGGAAACGGACCCACTGAACTCACTCACCATTGAAATGGGATCCCCTGAACTCACTCATTGTAGGAATGGGATCGCCTGAACTCAATCCTGTCGGAATGGGAACCCCTGAACACACTCCCTGTCAGAATGGGATCCCCTGATCTCACTCCCTGTCGGAATGGGATCCGCTGAACTCACTCCCCATCAGAATGGGATCCCCTGAACTAACTCACTGTCGGAATGGGATCCCTGAACTCACTCCCTGTCGGAATGGGATCCCTGAACTCACTCACTGTAGGAATGGAACCCCTGAACTCACTAACTGTAGGAATAGGATCCCTGAACTCACTCCCTGTCGGAATGGTTTCCTGATCTCATTCACTGTAGGAATGGGATCCTCTGAACTCACTCACTGTAGGAATGGCATCCCCTGAACTCACTCATTGTAGGAATGGGATCGCCTGAACTCAATCCTGTCGGAATGGGATCCCCTGAACTCCTCCCTGTCGGAATGGGATCCCCTGAACTCACTCCCTGTCGGAATGGGATCCCCTGAACTCACTCCCTGTCAAAATGGGATCCCCTGAACTCATTCCCTGTCGGAAAGGGACCCACTGAACTCACTCACTATCGAAATGGGATCCCCTGAACTCACTCATTGTAGGAATGGGATCGCCTGAACTCAATCCTGTCGGAATGGGAACCCCTGAACACACTCCCTGTCAGAATGGGATCCCCTGATCTCACTCCCTGTCGGAATGGGATCCCTGAACTCACTCACTGTCGGAATGGGATCCCCTGAACTCACTCCCTGTCGGAATGGGATCTCCTGAACTCACTCACTGTCGGAATAGGATCCCCGAACTCACTCACTGTAGGAATGGGATCCCCTGAACTCACTCCCTGTCGGAATAGGATCCCCGAACTCACTCACTGCAGGAATGGGATCCCCTGAACTCACTCCCTGTCGGAATGGGAACATCTAAACTCACTCCCTGTCGGAATGGGATCCCCTGAACTCACTCACTGTCGGAATAGGATCCCCGAACTCACTCCCTGTCGGAATGGGATCCCCTGAACTCACTCCCTGTCGGAATGGGATCCCTGAACACTCTCTCTGTCGGAATAGGATCCCCGAACTCACTCACTGTCGGAATGGGAGCCCTGAACTCACTCCCTGTAGGACGGGATCCCCTGAACTCACTCCCTGTCGGAATGGGATCCCCTGAACTCACTCACTGTCGGAATGGGATCCCTGAACTCAATCACTTTCGGAATGGGATCCCAGAACTCACTCTCTGTCGGAATAGGATCCCCGAACTCACTCACTGTAGGAATGGGATCCCTGAACACACTCCCCGTCGGAATGGGATCCATGAACTCACTCACTGTAGGATTGGGATCCCCTGAACTCACTCCCTGTCGGAATAGGATACCTGAACTCACTCACTGTAGGAATGGAATCCCTGAACTCACTCCCCTTCAGAATGGGATCCCCTGAACTCACTCACTGTAGGATTGGGATCCCCTGAACTCACTTCCTGTCGGAATGGGATCCCTGAACTCACTCCCCGTCGGAATGGGATCCCTGAACTCACTCACTGTCGAAATGGGATCCCTGAACTCACTCAATGTCGGAATGGGATCCCCTGAACTCACTCACTGTCGGAATGGGATCTCCTGAACTCACTCACTGTAGGAATGGGATCCGCTGAAGTCACTCACTGTCAGATTGGGATCCCTGAACTCACTCACTGTAGGAATGGGATCCCCTGAACTCTCTCCCTCTCGGAATGGGATCTCCTGAACTCACTCCCTGTCGGATTGTGATTCCCTGAACTCACTCTCTGTTGGAATTGGATCTCCTGAACTCACTCACTGTTGGAATGGGATCCCTGAACTTATTCACTGTAGGAAAGGGATCCCCTGAACTCACTCCCTGTCGGAATGGGAACCCCTGAACTCACTCCCTGTCGGAATGGGATCCCTGAACTCACTCCTTGTCGGAATGGGATCCTCTGAACTCACTCACTGTAGGAATGGAACCCCTGAACTCACTCCCTGTCGGAATGGGTTCCCTGATCTCATTCACTGTAGCAATGGGATCCTCTGAACTCACTCACTGTAGGAATGGGATCCCCTGAACTCACTCCCTGTCGGAATGGGATCACTGAACTCATTCACTGTAGGAATTGGATCCCCTGAACTCCCTCCCTGTCGGAATGGGATCCCCTGAACTCACTCCCTGTCGGAATGGGATCCCCTGAACTCACTCCCTGTCAAAATGGGATCCCCTGAACTCACGCCCTGTCAGAATTGGATCCCCTGAACTCACTCCCTGTCGAAAAGGGACCCACTGAACTCACTCACTATCGAAATGGGATCCCTGAACTCACTCATTGTAGGAATGGGATCGCCTGAATTCAATCCTGTCGGAATGGGAACCCCTGAACACACTCCCTGTCAGAATGGGATCCCCTGATCTCACTCCCTGTCGGAATGGGATCCGCTGAACTCACTCCCCATCAGAATGGGATCCCCTGAACTAACTCACTGTCGGAATGGGATCCCTGAACTCACTGACTGTCGGAATGGGATCCCTGAACTCACTCCCTGGCAGAATGGGATCCCTGAATTCGCTCACTGTAGCAATGGGATCCCCTGAACTCACTCACTGTAGGAATGGGATCCCTGAACTCACTCACTGTCGGAATGGGATCCCTGAACTCACTCACTGTCGGAATGGGATCCCCTGAACTCACTCCCTGTCGGAATGGGATCCCCTGAACTCACTCCCTGTTGGAATGGGATCCCCTGATCTCACTCCCTGTCGGAATGGAACCCCTGAACTCACTCACTTTAGGAATAGGATCCCTGAACTCACTCCCTGTCGGAATGGGTTCCCTGATCTCATTCACTGTAGCAATGGGATCCCCTGAACACACTCCCTGTCGGAATGGGATCACTGAACTCATTCACTGTAGGAATGGGATCCCCTGAACTCCCTCCCTGTCGGAATAGGATCCCCTGAACTCCCTCCCTGTCGGAATGGGAACCCCTGAACTCACTCGCTGTCAAAATGGGATCCCCTGAACTCACGCCCTGTCAGAATAGGATCCCCTGAACTCACTCCCTGTCGGAGTGGGATCCCCTGAACTCATTCCCTGTCAGAATAGGATCCCCTGAACTCACTCCCTGTCGGAATGGGATCCCCTGAACTCACTCCCTGTCAGAATTGGATCCCCTGAACTCACTCCCTGTCGGAAACGGACCCACTGAACTCACTCACCATTGAAATGGGATCCCCTGAACTCACTCATTGTAGGAATGGGATCGCCTGAACTCAATCCTGTCGGAATGGGAACCCCTGAACACACTCCCTGTCAGAATGGGATCCCCTGATCTCACTCCCTGTCGGAATGGGATCCGCTGAACTCACTCCCCATCAGAATGGGATCCCCTGAACTAACTCACTGTCGGAATGGGATCCCTGAACTCACTCCCTGTCGGAATGGGATCCCTGAACTCACTCACTGTAGGAATGGAACCCCTGAACTCACTAACTGTAGGAATAGGATCCCTGAACTCACTCCCTGTCGGAATGGTTTCCTGATCTCATTCACTGTAGGAATGGGATCCTCTGAACTCACTCACTGTAGGAATGGCATCCCCTGAACTCACTCATTGTAGGAATGGGATCGCCTGAACTCAATCCTGTCGGAATGGGATCCCCTGAACTCCTCCCTGTCGGAATGGGATCCCCTGAACTCACTCCCTGTCGGAATGGGATCCCCTGAACTCACTCCCTGTCAAAATGGGATCCCCTGAACTCATTCCCTGTCGGAAAGGGACCCACTGAACTCACTCACTATCGAAATGGGATCCCCTGAACTCACTCATTGTAGGAATGGGATCGCCTGAACTCAATCCTGTCGGAATGGGAACCCCTGAACACACTCCCTGTCAGAATGGGATCCCCTGATCTCACTCCCTGTCGGAATGGGATCCCTGAACTCACTCACTGTCGGAATGGGATCCCCTGAACTCACTCCCTGTCGGAATGGGATCTCCTGAACTCACTCACTGTCGGAATAGGATCCCCGAACTCACTCACTGTAGGAATGGGATCCCCTGAACTCACTCCCTGTCGGAATAGGATCCCCGAACTCACTCACTGCAGGAATGGGATCCCCTGAACTCACTCCCTGTCGGAATGGGAACATCTAAACTCACTCCCTGTCGGAATGGGATCCCCTGAACTCACTCACTGTCGGAATAGGATCCCCGAACTCACTCCCTGTCGGAATGGGATCCCCTGAACTCACTCCCTGTCGGAATGGGATCCCTGAACACTCTCTCTGTCGGAATAGGATCCCCGAACTCACTCACTGTCGGAATGGGAGCCCTGAACTCACTCCCTGTAGGAACGGGATCCCCTGAACTCACTCACTGTAGGAATGGGATACCTGAACTCACTCACTGTAGGAATGGAATCCCTGAACTCACTCCCCTTCAGAATGGGATCCCCTGAACTCACTCACTGTAGGATTGGGATCCCCTGAACTCACTTCCTGTCGGAATGGGATCCCTGAACTCACTCCCCGTCGGAATGGGATCCCTGAACTCACTCACTGTCGAAATGGGATCCCTGAACTCACTCAATGTCGGAATGGGATCCCCTGAACTCACTCACTGTCGGAATGGGATCTCCTGAACTCACTCACTGTAGGAATGGGATCCGCTGAAGTCACTCACTGTCAGATTGGGATCCCTGAACTCACTCACTGTAGGAATGGGATCCCCTGAACTCTCTCCCTCTCGGAATGGGATCTCCTGAACTCACTCCCTGTCGGATTGTGATTCCCTGAACTCACTCTCTGTTGGAATTGGATCTCCTGAACTCACTCACTGTTGGAATGGGATCCCTGAACTTATTCACTGTAGGAAAGGGATCCCCTGAACTCACTCCCTGTCGGAATGGGAACCCCTGAACTCACTCCCTGTCGGAATGGGATCCCTGAACTCACTCCTTGTCGGAATGGGATCCTCTGAACTCACTCACTGTAGGAATGGAACCCCTGAACTCACTCACTGTAGGAATAGGATCCCTGAACTCACTCCCTGTCGGAATGGGTTCCCTGATCTCATTCACTGTAGCAATGGGATCCTCTGAACTCACTCACTGTAGGAATGGGATCCCCTGAACTCACTCCCTGTCGGAATGGGATCACTGAACTCATTCACTGTAGGAATTGGATCCCCTGAACTCCCTCCCTGTCGGAATGGGATCCCCTGAACTCACTCCCTGTCGGAATGGGATCCCCTGAACTCACTCCCTGTCAAAATGGGATCCCCTGAACTCACGCCCTGTCAGAATTGGATCCCCTGAACTCACTCCCTGTCGAAAAGGGACCCACTGAACTCACTCACTATCGAAATGGGATCCCTGAACTCACACATTGTAGGAATGGGATCGCCTGAATTCAATCCTGTCGGAATGGGAACCCCTGAACACACTCCCTGTCAGAATGGGATCCCCTGATCTCACTCCCTGTCGGAATGGGATCCGCTGAACTCACTCCCCATCAGAATGGGATCCCCTGAACTAACTCACTGTCGGAATGGGATCCCTGAACTCACTGACTGTCGGAATGGGATCCCTGAACTCACTCCCTGGCAGAATGGGATCCCTGAATTCGCTCACTGTAGCAATGGGATCCCCTGAACTCACTCACTGTAGGAATGGGATCCCTGAACTCACTCACTGTCGGAATGGGATCCCTGAACTCACTCACTGTCGGAATGGGATCCCCTGAACTCACTCCCTGTCGGAATGGGATCCCCTGAACTCACTCCCTGTTGGAATGGGATCCCCTGATCTCACTCCCTGTCAGAATGGGATCCCCTGAACTCACTCACTGTAGGAATGGGATCTCCTGAACTCACTCACTGTAGGAATTGGATCCCCTGAATTCACTCCCTGTCGGAATGGGATCTCCTGAACTCACTCACTGTCGGAATGGGAACCTCTAAACTCACTCCCTGTCGGAATGGGATCCCTGAACTCATTCACTGTAGGAATGGGATCCCTGAACTGACTCCCTGTCGGAATGGGATCCCCTGAACTCACTCACTGTCGGAATGGGATCCCCTGAACTCACTCCCTGACGGAATGGGATCCCTGAACTCACTCCCTGTCAGAATGGGATCCCTGAATTCACTCACTGTAGGAATGGGATCCCCTGAACTCACTCCCTGTTGGAATGGGATCCCCTGAACTCACTCACTGTCGGAATGGGATCCCCTGAACTCACTCCCTGTTGGAATTGGATCCCCCGAACTCACTCACTGTCGGATTGGGATCCACTGAACTCACTCCCTGTCGGAATGGGATCCCTGAACTCACTCACTGTCGGAATTGGATCCCCTGAACTCACTCCCTGTCGGAATGGGATCCCCTGAACTCACTCACTGTCAGAATGGGATCCCCTGAACTCACTCCATGTCGGAATGGGATCCCTGAACTCACTCCCTGTCGGAATGGGATCCCCTGAACTCACTCCCTGTCAGAATGGGATCCCCGGAACTCACTCCCTGTCGGAATGGGATCCCCTGAACTCGCTCCCTGTCGGAATGGGATCCCCGGAACTCACTCACTGTCGGAATGGGACCCCCTGAACTCACTCACTGAAGGAATGGGATCCCTGAACTCACTCCCTTTCGGAATGGGATCCCTGAACTCACTCCCTTTCGGAATGGGATCCCTGAACTCACTCCCTGTCAGAATGGGATCCCTGAACTCACTCCCTGTCGGAATGGGATCCCCTGAACTCACTCCCTGTCGGAATGGGATCCCCTGAACTCACTCCCTGTCGGAATGGGATCCCCTGAACTCACTCCCTGTCGGAATGGGATCCCCTGAACTCACTCACTGTCGGAATGGGATCCCTGAACTCACTCACTGTAGGAATGGGATCCCCTGAACTCGCTCCCTGTCGGAATGGGATCTCCTGAACTCACTCCCTGTCGGATTGTGATTCCCTGAACTCACTCTCTGTTGGAATGGGATCCCCTGAACTCACTCACTGTTGGAATGGGATCCTCTGAACTCACTCCCTGTTGGAATGGGATCCCTGAACTTATTCACTGTAGGAAAGGGATCCCCTGAACTCACTCCCTGTCGGAATGGGAACCCCTGAACTCACTCCCTGTCGGAATGGGATCCCTGAACTCACTCCTTGTCGGAATGTGATCCTCTGAACTCACTCACTGTAGGAATGGAACCCCTGAGCTCACTCACTGCAGGAATAGGATCCCTGAACTCACTCACTGTCGGAATGGGATCCCCTGGACTCACTCCCTGTCGGAATGGGATCACTGAACTCATTCACTGTAGGAATGGGATCCCCTGAACTCCCTCCCTGTCTGAATGGGAACCCCTGAACTCACTCCCTGTCGGAATGGGATCCCCTGAACTCACTCCCTGTCAAAATGGGATCCCCTGAACTCATGCCCTGTCAGAATTGGATCCCATGAACTCACTCCGTCGGAAAGGGACCGACTGAACTCACTCACTATCGAAATGGGATCCCCTGAACTCACTCATTGTAGGAATGGGATCGCCTGAACTCAATCCTGTCGGAATGGGAACCCCTGAACACACTCCCTGTCGGAATGGGATCCGCTGAACTCACTCCCTGTCGGAATGGGATCCCCTGAACTAACTCACTGTCGGAATGGGATCCCTGAACTCACTCACTGTAGGAATGGGATCCCTGAACTCACTCCCTGTCGGAATGGTTTCCTGATCTCATTCACTGTAGGAATGGGATCCTCTGAACTCACTCCCTGTCGGAATGGGATCCCTGAACTCATTCACTGTAGGAATGGGATCCCCTGAACTCCTCCCTGTCGGAATGGGATCCCCTGAACTCACTCCCTGTCGGAATGGGATCCCCTGAACTCACTCCCTGTCAGAATTGGATCCCCTGAACTCACTCCCTGTCGGAAAGGGACCCACTGAACTCACTCACTATTGAAATGGGATCCCCTGAACACACTCATTGTAGGAATGGGATCGCCTGAACTCAATCCTGTCAGAATGGGAACCCCTGAACACACTCCCTGTCAGAATGTGATCCCCTGATCTCACTCCCTGTCGGAATGGGGTCCCTGAACTCACTCACTGTCGGAATAGGATCCCCGAACTCACTCACTGTAGGAATGGGATCCCCTGAACTCACTCCCTGTCGGAATGGGATCCCCTGAACTCACTCACTGTCGGAATAGGATCCCCGAACTCACTCCCTGTCGGAATGGGATCCCCTCAACTCACTCCCTGTCGGAATGGGATCCCTGAACTCTCTCTCTGTCGGAATAGGATCCCCGAACTCACTCCCTGTAGGAATGGGATCCCCTGAACTCACTCCCTGTCGGAATGGGATCTCCTGAACTCACTCACTGTAGGAATGGGAACATCTAAACTCACTCCCTGTCGGAATGGGATCCCCTGAACTGACTCCCTGTCGGAATGGGATCCCCTCAACTCACTCACTGTCGGAATGGGATCCCCTGAACTCACTCACTGTCGGAATAGGATCCCCGAACTCACTCCCTGTCGGAATGGGATCCCCTGAACTCTCTCCCTGTCGGAATGGGATCCCTGAACACTCTCTCTGTCGGAATAGGATCCCCGAACTCACTCACTGTCGGAATGGGAGCCCTGAACTCACTCCCTGTAGGAACGAGATCCCCTGAACTCACTCCCTGTCGGAATGGGATCCCCTGAACTCACTCACTGTCGGAATGGGATCCCTGAACTCACTCACTTTCGGAATGGGATCCCAGAACTCACTCTCTGTCGGAATAGGATCCCCGAACTCACTCACTGTCGGAATGGGATCCATGAACTCACTCACTGTAGGATTGGGATCCCCTGAACTCACTCCCTGTCGGAATAGGATCCCCGAACTCACTCACTGTAGGAATGGGATCCCTGAACTCACTCCCCGTCAGAATGGGATCCCCTGAACTCACTCACTGTAGGATTGGGATCCCCTGAACTCACTTCCTGTCGGAATGGGATCCCTGAACTCACTCCCCGTCGGAATGGGATCCCTGAACTCACTCACTGTCGGAATGGGATCCCTGAACTCACTCAATGTCGGAATGGGATCCCCTGGACTCACTCACTGTCGGAATGGGATCTCCTGAACTCACTCACTGTAGGAATGGGATCTGCTGAAGTCACTCACTGTCAGAATGGGATCCCTGAACTCACTCACTGTAGGAATGGGATCCCCTGAACTCTCTCCCTGTCGGAATGGGATCTCCTGAACTCACTCCCTGTCGGATTGTGATTCCCTGAACTCACTCTCTGTTGGAATGGGATCCCCTGAACTCACTCACTGTTGGAATGGGATCCTCTGAACTCACTCCCTGTTGGAATGGGATCCCTGAACTTATTCACTGTAGGAAAGGGATCCTCTGAACTCACTCACTGTCGGAATGGGATCCTCTGAACTCACTCACTGTAGGAATGGGATCCCCTGAACTCCCTCCCTGTCGGAATGGGATCCCCTGAACTCACTCCCTGTCGGAATGGGATCCCCTGAACTCTCTCCCTGTCAAAATGGGATCTCCTGAACTCACGCCCTGTCAGAATTGGATCCCCTGAACTCACTCCCTGTCGAAAAGGGACCCACTGAACTCACTCACTATCGAAATGGGATCCCTGAACTCACTCATTGTAGAAATGGGATCGCCTGAACTCAATCCTGTCAGAATGGGAACCCCTGAACACACTCCCTGTCAGAATGGGATCCCCTGATCTCACTCCCTGTCGGAATGGGATCCGCTGAACTCACTCCCCATCAGAATGGGATCCCCTGAACTAACTCACTGTCGGAATGGGATCCCTGAACTCACTGACTGTCGGAATGGGATCCCTGAACTCACTCCCTGGCAGAATGGGATCCCTGAATTCGCTCACTGTAGCAATGGGATCCCCTGAACTCACACACTGTAGGAATGGGATCCCTGAACTCACTCACTGTCGGAATGGGATCCCTGAACTCACTCACTGTCGGAATGGGATCCCCTGAACTCACTCCCTGTCGGAATGGGATCCCCTGAACTCACTCCCTGTCGGAATGGGATCCCCTGAACTCACTCCCTGTCGGAATGGGATCCCCTGAACTCACTCACTGTCGGAATGGGATCCCCTGAACTCACTCCCTGTCGGAATGGGATCCCTGAACTCACTCCCTGTCAGAATGGGATCCCTGAATTCACTCACTGTAGGAATGGGATCCCCTGAACTCACTCACTGTTGGAATAGGATCCCCTGAACTCACTCACTGTCGGAATGGGTTCCCCTGAACACACTCACTGTCGGAATGGGATCCCCTGAACTCACTCCCTGTTGGAATGGGATCCCCCGAACTCACTCACTGTCGGATTGGGATCCACTGAACTCACTCCCTGTCGGAATGGGATCCCTGAACTCACTCACTGTCGGAATTGGATCCCCTGAACTCACTCCCTGTCGGAATGGGATCCCCTGAACTCACTCACTGTCAGAATGGGATCCCCTGAACTCACTCCATGTCGGAATGGGATCCCTGAACTCACTCCCTGTCGGAATGGGATCCCCTGAACTCACTCCCTGTCAGAATGGGATCCCCGGAACTCGCTCCCTGTCGGAATGGGATCCCCTGAACTCGCTCCCTGTCGGAATGGGATCCCTGAACTCACTCACTTTCGGAATGGGATCCCTGAACTCACTCACTGTTGGAATGGGATCCCCGGAACTCACTCACTGTCGGAATGGGACCCCCTGAACTCACTCACTGAAGGAATGGGATCCCTGAACTCACTCCCTTTCGGAATGGGATCCCTGAACTCACTCCCTTTCGGAATGGGATCCCTGAACTCACTCCCTGTCAGAATGGGATCCCTGAACTCACTCACTGTCGGAATGGGATCCCTGAACTCACTCCCTGTCAGAATGGGATCCCTGAACTCACTCACTGTCGGAATGGGATCCCCTGAACTCACTCCTTGCCGGAATGGGATCCCCTGAACTCACTCACTGTAGGAATGGGATCCCTGAACTCACTCACTGTCTGAATAGGATCCCCGAACTCACTCACTATAGGAATGGGATCCCCTGAACTCACTCCCTGTCGGAATGGGGTCCCTGAACTCACTCCCCGTCGGAATGGGATCCCTGAACTCACTCACTGTCATAATAGGATCCCCGAACTCACTCACTGTAGGAATGGGATCCCTGAACTCACTCCCCGTCGGAATGGGATCCCCTGAACTCACTCCCTGTCAGAATGGGATCCCCTGAACTGACTCCCTGTCGGAATGGGATCTCCTGAACTCGCTCACTGTCGGAATGGGATCTCCTGAACTCACTCACTGTCAGAATGGGATCCCTGAACTGACTCACTGAAGGAATGGGATCCCCTGAAGTCACTCCCTGTCGGAATGGGATCCCCTAACTCACTCACTGTAGGAATGGGATCCCTGAACTCACTCCCTGAAGGATTGGGATCCCCTGAACTCACTCATGTCGGAATGGGATCTCCTGAACTCACTCACTGTAGGAATGGGAACCCCTGAACTCACTCCCTGTCGGATTGGGATCCCCTGAACTCACTCACTGTCGGAATGGGATCCCCTGAACTCACTCCCTGTCGGAATGGGATCTCCTGAACTCACTCACTGTAGTAATGGGATCCCCTGAACTCACTCCCTGTCGGAATGGGATCCCTGAACTCTCTCTCTGTCGGAATAGGATCCCCGAACTCACTCACTGTCGGAATGGGAGCCCTGAACTCTCTCCCTGTAGGAACGAGATCCCCTGAACTCACTCCCTGTCGGAATGGGATCCCCTGAACTCACTCACTGTCGGAATGGGATCCCTGAACTCACTCACTTTCGGAATGGGATCCCAGAACTCACTCTCTGTCAGAATAGGATCCCCGAACTCACTCACTGTCGGAATGGGATCCATGAACTCACTCACTGTAGGATTGGGATCCCCTGAACTCACTCCCTGTCGGAATTGGATCCCCGAACTCACTCACTGTAGGAATGGGATCCCTGAACTCACTCCCCGTCAGAATGGGATCCCCTGAACTCACTCACTGTAGGATTGGGATCCCCTGAACTCACTTCCTGTCGGAATGGGATCCCTGAACTCACTCCCCGTCGGAATGGGATCCCTGAACTCACTCACTGTCGGAATGGGATCGCCTGGACTCACTCACTGTCGGAATGGGATCTCCTGAACTCACTCACTGTAGGAATGGGATCCCCTGAACTCTCTCCCTGTCGGAATGGGATCTCCTGAACTCACTCCCTGTCGGATTGTGATTCCCTGAACTCACTCTCTGTTGGAATGGGATCCCCTGAACTCACTCACTGTTGGAATGGGATCCTCTGAACTCACTCCCTGTTGGAATGGGATCCCTGAACTTATTCACTGTAGGAAAGGGATCCTCTGAACTCACTCACTGTCGGAATGGGATCCTCTGAACTCACTCACTGTCGGAATGGGATCCCCTGAACTCACTCACTGTAGGAATGGGATCCCCTGAACTCCCTCCCTGTCGGAATGGGATCCCCTGAACTCACTCCCTGTCGGAATGGGATCCCCTGAACTCTCTCCCTGTCAAAATGGGATCCCCTGAACTCACGCCCTGTCAGAATTGGATCCCCTGAACTCACTCCCTGTCGAAAAGGGACCCACTGAACTCACTCACTGTCGAAATGGGATCCCTGAACTCACTCATTGTAGGAATGGGATCGCCTGAACTCAATCCTGTCGGAATGGGAACCCCTGAACACACTCCCTGTCAGAATGGGATCCCCTGATTTCACTCCCTGTCGGAATGGGATCCGCTGAACTCACTCCCCATCAGAATGGGATCCCCTGAACTAACTCACTGTCGGAATGGGATCCCTGAACTCACTGACTGTCGGAATGGGATCCCTGAACTCACTCCCTGGCAGAATGGGATCCCTGAATTCGCTCACTGTAGCAATGGGATCCCCTGAACTCACACACTGTAGGAATGGGATCCCTGAACTCACTCACTGTCGGAATGGGATCCCCTGAACTCACTCCCTGTCGGAATGGGATCCCCTGAACTCACTCCCTGTCGGAAAGGGATCCCCTGAACTCACTCCCTGTCGGAATGGGATCCCCTGAACTCACTCACTGTCGGAATGGGATCCCCTGAACTCACTCCCTGTCGGAATGGGATCCCTGAACTCACTCCCTGTCAGAATGGGATCCCTGAATTCACTCACTGTCGGAATGGGATCCCCTGAACTCACTCACTGTTGGAATGGGATCACCTGAACTCACTCACTGTCGGAATGGGATCCCCTGAACTCACTCACTGTCGGAATGGGATCCCCTGAACTCACTCCCTGTCGGAATGGGATCCCCTGAACTCACTCACTGTCGGAATGGGATCCCCTGAACTCACTCACTGTCGGAATGGGATCCCCTGAACTCACTCCCTGTCGGAATGGGATCCCCTGAACTCACTCACTGTCGGAATGGGATCCCCTGAACTCACTCCCTGTCGGAATGGGATCCCTGAACTCACTCCCTGTCAGAATGGGATCCCTGAACTCACTCACTGTTGGAATGGGATCCTCTGAACTCACTCCCTGTTGGAATGGGATCCCCTGAACTCACTCCCTGTCGGAATGGGATCCCTGAACTCACTCCTTGTCGGAATGGGATCCCTGAACTCACTCCTTGTCGGAATGTGATCCTCTGAACTCACTCACTGTAGGAATGGAACCCCTGAACTCACTCACTGTAGGAATAGGATCCCTGAACTTATTCACTGTAGGAAAGGGATCCCCTGAACTCACTCCCTGTCGGAATGGGAACCCCTGAACTCACTCCCTGTCGGAATGGGATCCCTGAACTCACTCCTTGTCGGAATGTGATCCTCTGAACTCACTCACTGTAGGAATGGAACCCCTGAACTCACTCACTGTAGGAATAGGATCCCTGAACTCACTCACTGTCGGAATGGGATCCCCTGGACTCACTCCCTGTCGGAATGGGATCCCTGAACTCATTCACTGTAGGAATGGGATCCCCTGAACTCCCTCCCTGTCTGAATGGGAACCCCTGAACTCACTCCCTGTCGGAATGGGATCCCCTGAACTCACTCCCTGTCAAAATGGGAACCCCTGAACTCACTCCCTGTCGGAATGGGATCCCCTGAACTCACTCCCTGTCAAAATGGGATCCCCTGAACTCACGCCCTGTCAGAATTGGATCCCATGAACTCACTCCGTCGGAAAGGGACCGACTGAACTCACTCACTATCGAAATGGGATCCCCTGAACTCACTCATTGTAGGAATGGGATCCCTGAACTCACTCAATGTCGGAATGGGATCCCCTGGACTCACTCACTGTCGGAATGGGATCTCCTGAACTCACTCACTGTAGGAATGGGATCCGCTGAAGTCACTCACTGTCAGAATGGGATCCCTGAACTCACTCACTGTAGGAATGGGATCCCCTGAACTCTCTCCCTGTCGGAATGGGATCTCCTGAACTCACTCCCTGTCGGATTGTGATTCCCTGAACTCACTCTCTGTTGGAATGGGATCCCCTGAACTCACTCACTGTTGGAATGGGATCCTCTGAACTCACTCCCTGTTGGAATGGGATCCCTGAACTTATTCACTGTAGGAAAGGGATCCTCTGAACTCACTCACTGTCGGAATGGGATCCTCTGAACTCACTCACTGTAGGAATGGGATCCCCTGAACTCCCTCCCTGTCGGAATGGGATCCCCTGAACTCACTCCCTGTCGGAATGGGATCCCCTGAACTCTCTCCCTGTCAAAATGGGATCCCCTGAACTCACGCCCTGTCAGAATTGGATCCCCTGAACTCACTCCCTGTCGAAAAGGGACCCACTGAACTCACTCACTATCGAAATG
Organism: Somniosus microcephalus; assembly: GCF_052327205.1. Lineage (NCBI taxonomy): Eukaryota > Metazoa > Chordata > Chondrichthyes > Squaliformes > Somniosidae > Somniosus > Somniosus microcephalus. The sequence continues at coordinate 131,871,170 of NC_140992.1, read as the reverse complement.
GGATCCCTGAACTCACTCATTGTAGAAATGGGATCGCCTGAACTCAATCCTGTCGGAATGGGAACCCCTGAACACACTCCCTGTCAGAATGGGATCCCCTGATCTCACTCCCTGTCGGAATGGGATCCGCTGAACTCACTCCCCATCAGAATGGGATCCCCTGAACTAACTCACTGTCGGAATGGGATCCCTGAACTCACTGACTGTCGGAATGGGATCCCTGAACTCACTCCCTGGCAGAATGGGATCCCTGAATTCGCTCACTGTAGCAATGGGATCCCCTGAACTCACACACTGTAGGAATGGGATCCCTGAACTCACTGACTGTCGGAATGGGATCCCTGAACTCACTCCCTGGCAGAATGGGATCCCTGAATTCGCTCACTGTAGCAATGGGATCCCCTGACCTCACACACTGTAGGAATGGGATCCCTGAACTCACTCACTGTCGGAATGGGATCCCTGAACTCACTCACTGTCGGAATGGGATCCCCTGAACTCACTCCCTGTCGGAATGGGATCCCCTGAACTCACTCCCTGTCGGAATGGGATCCCCTGAACTCACTCCCTGTCGGAATGGGATCCCCTGAACTCACTCACTGTCGGAATGGGATCCCCTGAACTCACTCCCTGTCGGAATGGGATCCCTGAACTCACTCCCTGTCAGAATGGGATCCCTGAATTCACTCACTGTAGGAATGGGATCCCCTGAACTCACTCACTGTTGGAATAGGATCCCCTGAACTCACTCCCTGTAGGAATGGGATCCCCTGAACTCGCTCCCTGTCGGAATGGGATCTCCTGAACTCACTCCCTGTCGGATTGTGATTCCCTGAACTCACTCTCTGTTGGAATGGGATCCCCTGAACTCACTCACTGTTGGAATGGGATCCTCTGAACTCACTCCCTGTTGGAATGGGATCCCTGAACTTATTCACTGTAGGAAAGGGATCCCCTGAACTCACTCCCTGTCGGAATGGGAACCCCTGAACTCACTCCCTGTCGGAATGGGATCCCTGAACTCACTCCTTGTCGGAATGTGATCCTCTGAACTCACTCACTGTAGGAATGGAACCCCTGAACTCACTCACTGTAGGAATAGGATCCCTGAACTCACTCACTGTCGGAATGGGATCCCCTGGACTCACTCCCTGTCGGAATGGGATCCCTGAACTCATTCACTGTAGGAATGGGATCCCCTGAACTCCCTCCCTGTCTGAATGGGAACCCCTGAACTCACTCCCTGTCGGAATGGGATCCCCTGAACTCACTCCCTGTCAAAATGGGATCCCCTGAACTCACGCCCTGTCAGAATTGGATCCCATGAACTCACTCCGTCGGAAAGGGACCGACTGAACTCACTCACTATCGAAATGGGATCCCCTGAACTCACTCATTGTAGGAATGGGATCGCCTGAACTCAATCCTGTCGGAATGGGAACCCCTGAACACACTCCCTGTCGGAATGGGATCCGCTGAACTCACTCCCTGTCGGAATGGGATCCCCTGAACTAACTCACTGTCGGAATGGGATCCCTGAACTCACTCACTGTAGGAATGGGATCCCTGAACTCACTCCCTGTCGGAATGGTTTCCTGATCTCATTCACTGTAGGAATGGGATCCTCTGAACTCACTCCCTGTCGGAATGGGATCCCTGAACTCATTCACTGTAGGAATGGGATCCCCTGAACTCCTCCCTGTCGGAATGGGATCCCCTGAACTCACTCCCTGTCGGAATGGGATCCCCTGAACTCACTCCCTGTCAGAATTGGATCCCCTGAACTCACTCCCTGTCGGAAAGGGACCCACTGAACTCACTCACTATTGAAATGGGATCCCCTGAACTCACTCATTGTAGGAATGGGATCGCCTGAACTCAATCCTGTCAGAATGTGATCCCCTGATCTCACTCCCTGTCGGAATGGGGTCCCTGAACTCACTCCCCGTCGGAATGGGATCCCTGAACTCACTCACTGTCGGAATAGGATCCCCGAACTCACTCCCTGTCGGAATGGGATCCCCTCAACTCACTCCCTGTCGGAATGGGATCCCTGAACTCTCTCTCTGTCGGAATAGGATCCCCGAACTCACTCCCTGTAGGAATGGGATCCCCTGAACTCACTCCCTGTCGGAATGGGATCTCCTGAACTCACTCACTGTAGGAATGGGAACATCTAAACTCACTCCCTGTCGGAATGGGATCCCCTGAACTGACTCCCTGTCGGAATGGGATCCCCTCAACTCACTCACTGTCGGAATGGGATCCCCTGAACTCACTCACTGTCGGAATAGGATCCCCGAACTCACTCCCTGTCGGAATGGGATCCCCTGAACTCACTCCCTGTCGGAATGGGATCCCTGAACACTCTGTCGGAATAGGATCCCCGAACTCACTCACTGTCGGAATGGGAGCCCTGAACTCACTCCCTGTAGGAACGAGATCCCCTGAACTCACTCCCTGTCGGAATGTGATCCCCTGAACTCACTCACTGTCGGAATGGGATCCCTGAACTCACTCACTTTCGGAATGGGATCCCAGAACTCAATCTCTGTCGGAATAGGATCCCCGAACTCACTCACTGTCGGAATGGGATCCATGAACTCACTCACTGTAGGATTGGGATCCCCTGAACTCACTCCCTGTCGGAATAGGATCCCCGAACTCACTCACTGTAGGAATGGGATCCCTGAACTCACTCCCCGTCAGAATGGGATCCCCTGAACTCACTCACTGTAGGATTGGGATCCCCTGAACTCACTTCCTGTCGGAATGGGATCCCTGAACTCACTCCCCGTCGGAATGGGATCCCTGAACTCACTCACTGTCGGAATGGGATCCCTGAACTCACTCAATGTCGGAATGGGATCCCCTGGACTCACTCACTGTCGGAATGGGATCTCCTGAACTCACTCACTGTAGGAATGGGATCCGCTGAAGTCACTCACTGTCAGAATGGGATCCCTGAACTCACTCACTGTAGGAATGGGATCCCCTGAACTCTCTCCCTGTCGGAATGGGATCTCCTGAACTCACTCCCTGTCGGATTGTGATTCCCTGAACTCACTCTCTGTTGGAATGGGATCCCCTGAACTCACTCACTGTTGGAATGGGATCCTCTGAACTCACTCCCTGTTGGAATGGGATCCCTGAACTTATTCACTGTAGGAAAGGGATCCTCTGAACTCACTCACTGTCGGAATGGGATCCTCTGAACTCACTCACTGTAGGAATGGGATCCCCTGAACTCCCTCCCTGTCGGAATGGGATCCCCTGAACTCACTCCCTGTCGGAATGGGATCCCCTGAACTCTCTCCCTGTCAAAATGGGATCCCCTGAACTCACGCCCTGTCAGAATTGGATCCCCTGAACTCACTCCCTGTCGAAAAGGGACCCACTGAACTCACTCACTATCGAAATGGGATCCCTGAACTCACTCATTGTAGAAATGGGATCCCCTGAACTCTCTCCCTGTCAAAATGGGATCCCCTGAACTCACGCCCTGTCAGAATGGGATCCCCTGATCTCACTCCCTGTCGGAATGGGATCCGCTGAACTCACTCCCCATCAGAATGGGATCCCCTGAACTAACTCACTGTCGGAATGGGATCCCTGAACTCACTGACTGTCGGAATGGGATCCCTGAACTCACTCCCTGGCAGAATGGGATCCCTGAATTCGCTCACTGTAGCAATGGGATCCCCTGAACTCACACACTGTAGGAATGGGATCCCTGAACTCACTCACTGTCGGAATGGGATCCCTGAACTCACTCACTGTCGGAATGGGATCCCCTGAACTCACTCCCTGTCGGAATGGGATCCCCTGAACTCACTCCCTGTCGGAATGGGATCCCCTGAACTCACTCCCTGTCGGAATGGGATCCCCTGAACTCACTCACTGTCGGAATGGGATCCCCTGAACTCACTCCCTGTCGGAATGGGATCCCTGAACTCACTCCCTGTCAGAATGGGATCCCTGAATTCACTCACTGTAGGAATGGGATCCCCTGAACTCACTCACTGTTGGAATAGGATCCCCTGAACTCACTCACTGTCGGAATGGGTTCCCCTGAACACACTCACTGTCGGAATGGGATCCCCTGAACTCACTCCCTGTTGGAATGGGATCCCCCGAACTCACTCACTGTCGGATTGGGATCCACTGAACTCACTCCCTGTCGGAATTGGATCCCCTGAACTCACTCCCTGTCGGAATGGGATCCCCTGAACTCACTCACTGTCAGAATGGGATCCCCTGAACTCACTCCATGTCGGAATGGGATCCCTGAACTCACTCCCTGTCGGAATGGGATCCCCTGAACTCACTCACTGTCGGATTGGGATCCCCTGAACTCACTCCCTGTCGGAATGGGATCCCCTGAACTCACTCCCTGTCAGAATGGGATCCCCGGAACTCGCTCCCTGTCGGAATGGGATCCCCTGAACTCGCTCCCTGTCGGAATGGGATCCCTGAACTCACTCACTTTCGGAATGGGATCCCTGAACTTACTCACTGTTGGAATGGGATCCCCGGAACTCACTCACTGTCGGAATGGGACCCCCTGAACTCACTCACTGAAGGAATGGGATCCCTGAACTCACTCCCTTTCGGAATGGGATCCCTGAACTCACTCCCTTTCGGAATGGGATCCCTGAACTCACTCCCTGTCAGAATGGGATCCCTGAACTCACTCACTGTCGGAATGGGATCCCCTGAACTCACTCCTTGTCGGAATGGGATCCCCTGAGCTGACTCCCTGTCGGAATGGGATCCCCTGAACTCACTCCCTGTCGGAATGGGATCCCCTGAACTCACTCACTGTCGGAATGGGATCCCTGAAATCTCTCTTTGTCGGAATGGGATCCCTGAACTCACTCTCTGTAGGAATGGGATCCCCTGAACTCACTCACTGTAAGAATGGGATCCCCTGAACTCACTCACTGCCGGAATGGGATCCCCTGAACTCACTCACTGTAGGAATGGGATCCCTGAACTCACTCACTGTCGGAATAGGATCCCCGAACTCACTCACTATAGGAATGGGATCCCCTGAACTCACTCCCTGTCGGAATGGGGTCCCTGAACTCACTCCCCGTCGGAATGGGATCCCTGAACTCACTCACTGTCATAATAGGATCCCCGAACTCACTCACTGTAGGAATGGGATCCCTGAACTCACTCCCCGTCGGAATGGGATCCCCTGAACTCACTCCCTGTCGGAATGGGATCCCCTGAACTGACTCCCTGTCGGAATGGGATCTCCTGAACTCGCTCACTGTCGGAATGGGATCTCCTGAACTCACTCACTGTCGGAATGGGATCCCTGAACTGACTCACTGTAGGAATGGGATCCCCTGAAGTCACTCCCTGTCGGAATGGGATCCCCTAACTCACTCACTGTAGGAATGGGATCCCTGAACTCACTCCCTGACGGATTGGGATCCCCTGAACTCACTCATGTCGGAATGGGATCTCCTGAACTCACTCACTGTAGGAATGGGAACCCCTGAACTCACTCCCTGTCGGATTGGGATCCCCTGAACTCACTCACTGTCGGAATGGGATCCCCTGAACTCACTCCCTGTCGGAATGGGATCTCCTGAACTCACTCACTGTAGTAATGGGATCCCCTGAACTCACTCCCTGTCGGAATGGGATCCCCTGAACATGCTCACTGTAGGAATGGAATCCCCTGAACTCACCCACTGTCGGAATGGGATCCCCTCAACTGACTCCCTGTCGGAATGGGATCCCCTCAACTCACTCACTGTCGGAATGGGATCCCCTGAACTCACTCACTGTCGGAATAGGATCCCCGAACTCACTCCCTGTCGGAATGGGATCCCCTGAACTCACTCCCTGTCGGAATGGGATCCCTGAACTCTCTCTCTGTCGGAATAGGATCCCCGAACTCACTCACTGTCGGAATGGGAGCCCTGAACTCACTCCCTGTAGGAACGAGATCCCCTGAACTCACTCCCTGTCGCAATGGGATCCCCTGAACTCACTCACTGTCGGAATGGGATCCCTGAACTCACTCACTTTCGGAATGGGATCCCAGAACTCACTCACTGTAGGATTGGGATCCCCTGAACTCACTCCCTGTCGGAATAGGATCCCCGAACTCACTCACTGTAGGAATGGGATCCCTGAACTCACTCCCCGTCAGAATGGGATCCCCTGAACTCACTCACTGTAGGATTGGGATCCCCTGAACTCACTTCCTGTCGGAATGGGATCCCTGAACTCACTCCCCGTCGGAATGGGATCCCTGAACTCACTCACTGTCGGAATGGGATCCCTGAACTCTCTCCCTGTCGGAATGGGATCTCCTGAACTCACTCCCTGTCGGATTGTGATTCCCTGAACTCACTCTCTGTTGGAATGGGATCCCCTGAACTCACTCACTGTTGGAATGGGATCCTCTGAACTCACTCCCTGTTGGAATGGGATCCCTGAACTTATTCACTGTAGGAAAGGGATCCTCTGAACTCACTCACTGTAGGAATGGGATCCCCTGAACTCCCTCCCTGTCGGAATGGGATCCCCTGAACTCACTCCCTGTCAGAATGGGATCCCCTGAACTCTCTCCCTGTCAGAATGGGATCCCCTGAACTCACTCCCTGTCGAAAAGGGACCCACTGAACTCACTCACTATCGAAATGGGATCCCTGAACTCACTCATTGTAGGAATGGGATCGCCTGAACTCAATCCTGTCGGAATGGGAACCCCTGAACACACTCCCTGTCAGAATGGGATCCCCTGATCTCACTCCCTGTCGGAATGGGATCCGCTGAACTCACTCCCCATCAGAATGGGATCCCCTGAACTCACTCCCTGTCGGAATGGGATCCCCTGAACTCACTCCCTGTCGGAATGGGATCCCCTGAACTCACTCCCTGTCGGAATGGGATCCCCTGAACTCACTCACTGTCGGAATGGGATCCCCTGAACTCACTCCCTGTCAGAATGGGATCCCTGAACTCACTCCCTGTCAGAATGGGATCCCTGAATTCACTCACTGTAGGAATGGGATCCCCTGAACTCACTCACTGTTGGAATAGGATCCCCTGAACTCACTCCCTGTAGGAATGGGATCCCTGAACTCACTCACTGTAGGAATGGGATCCCCTGAACTCACTCACTGTCGGAATGGGTTCCCCTGAACACACTCACTGTCGGAATGGGATCCCCTGAACTCACTCCCTGTTGGAATGGGATCCCCCGAACTCACTCACTGTCGGATTGGGATCCACTGAACTCACTCCCTGTCGGAATGGGATCCCTGAACTCACTCACTGTTGGAATTGGATCCCCTGAACTCACTCCCTGTCGGAATGGGATCCCCTGAACTCACTCACTGTCAGAATGGGATCCCCTGAACTCACTCCATGTCGGAATGGGATCCCTGAACTCACTCCCTGTCGGAATGGGATCCCCTGAACTCACTCACTGTCGGATTGGGATCCCCTGAACTCAATCCCTGTCGGAATCGGATCCCCTGAACTCACTCCCTGTCAGAATGGGATCCCCGGAACTCGCTCCCTGTCGGAATGGGATCCCCTGAACTCGCTCCCTGTCGGAATGGGATCCCTGAACTCACTCACTTTCGGAATGGGATCCCTGAACTCACTCACTGTTGGAATGGGATCCCCGGAACTCACTCACTGTCGGAATGGGACCCCCTGAACTCACTCACTGAAGGAATGGGATCCCTGAACTCACTCCCTTTCGGAATGGGATCCCTGAACTCACTCCCTTTCGGAATGGGATCCCTGAACTCACTCCCTGTCAGAATGGGATCCCTGAACTCACTCACTGTCGGAATGGGATCCCTGAACTCACTCCCTGTCAGAATGGGATCCCTGAACTCACTCACTGTCGGAATGGGATCCCCTGAACTCACTCCTTGTCGGAATGGGATCCCCTGAGCTGACTCCCTGTCGGAATGGGATCCCCTGAACTCACTCCCTGTCGGAATGGGATTCCCTGAACTCACTCACTGTCGGAATGGGATCCCTGAAATCTCTCTTTGTCGGAATGGGATCCCTGAACTCACTCTCTGGAGGAATGGGATCCCCTGAACTCACTCACTGTAAGAATGGGATCCCCTGAACTCACTCACTGCCGGAATGGGATCCCCTGAACTCACTCACTGTAGGAATGGGATCCCTGAACTCACTCACTGTCGGAATAGGATCCCCGAACTCACTCACTATAGGAATGGGATCCCCTGAACTCACTCCCTGTCGGAATGGGGTCCCTGAACTCACTCCCCGTCGGAATGGGATCCCTGAACACACTCACTGTCATAATAGGATCCCCGAACTCACTCACTGTAGGAATGGGATCCCTTGAACTCACTCCCTGTCGGAATGGGATCCCTGAACTCACTCCCTGTCAGAATGGGATCCCTGAATTCACTCACTGTAGGAATGGGATCCCCTGAACTCACTCACTGTTGGAATAGGATCCCCTGAACTCACTCCCTGTAGGAATGGGATCCCTGAACTCACTCACTGTAGGAATGGGATCCCCTGAACTCACTCACTGTCGGAATGGGTTCCCCTGAACACACTCACTGTCGGAATGGGATCCCCTGAACTCACTCCCTGTTGGAATGGGATCCCCCGAACTCACTCACTGTCGGATTGGGATCCACTGAACTCACTCCCTGTCGGAATGGGATCCCTGAACTCACTCACTGTTGGAATTGGATCCCCTGAACTCTCTCCCTGTCGGAATGGGATCCCCTGAACTCACTCACTGTCAGAATGGGATCCCCTGAACTCACTCCATGTCGGAATGGGATCCCTGAACTCACTCCCTGTCGGAATGGGATCCCCTGAACTCACTCACTGTCGGATTGGGATCCCCTGAACTCACTCCCTGTCGGAATGGAATCCCCTGAACTCACTCCCTGTCAGAATGGGATCCCCGGAACTCGCTCCCTGTCGGAATGGGATCCCCTGAACTCGCTCCCTGTCGGAATGGGATCCCTGAACTCACTCACTTTCGGAATGGGATCCCTGAACTCACTCACTGTTGGAATGGGATCCCCGGAACTCACTCACTGTCGGAATGGGACCCCCTGAACTCACTCACTGAAGGAATGGGATCCCTGAACTCACTCCCTTTCGGAATGGGATCCCTGAACTCACTCCCTTTCGGAATGGGATCCCTGAACTCACTCCCTGTCAGAATGGGATCCCTGAACTCACTCACTGTCGGAATGGGATCCCTGAACTCACTCCCTGTCAGAATGGGATCCCTGAACTCACTCACTGTCGGAATGGGATCCCCTGAACTCACTCCTTGTCGGAATGGGATCCCCTGAGCTGACTCCCTGTCGGAATGGGATCCCCTGAACTCACTCCCTGTCGGAATGGGATTCCCTGAACTCACTCACTGTCGGAATGGGATCCCTGAAATCTCTCTTTGTCGGAATGGGATCCCTGAACTCACTCTCTGGAGGAATGGGATCCCCTGAACTCACTCACTGTAAGAATGGGATCCCCTGAACTCACTCACTGCCGGAATGGGATCCCCTGAACTCACTCACTGTAGGAATGGGATCCCTGAACTCACTCACTGTCGGAATAGGATCCCCGAACTCACTCACTATAGGAATGGGATCCCCTGAACTCACTCCCTGTCGGAATGGGGTCCCTGAACTCACTCCCCGTCGGAATGGGATCCCTGAACACACTCACTGTCATAATAGGATCCCCGAACTCACTCCCTGTCGGAATGGGATCCCTGAACTCACTCCCCGTCGGAATGGGATCCCCTGAACTCACTCCCTGTCGGAATGGGATCCCCTGAACTGACTCCCTGTCGGAATGGGATCTCCTGAACTCGCTCACTGTCGGAATGGGATCTCCTGTACTCACTCACTGTCGGAATGGGATCCCTGAACTGACTCACTGTAGGAATGGGATCCCCTGAAGTCACTCCCTGTCGGAATGGGATCCCCTAACTCACTCACTGTAGGAATGGGATCCCTGAACTCACTCCCTGACGGATTGGGATCCCCTGAACTCACTCATGTCGGAATGGGATCTCCTGAACTCACTCACTGTAGGAATGGGAACCCCTGAACACACTCCCTGTCGGATTGGGATCCCCTGAACTCACTCACTGTCGGAATGGGATCCCCTGAACTCACTCCCTGTCGGAATGGGATCTCCTGAACTCACTCACTGTAGTAATGGGATCCCCTGAACTCACTCCCTGTCGGAATGGGATCCCCTGAACATACTCACTGTAGGAATGGAATCCCCTGAACTCACCCACTGTCGGAATGGGATCCCTGAACTCACTCACTGTCGGAATGGGATCCCTGAACTCACTCACTGTCGGAATGGGATCCCCTGAACTCACTCACTGTCGAAATGGGATCCCCTGAACTCACTCACTGTCTGAATGGGATCCCTGAACTCACTCACTGTCGGATTTGGATCCCTGAACTCACTCACTGTAGGAATGGGCTCCCCTGAACTCACTCACTGTAGGAATGGGATCCCCTGAACTCCCTCACTGCCGGAATGGGATGCTCTGAACACACTCCCTGGAGGAATGGGATCCCCGAACTCACTCACTGTCGGAATAGGATCCCCGAACTCACTCACTGTAGGAATGGAACCCCCTGAACTCACTCACTGTCGGAATGGGGTCCCTGAACTCGCTCCCCGTCGGAATGGGATCCCTGAACTCACTCACTGTCGGAATAGGATCCCCGAACTCATTCACTGTAGGAATGGAACCCCCTGAACTCACTCCCTGTCGGAATGGGGTCCCTGAACTCACTCACTGTAGGAATGGGATCCCCTGAACTCACTCACTGTTGGAATGGGTTCCTCTGAACTCACTCACTGTCGGAATGGGATCCCTGAACTCACTCACTGTCGGAATGGGATCCCCTGAACTCACTCCCTGTCGGAATGGGATCCCCTGAACTCACTCCCTGTTGGAATGGGATCCCCTGAACTCAATCCCTGTCGGAATGGGATCCTCTGAACTCACTCACTTTAGGAATGGGATCTCCTGAACTCACTCACTGTAGGAATGGAATCCCCTGAACTCACTCCCTGTCGGAATGGGATCTCCTGAATTCACTCACTGTAGGAATGGGAACCTCTAAACTCACTCCCTGTCGGAATGGGATCCCTGAACTCATTCACTGTAGGAATGGGATCGCTGAACTCACTCCCTGTCGGAATGGGATCCCCTGAACTCACTCCCTGTCGGAATGGGATCCCCTGAACTCACTCACTGTCGGAATGGGATCCCCTGAACTCACTCACTGTCGGAATAGGATCCCCGAACTCACTCCCTGTCGGAATGGGATCCCCTGAACTCACTCCCTGTCGGAGTGGGATCCCTGAACTCTCTCTCTGTCGGAATAGGATCCCCGAACTCACTCGCTGTCGGAATGGGATCCCTGAACTCACTCCCTGTAGGAACGGGATCCCCTGAACTCTCTCCCTGTCGGAATGGGATCCCCTGAACTCACTCACTGTCGGAATGGGATCCCTGAACTCACTCACTTTCGGAATGGGATCCCTGAACTCACTCTCTGTCGGAATAGGTTCCCCGAACGAACTCACTGCAGGAATGGGATCCCTGAACTCACTCCCTGTCGGAATGGGATCCATGAACTCACTCACTGTCGGATTGGGACCCCCTGTACTCACTCCCTGTCGGAATAGGATCCCCGAACTCACTCACTGTAGGAATGGGATCCCTGAACTCACTCCCCTTCAGAATGGGATCCCCTGAACTCACTCATTGTAGGATTGGGATCCCCTGAACTCACTTCCTGTCGGAATGGGATCCCTGAACTTACTCCCCGTCGGAATGGGATCCCTGAACTCACTCACTGTAGGAATGGGATCCCCTGAACTCGCTCCCTGTCGGAATGGGATCTCCTGAACTCACTTCCTGTCGGATTGTGATTCCCTGAACTCACTCCCTGTCGGAATGGGATCCCTGAACTCACTCCCTGTTGGAATGGGATCCCTGAGCTTATTCACTGTAGGAAAGGGATCCCCTGAACTCACTCCCTGTCGGAATGGGAACCCCTGAACTCACTCCATGTCGGAATGGGATCCTCTGAACTCACTCACTGTAGGAATGGAACCCCTGATCTCACTCACTGTAGGAATAGCATCCCTGAACTCATTCCCTGTCGGAATGGGTTCCCTGATATCATTCACTGTCGGAATGGGATCCCCTGAACTCCCTCCCTGTCGGAATGGGATCCCCTGAACTCACTCCCTGTCGGAATGGGATCCCCTGAACTCATTCCTGTCCAAATGGGATCCCCTGAACTCACTCCCTGTCAGAATTGGATCCCCTGAACTCACTCCCTGTCGGAACGGGACCCACTGAACTCACTCACTATCGAAATGGGATCCCCTGAACTCACTCATTGTAGGAATGGGATCGCCTGAACTCACTCCCTGTCGGAATGGGATCCCCTGAACTCACTCCCTGTCCAAATGGGATCCCCTGAACTCACTTCCTGTCAGAATTGGATCCCCTGAACTCACTCCCTGTCGGAAATGGACCCACTGAACTCACTCACTATCGAAATGGGATACCCTGAACTCACTCATTGTAGGAATGGGATCGCCTGAACTCAATCCTGTCGGAATGGGATCCCCTGAACACACTCCCTGTCAGAATGGGATCCCCTGAACTCACTCCCTGTCGGAATGGGATCCGCTGAACTCACTCCCCATCAGAATGGGATCCCCTGAACTAACTCACTGTCGGAATGGGATCCCTGAACTCATTGACTGTCGGAATGGGATCCCTGAACACTCTCCCTGTCAGAATGGGATCCCCTGAACTCACTCCCTGTCGGAATGGGAACCCCTGAACTCACTCCCTGTTGGAATGGGATCCCCTGAACTCACTCCCTGTCAGAATGGGATCCCCTGAACTCACTCACTGTAGGAATGTGATCTCCTGAACTCACTCACTGTAGGAATGGGATCCCCTGAACTCACTCTCTGTCGGAATGGGATCTCCTGAACTCACTCACTGCAGGAATGGGAACCTCTAAACTCACTCCCTGTCAGAATGGGAACCCCTGAACTCACTCCCTGTCGGAATGAGATCCCCTGAACTCACTCCCTGTTGGAATGGGATCCCTGAACTCACTCACTGTAGGAATGGGATCCCTGAACTCACTCACTTTCGGAATGGGATCCCTGAACTCACTCACTGTCGGAATGGGATCCCTGAACTCACTCACTGTCGGAATGGGATCCCCTGAACTCACTCCCTGTCGGAATGGGATCCCCTGAACTCACTCTCTGTTGGAATAGGATCCCCGAACTCACTCACTGTCGGAATGGAATCCCTGAACTCACTCACTGTAGGAATGGGATCCCCTGAACTCACTCCCTGTCGGAATGGGATCCCCTGAACTCACTCACTGTCAGAATAGGATCCCCGAACTCACTCACTGTAGGAATGGGATCCCTGAACTCACTCCCCGTCGGAATGGGATCCATGAACTCACTCACTGTCGGATTGGGATCCCCTGAACTCACTCCCTGTTGGAATAGGATCCCCGAACTCACTCACTGTAGGAATGGGATCCCTGAACTCATTCCCGTCAGAATGGGATCCCCTGAACTCACTCACTGTAGGAATGGGAACCTCTAAACTCACTCCCTGTCAGAATGGGAACCCCTGAACTCACTCCCTGTCGGAATAGGATCACCTGAACTCACTCACTGTAGGAATGGGAACCTCTAAACTCACTCCCTGTCAGAATGGGAACCCCTGAACTCACTCACTGTCGGAATAGGATCACCTGAACTCACTCACTGTAGGAATGGGATCCCCGAACTCGCTCACTGTAGGAATGGGATCCCCTGAACTCACTCCCTGTCGGAAATGGACCCACTGAACTCACTCACTATCGAAATGGGATACCCTGAACTCACTCATTGTAGGAATGGGATCGCCTGAACTCAATCCTGTCGGAATGGGATCCCCTGAACACACTCCCTGTCAGAATGGGATCCCTGAACTCACTCACTGTCGGAATGGGATCCCTGCACTCACTCAATGTCGGAATGGGATCCCCTGAACTCACTCACTGTCGGAATGGGATCCCCGAACTCACTCACTGTAGGAAAGGGGTCCCCTGAACTAACTCCCTGTCGGAATGGGTTCCCCTGAACTCACTCCCTGTAGGAATGGGATCCCCTGAACTCACTCCCTGTAAGAATGGTATCCCCTGAACTCACTCCCTGTTGGAATGGGATCCCTGAACACTCCCTGTTGGAATGGGATCCCCTGAACTCACTCACTGCCGGAATGGGATCCCCTGAACTCACTCCCTGTAAGAATGGGATCCCCTGAACTCACTCCCTGTTGGAATGGGATCCCTGAACACTCCCTGTTGGAATGGGATCCCCTGAACTCACGCACTGCCGGAATGGGATCCCCTGAACGCACTCCCTGAAGGAATGGGATCCCTGAACTCACTCACTGTAGGAATGGGATCCCCGAACTCACTCACTGTCGGAATGGGATCCCTGAACTCACTCCCCGTCAGAATGGGATCCCTGAACTCACTCCCCGTCAGAATGGGATCCCTGATCTCACTCCCTGTTGGAATGGGATCCCCTGAACTCACTCCCTGTCGGAATGGGATCCCCCGAACTCACTCCGTGTCGGATTGGGATCCACTGAGCTCACTCCCTGTCGCAATGGGATACCCGGAACTCACTCCTTGTAGGAATGGGGTCCCCTGAACTCGCTCCCTGTCGGAATGGGATCCCCTGAACTCACTCACTGTAGGAATGGGATCCCCGTAACTCACTCACTGTCGGAATGGGATCCCTGAACTCACTCACTGTCGGAATGGGTTCCTCTGAACTCACTCACTGTCGGAATGGGATCCCCTGAACTCACTCACTGTCGGAATGGGTTCCTCTGAACTCACTCACTGTCGGAATGGGATCCCTGAACTCACTCACTGTCGGAATGGGTTCCTCTGAACTCACTCACTGTCGGAATGGGATCCCCTGAACTCACTCCCTGTAGGAATGGGATCCCTGAACTCACTCACTGTCGGATTGGGATCCCCTGAACTCACTCCCTGTTGGAATAGGATCCCCGAACTCACTCACTGTAGGAATGGGATCCCTGAACTCATTCCCGTCAGAATGGGATCCCCTGAACTCACTCACTGTAGGAATGGGAACCTCTAAACTCACTCCCTGTCAGAATGGGAACCCCTGAACTCACTCCCTGTCGGAATAGGATCACCTGAACTCACTCACTGTAGGAATGGGAACCTCTAAACTCACTCCCTGTCAGAATGGGAACCCCTGAACTCACTCCCTGTCGGAAATGGACCCACTGAACTCACTCACTATCGAAATGGGATACCCTGAACTCACTCATTGTAGGAATGGGATCGCCTGAACTCAATCCTGTCGGAATGGGATCCCCTGAACACACTCCCTGTCAGAATGGGATCCCTGAACACACTCACTGTCGGAATGGGATCCCTGCACTCACTCAATGTCGGAATGGGATCCCCTGAACTCACTCACTGTCGGAATGGGATCCCCGAACTCACTCACTGTAGGAAAGGGGTCCCCTGAACTAACTCCCTGTCGGAATGGGTTCCCCTGAACTCACTCCCTGTCGGAATGGGTTCCCCTGAACTCACTCCCTGTAGGAATGGGATCCCCTGAACTCACTCCCTGTAAGAATGGTATCCCCTGAACTCACTCCCTGTTGGAATGGGATCCCTGAACACTCCCTGTTGGAATGGGATCCCCTGAACTCACTCACTGCCGGAATGGGATCCCCTGAACTCACTCCCTGTAAGAATGGGATCCCCTGAACTCACTCCCTGTTGGAATGGGATCCCTGAACACTCCCTGTTGGAATGGGATCCCCTGAACTCACGCACTGCCGGAATGGGATCCCCTGAACGCACTCCCTGAAGGAATGGGATACCTGAACTCACTCACTGTAGGAATGGGATCCCCGAACTCACTCACTGTCGGAATGGGATCCCTGAACTCACTCCCCGTCAGAATGGGATCCCTGAACTCACTCCCCGTCAGAATGGGATCCCTGATCTCACTCCCTGTTGGAATGGGATCCCCTGAACTCACTCCCTGTCGGAATGGGATCCCCCGAACTCACTCCGTGTCGGATTGGGATCCACTGAGCTCACTCCCTGTCGCAATGGGATACCCGGAACTCACTCCCTGTCGGAATGGGATCCCCTGAACTCACTCCTTGTAGGAATGGGGTCCCCTGAACTCGCTCCCTGTCGGAATGGGATCCCCTGAACTCACTCACTGTAGGAATGGGATCCCCGTAACTCACTCACTGTCGGAATGGGATCCCTGAACTCACTCACTGTCGGAATGGGTTCCTCTGAACTCACTCACTGTCGGAATGGGATCCCCTGAACTCACTCACTGTCGGAATGGGTTCCTCTGAACTCACTCACTGTCGGAATGGGATCCCTGAACTCACTCACTGTCGGAATGGGTTCCTCTGAACTCACTCACTGTCGGAATGGGATCCCCTGAACTCACTCCCTGTAGGAATGGGATCCCTGAACTCACTCACTGTCGGAATGGGATCCCCGGAACTCACTCACTGTCGGAATGGGATCCCTGAACTCACTCACTGTCGGAATGGGATCCCTGAACTCACTCACTGAAGGAATGGGATCCCTGAACTAACTCCCTTTCGGAATGGGATCCCTGAACTCACTCCCTGTCAGAATGGGATCCCTGAACTCACTCCCTTTCGGAATGGGATCCCTTAACTCACTCCCTGTCAGAATGGGAGCCCTGAACTCACTCACTGTCGGAATGGGATCCCTGAACTCACTCCCTTTCGGAATGGTATCCCTGAACTCACTCCCTGTCAGAATGGGATCCCAGATCTCACTCCCTGTCGGAATGGGATCCCCTGAACTCACTCCCTGTCGGAATGGGATCCCCTGAACTCACTCACTGTAGGAATGGGATCCCCTGAACTCACTCCGTCGGAATGGGATCCCCTGAACTCACTCACTGTAGGAATGGGATCCCTGAACTCACTCCCTGACGGAATGGGATCCCCTGAACTCACTCATGTCGGAATGGGATCTGGCGAACTCACTCACTGTAGGAATGGGAACCCCTGAACTCACTCCCTGTCGGATTGGGATCCCCTGAACTCACTCCCTGTCGGAATGGGATCCCCTGAACTCACTCCCTGTCGGAATGGGATCTACTGAACTCACTCACTGTAGTAATGGGATCCCCTGAACTCACTCCCTGTCGGAATGGGATCCCCTGAACTCATCCTCTGTGGAATGGAATCCCCTGAACTCACCCACTGTCGGAATGGGATCCCCTGAACTCACTCACTGTCGAAATGGGATCCCTGAACTCACTCACTGTCGGAATTGGATCCCTGAACTCACTCACTGTAGGAATGGGATCGCCTGAACTCACTCACTGTCGGAATGGGATCCCCTGAACTCCCTCACTGCCGGAATGGGATCCCCTGAACTCACTCACTGTAGGAATGGGATCCCCTGAACACACTCCCTGTAGGAATGGGATCCCTGAACTCACTCACTGTCGGAATAGGATCCCCGAACTCACTCACTGTAGGAATGGAACCCCCTGAACTCACTCACTGTCGGAATGGGGTCCCTGAATTCACTCCCCGTCGGAATGGGATCCCTGAACTCACTCACTGTAGGAATGGGATCCCTGAACTCATTCACTGAGGAATGGAATCCCCTGAACTCACTCCCTGTCGGAATGGGGTCCCTGAACTCACTCCCCGTCGGAATGGGATCCCTGAACTCACTCACTGTAGGAATGGGATCCCCGAACTCACTCCCTGTCGGAATGGGATCCCTGAACTCACTCAATGTAGGAATGGGATCCCCCGAACTCACTCACTGTCGGAATGGGATCCCTGAACTCACTCACTGTAGGAATGGGATCCCCCGAACTCACTCACTGTCGGAATGGGATCCCCTGAACTCACTCACTGTCGGAATGGGATCCCCTGATCTCACTCACTGTCGGAATGGGATCCCCGGAACTCACTCACTGTCGGAATGGGATCCCTGAACTCACTCACTGTCGGAATGGGATCCCTGAACTCACTCACTGAAGGAATGGGATCCCTGAACTAACTCCCTTTCGGAATGGGATCCCTGAACTCACTCCCTGTCAGAATGGGATCCCTGAACTCACTCCCTTTCGGAATGGGATCCCTTAACTCACTCCCTGTCAGAATGGGAGCCCTGAACTCACTCACTGTCGGAATGGGATCCCTGAACTCACTCCCTTTCGGAATGGTATCCCTGAACTCACTCCCTGTCAGAATGGGATCCCAGATCTCACTCCCTGTCGGAATGGGATCCCCTGAACTCACTCCCTGTCGGAATGGGATCCCCTGAACTCACTCACTGTAGGAATGGGATCCCCTGAACTCACTCCGTCGGAATGGGATCCCCTGAACTCACTCACTGTAGGAATGGGATCCCTGAACTCACTCCCTGACGGAATGGGATCCCCTGAACTCACTCATGTCGGAATGGGATCTGGCGAACTCACTCACTGTAGGAATGGGAACCCCTGAACTCACTCCCTGTCGGATTGGGATCCCCTGAACTCACTCCCTGTCGGAATGGGATCCCCTGAACTCACTCCCTGTCGGAATGGGATCTACTGAACTCACTCACTGTAGTAATGGGATCCCCTGAACTCACTCCCTGTCGGAATGGGATCCCCTGAACTCATCCTCTGTGGAATGGAATCCCCTGAACTCACCCACTGTCGGAATGGGATCCCCTGAACTCACTCACTGTCGAAATGGGATCCCTGAACTCACTCACTGTCGGAATTGGATCCCTGAACTCACTCACTGTAGGAATGGGATCGCCTGAACTCCCTCACTGCCGGAATGGGATCCCCTGAACTCACTCACTGTAGGAATGGGATCCCCTGAACACACTCCCTGTAGGAATGGGATCCCTGAACTCACTCACTGTCGGAATAGGATCCCCGAACTCACTCACTGTAGGAATGGAACCCCCTGAACTCACTCACTGTCGGAATGGGGTCCCTGAATTCACTCCCCGTCGGAATGGGATCCCTGAACTCACTCACTGTAGGAATGGGATCCCTGAACTCATTCACTGAGGAATGGAATCCCCTGAACTCACTCCCTGTCGGAATGGGGTCCCTGAACTCACTCCCGGTCGGAATGGGGTCCCTGAACTCACTCCCCGTCGGAATGGGATCCCCGAACTCACTCACTGTAGGAATGGGATCCCCGAACTCACTCCCTGTCGGAATGGGATCCCTGAACTCACTCAATGTAGGAATGGGATCCCCCGAACTCACTCACTGTCGGAATGGGATCCCTGAACTCACTCACTGTAGGAATGGGATCCCCCGAACTCACTCACTGTCGGAATGGGATCCCCTGAACTCACTCACTGTCGGAATGGGATCCCCTGATCTCACTCACTGTCGGAATGGGATCCCCTGATCTCACTCACTGTCAGAATGGGATCCCTGAACTCACTCCCTTTCGGAATGGGATCCCTTAACTCACTCCCTGTCAGAATGGGAGCCCTGAACTCACTCACTGTCGGAATGGGATCCCTGAACTCACTCCCTTTCGGAATGGTATCCCTGAACTCACTCCCTGTCAGAATGGGATCCCAGATCTCACTCCCTGTCGGAATGGGATCCCCTGAACTCACTCCCTGTCGGAATGGGATCCCCTGAACTCACTCACTGTAGGAATGGGATCCCCTGAACTCACTCCGTCGGAATGGGATCCCCTGAACTCACTCACTGTAGGAATGGGATCCCCTGAACTCACTCCCTGTCAGAATGGGATCCCAGATCTCACTCCCTGTCGGAATGGGATCCCCTGAACTCACTCCCTGTCGGAATGGGATCCCCTGAACTCACTCACTGTAGGAATGGGATCCCCTGAACTCACTCCGTCGGAATGGGATCCCCTGAACTCACTCACTGTAGGAATGGGATCCCTGAACTCACTCCCTGACGGAATGGGATCCCCTGAACTCACTCATGTCGGAATGGGATCTGGCGAACTCACTCACTGTAGGAATGGGAACCCCTGAACTCACTCCCTGTCGGATTGGGATCCCCTGAACTCACTCCCTGTCGGAATGGGATCCCCTGAACTCACTCCCTGTCGGAATGGGATCTACTGAACTCACTCACTGTAGTAATGGGATCCCCTGAACTCACTCCCTGTCGGAATGGGATCCCCTGAACTCATCCTCTGTGGAATGGAATCCCCTGAACTCACCCACTGTCGGAATGGGATCCCCTGAACTCACTCACTGTAGGAATGGGAACCCTGAACTCACTCCCTGTCGGAATGGGATCCTCTGAACTCACTCACTGTAGGAATGGGATCCCCTGAACTCACTCACTGTCGGAATGGGATCCCTGAACTCACTCACTGTCGGAATGGGATCCCTGAACTCACTCACTGTCGGAATGGGATCCCCTGAACTCACTCCCTGTCGGAATGGGATCACCTGAACTCACTCCCTGTCGGAATGGGATCACCTGAACTCACTCACTGTCGGAATTGGATCCACTGAACTCCCTCACTGTCAGAATGGGATCCCTGAACACATTCACTGTAGGAATGGGATCCCCTGAACTCACTCACTTTCGGAATTGGATCCCCTGAACTCACTCACTGTAGGAATGGGGTCCCTGAACTCAGTCACTGTCGGAATGGGATCCCCTGAACTCACTCCCTGAAGGAATGGGATCCCTGAACTCACACACTGTCGGAATGGGATCCCTGAACTCACTCCCTGTCGGAATGGGATCCCCTGAACTCACTCACTGTAGGAATGGAATCCCTGAACTCACTCCCTGTAGGAATGGGATCCCCAGAACTCACTCACTGTAGGAATGGGATCCCCGGAACTCACTCACTGTCGGAATGGGATCCCTGAACTCACTCCCTGTAGGAATGGGATCCCTGAACTCACTCCCTTTAGGAATGGGATCCCGGAACTCACTCACTGTCGGAATGGGATCCCTGAACTCACTCCCTGTCGGAATGGGATCCCCAGAACTCACTCACTGTCGGAATGGGATCCCTGAACTCACTCCCTGTCGGAATGGGATCCCCTGAAATCACTCCCTGTCGGAATGGGATCCCTGAACTCACTCACTGTAGGAATGGGATCCTCGGAACTCACTCACTGTCGGAATGGGATCCCCTGAACTCACTCATTGCCGGAATGGGATCCCCTGAACTCACTCACTGTAGGAATGGGAACCCCTGAACTCACTCCCTGTCGGAATGGGATCCCTGAACTCACTCACTGTCGGCATGGGATCCCTGAACTCACTCCCTGTCGGAATGGGATCCCCTGAAATCACCCCCTGTCGGAATGGGATCCCTGATCTCACTCACTGTAGGAATGGGATCCTCTGAACTCACTCATGTCGGAATGGGATCTGGCGAACTCACTCACTGTAGGAATGGGAACCCCTGAACTCACTCCCTGTCGGATTGGGATCCCCTGAACTCACTCCCTGTCGGAATGGGATCCCCTGAACTCACTCCCTGTCGGAATGGGATCTACTGAACTCACTCACTGTAGTAATGGGATCCCCTGAACTCACTCCCTGTCGGAATGGGATCCCCTGAACTCATCCTCTGTGGAATGGAATCCCCTGAACTCACCCACTGTCGGAATGGGATCCCCTGAACTCACTCACTGTCGAAATGGGATCCCTGAACTCACTCACTGTCGGAATTGGATCCCTGAACTCACTCACTGTAGGAATGGGATCGCCTGAACTCACTCACTGTCGGAATGGGATCCCCTGAACTCCCTCACTGCCGGAATGGGATCCCCTGAACTCACTCACTGTAGGAATGGGATCCCCTGAACACACTCCCTGTAGGAATGGGATCCCTGAACTCACTCACTGTCGGAATAGGATCCCCGAACTCACTCACTGTAGGAATGGAACCCCCTGAACTCACTCACTGTCGGAATGGGGTCCCTGAATTCACTCCCCGTCGGAATGGGATCCCTGAACTCACTCACTGTAGGAATGGGATCCCTGAACTCATTCACTGAGGAATGGAATCCCCTGAACTCACTCCCTGTCGGAATGGGGTCCCTGAACTCACTCCCCGTCGGAATGGGATCCCTGAACTCACTCACTGTAGGAATGGGATCCCCGAACTCACTCCCTGTCGGAATGGGATCCCTGAACTCACTCAATGTAGGAATGGGATCCCCCGAACTCACTCACTGTCGGAATGGGATCCCTGAACTCACTCACTGTAGGAATGGGATCCCCCGAACTCACTCACTGTCGGAATGGGATCCCCTGAACTCACTCACTGTCGGAATGGGATCCCCTGATCTCACTCACTGTCGGAATGGGATCCCCGGAACTCACTCACTGTCGGAATGGGATCCCTGAACTCACTCACTGTCGGAATGGGATCCCTGAACTCACTCACTGAAGGAATGGGATCCCTGAACTAACTCCCTTTCGGAATGGGATCCCTGAACTCACTCCCTGTCAGAATGGGATCCCTGAACTCACTCCCTTTCGGAATGGGATCCCTTAACTCACTCCCTGTCAGAATGGGAGCCCTGAACTCACTCACTGTCGGAATGGGATCCCTGAACTCACTCCCTTTCGGAATGGTATCCCTGAACTCACTCCCTGTCAGAATGGGATCCCAGATCTCACTCCCTGTCGGAATGGGATCCCCTGAACTCACTCCCTGTCGGAATGGGATCCCCTGAACTCACTCACTGTAGGAATGGGATCCCCTGAACTCACTCCGTCGGAATGGGATCCCCTGAACTCACTCACTGTAGGAATGGGATCCCTGAACTCACTCCCTGACGGAATGGGATCCCCTGAACTCACTCATGTCGGAATGGGATCTGGCGAACTCACTCACTGTAGGAATGGGAACCCCTGAACTCACTCCCTGTCGGATTGGGATCCCCTGAACTCACTCCCTGTCGGAATGGGATCCCCTGAACTCACTCCCTGTCGGAATGGGATCTACTGAACTCACTCACTGTAGTAATGGGATCCCCTGAACTCACTCCCTGTCGGAATGGGATCCCCTGAACTCATCCTCTGTGGAATGGAATCCCCTGAACTCACCCACTGTCGGAATGGGATCCCCTGAACTCACTCACTGTCGAAATGGGATCCCTGAACTCACTCACTGTCGGAATTGGATCCCTGAACTCACTCACTGTAGGAATGGGATCGCCTGAACTCCCTCACTGCCGGAATGGGATCCCCTGAACTCACTCACTGTAGGAATGGGATCCCCTGAACACACTCCCTGTAGGAATGGGATCCCTGAACTCACTCACTGTCGGAATAGGATCCCCGAACTCACTCACTGTAGGAATGGAACCCCCTGAACTCACTCACTGTCGGAATGGGGTCCCTGAATTCACTCCCCGTCGGAATGGGATCCCTGAACTCACTCACTGTAGGAATGGGATCCCTGAACTCATTCACTGAGGAATGGAATCCCCTGAACTCACTCCCTGTCGGAATGGGGTCCCTGAACTCACTCCCCGTCGGAATGGGATCCCTGAACTCACTCACTGTAGGAATGGGATCCCCGAACTCACTCCCTGTCGGAATGGGATCCCTGAACTCACTCAATGTAGGAATGGGATCCCCCGAACTCACTCACTGTCGGAATGGGATCCCTGAACTCACTCACTGTAGGAATGGGATCCCCCGAACTCACTCACTGTCGGAATGGGATCCCCTGAACTCACTCACTGTCGGAATGGGATCCCCTGATCTCACTCACTGTCGGAATGGGATCCCCTGATCTCACTCACTGTCAGAATGGGATCCCTGAACTCACTCCCTTTCGGAATGGGATCCCTTAACTCACTCCCTGTCAGAATGGGAGCCCTGAACTCACTCACTGTCGGAATGGGATCCCTGAACTCACTCCCTTTCGGAATGGTATCCCTGAACTCACTCCCTGTCAGAATGGGATCCCAGATCTCACTCCCTGTCGGAATGGGATCCCCTGAACTCACTCCCTGTCGGAATGGGATCCCCTGAACTCACTCACTGTAGGAATGGGATCCCCTGAACTCACTCCGTCGGAATGGGATCCCCTGAACTCACTCACTGTAGGAATGGGATCCCTGAACTCACTCCCTGACGGAATGGGATCCCCTGAACTCACTCATGTCGGAATGGGATCTGGCGAACTCACTCACTGTAGGAATGGGAACCCCTGAACTCACTCCCTGTCGGATTGGGATCCCCTGAACTCACTCCCTGTCGGAATGGGATCCCCTGAACTCACTCCCTGTCGGAATGGGATCTACTGAACTCACTCACTGTAGTAATGGGATCCCCTGAACTCACTCCCTGTCGGAATGGGATCCCCTGAACTCATCCTCTGTGGAATGGAATCCCCTGAACTCACCCACTGTCGGAATGGGATCCCCTGAACTCACTCACTGTAGGAATGGGAACCCTGAACTCACTCCCTGTCGGAATGGGATCCTCTGAACTCACTCACTGTAGGAATGGGATCCCCTGAACTCACTCACTGTCGGAATGGGATCCCTGAACTCACTCACTGTCGGAATGGGATCCCTGAACTCACTCACTGTCGGAATGGGATCCCCTGAACTCACTCCCTGTCGGAATGGGATCACCTGAACTCACTCCCTGTCGGAATGGGATCACCTGAACTCACTCACTGTCGGAATTGGATCCACTGAACTCCCTCACTGTCAGAATGGGATCCCTGAACACATTCACTGTAGGAATGGGATCCCCTGAACTCACTCACTTTCGGAATTGGATCCCCTGAACTCACTCACTGTAGGAATGGGGTCCCTGAACTCAGTCACTGTCGGAATGGGATCCCCTGAACTCACTCCCTGAAGGAATGGGATCCCTGAACTCACACACTGTCGGAATGGGATCCCTGAACTCACTCCCTGTCGGAATGGGATCCCCTGAACTCACTCACTGTAGGAATGGAATCCCTGAACTCACTCCCTGTAGGAATGGGATCCCCAGAACTCACTCACTGTAGGAATGGGATCCCCGGAACTCACTCACTGTCGGAATGGGATCCCTGAACTCACTCCCTGTAGGAATGGGATCCCTGAACTCACTCCCTTTAGGAATGGGATCCCGGAACTCACTCACTGTCGGAATGGGATCCATAACTCACTCCCTGTCGGAATGGGATCCCCAGAACTCACTCACTGTCGGAATGGGATCCCTGAACTCACTCCCTGTCGGAATGGGATCCCCTGAAATCACTCCCTGTCGGAATGGGATCCCTGAACTCACTCACTGTAGGAATGGGATCCTCGGAACTCACTCACTGTCGGAATGGGATCCCCTGAACTCACTCATTGCCGGAATGGGATCCCCTGAACTCACTCACTGTAGGAATGGGAACCCCTGAACTCACTCCCTGTCGGAATGGGATCCCTGAACTCACTCACTGTCGGCATGGGATCCCTGAACTCACTCCCTGTCGGAATGGGATCCCCTGAAATCACCCCCTGTCGGAATGGGATCCCTGATCTCACTCACTGTAGGAATGGGATCCTCTGAACTCACTCACTGTCGGAATGGGATCCCCTGAACTCAGTCATTGCCGGAATGGGATCCCCTGAACTCACTCACTGTAGGAATGGGATCCCCTGAACTCACTCCCTGTAGGAATGGGATCCCCTGAACTCACTCACTGCCGGAATGGGATCCCCTGAACTCACTCACTTTAGGAATGGGATCCCCTGAACTCACTCACTGTAGGAATGGGATCCCTGAACTCACTCCCTGTAGGAATGGGATCCCAGAACTCACTCCCTGTAGGAATGGGATCCCTGAACTCACTCCCCGTCGGAATGGGATCCCCTGAACTCACTCCCTGTTGGAATGGGATCCCCTGAACTCACTCACTGTCGGAATGGGATCTCTGAACTCATTCACTGTCGGAATGGGATCCCCAGAACTCACTCCCTGTCGGAATGGGATCCCTGAACTCACTTACTGTCGGAATGGGATCCCCGGAACTCACTTCCTGTCGGAATGGGATCCCCTGAACTCACTCACTGTAGGAATGGGATCCCTGAACTCACTCACTGTCGGAATGGGATCCTCTGAACTCACTCACTGTCGGAATGGGATCCCCTGAACTCACTCACTGTAGGAATGGGATCCCTGAACTCACTCCCTGTCGGAATGGGATCCCCTGAACTCACTCCCTGAAGGAATGGGATCCCTGAACTCACTCACTGTCGGAATGGGATCCCCTGAACTCACTCACTGTCGGAATGGGATCCCTGAACTCACTCCCTGTCGGAATGGAATCCCTGAACTCACTCCCTGTGGGAATGGGATCCCTGAACTCACTCACTGTAGGAATGGAATCCCTGAACTCACTCCCTGTGGGAATGGGATCCCTGAACTCACTCACTGTCGGAATGGGATCCCCTGAACTCACTCACTGTCGGAATGGGATCCCTGATCTCACTCACTGTCGGAATGGGATCCCCGAACTCACTCACTGTCGGAATGGGATCCCCTGAACTCACTCCCTGTAGGAATGGGATCCCCTGAACTCACTCACTGCCGGAATGGGATCCCCTGAACTCATTCCCTGTAGGAATGGGATCCCCGGAACTCACTCACTGTTGGAATGGGATCCCTGAACTCACTCCCTGTCGGAATGGGATCCCTGAACTCACTCCCTGTCGGAATGGGATCCCCTGAACTCACTCATTGCCGGAATGGGATCCCCTGAACTCACTCACTGTAGGAATGGGATCCCCTGAACTCACTCCCTGTCGGAATGGGATCCCTGAACTCACTCACTGTCGGAATGGGATCCCTGAACTCACTCCCTGTCGGAATGGGATCCCCTGAAATCACCCCCTGTCGGAATGGGATCCCTGATCTCACTCACTGTAGGAATGGGATCCTCTGAACTCACTCACTGTCGGAATGGGATCCCCTGAACTCACTCATTGCCGGAATGGGATCCCCTGAACTCACTCACTGTAGGAATGGGATCCCCTGAACTCACTCCCTGTAGGAATGGGATCCCCTGAACTCTCTCACTGCCGGAATGGGATCCCCTGAACTCACTCACTGTAGGAATGGGATCCCCTGAACTCACTCCCTGTAGGAATGGGATCCCTGAACTCACTCCCTGTAGGAATGGGATCCCAGAACTCACTCCCTGTAGGAATGGGATCCCTGAACTCACTCCCCGTCGGAATGGGATCCCCTGAACTCACTCCCTGTCGGAATGGGATCCCCTGAACTCATTCACTGTCGGAATGGGATCTCTGAACTCATTCACTGTCGGAATGGGATCCCCAGAACTCACTCCCTGTCGGAATGGGATCCCCTGAACTCACTCACTGTCGGAATGGGATCCCTGAACTCACTTACTGTTGGAATGGGATCCCTGAACTCACTCACTGTCGGAATGGGATCCCCGGAACTCACTTCCTGTCGGAATGGGATCCCCTGAACTCACTCACTGTAGGAATGGGATCCCCTGAACTCACTTCCTGTAGGAATGGGATCCCTGAACTCACTCCCTGTCGGAATGGGATCCCCTGAACTCATTCCCTGTAGGAATGGTATCCCCAGAACTCACTCACTGTAGGAATGGGATCCTCGGAACTCACTCACTGTCGGAATGGGATCCCTGAACTCACTCCCTGTAGGAATGGGATCCCTGAACTCACTCACTGTCGGAATGGGATCCCCTGATCTCACTCACTGTCGGAATGGGGTCCCTGATCTCACTCACTGTTGGAATGGGATCCCTGATCTCACTCACTGTCGGAATGGGATCCCTGAACTCACTCAGTCGGAATGGGATCCCTGAACTCACTCCCTGTCGGAATGGGATCCCTGAACTCACTCACTGTCGGAATGGGATCCCTGAACTCACTCCCTGTCGGAATGGGATCCCCTGAAATCACTCCCTGTCGGAATGGGATCCCTGAACTCACTCACTGTAGGAATGGGATCCTCTGAACTCACTCCCTGTCGGAATGGGATCCCCTGAACTCACTCATTGCCGGAATGGGATCCCCTGAACTCACTCACTGTAGGAATGGGATCCCCTGAACTCACTCCCTGTCGGAATGGGATCCCTGAACTCACTCACTGTCGGAATGGGATCCCTGAACTCACTCCCTGTCGGAATGGGATCCCCTGAAATCACCCCCTGTCGGAATGGGATCCCTGATCTCACTCACTGTAGGGATGGGATCCTCTGAACTCACTCACTGTCGGAATGGGATCCCCTGAACTCACTCATTGCCGGAATGGGATCCCCTGAACTCACTCACTGTAGGAATGGGATCCCCTGAACTCACTCCCTGTAGGAATGGGATCCCCTGAACTCACTCACTGCCGGAATGGGATCCCCTGAACTCACTCACTGTAGGAATGGGATCCCCTGAACTCACTCCCTGTAGGAATGGGATCCCAGAACTCACTCCCTGTAGGAATGGGATCCCTGAACTCACTCCCCGTCGGAATGGGATCCCCTGAACTCACTCCCTGTCGGAATGGGATCTCTGAACTCATTCACTGTCGGAATGGGATCCCCAGAACTCACTCCCTGTCGGAATGGGATCCCCTGAACTCACTCACTGTCGGAATGGGATCCCTGAACTCACTTACTGTTGGAATGGGATCCCTGAACTCACTCACTGTCGGAATGGGATCCCCGGAACACACTTCCTGTCGGAATGGGATCCCCTGAACTCACTCACTGTAGGAATGGGATCCCCTGAACTCACTTCCTGTAGGAATGGGATCCCTGAACTCACTCCCTGTCGGAATGGGATCCCCTGAACTCATTCCCTGTAGGAATGGTATCCCCAGAACTCACTCACTGTAGGAATGGGATCCCCGGAACTCACTCACTGTCGGAATGGGATCCCTGAACTCACTCCCTGTAGGAATGGGATCCCTGAACTCACTCACTGTCGGAATGGGATCCCCTGATCTCACTCACTGTCGGAATGGGGTCCCTGATCTCACTCACTGTTGGAATGGGATCCCTGAACTCACTCCCTGTCGGAATGGGATCCCCTGAAACCACTCCCTGTCGGAATGGGATCCCTGAACTCACTCACTGTAGGAATGGGATCCTCTGAACTCACTCACTGTCGGAATGGGATCCCCTGAACTCACTCATTGCCAGAATGGGATCCCCTGAACTCACTCACTGTAGGAATGGGATCCCCTGAACTCACTCCCTGTCGGAATGGGATCGCTGAACTCACTCACTGTCGGAATGGGATCCCTGAACTCACTCCCTGTCGGAATGGGATCCCCTGAAATCACCCCCTGTCGGAATGGGATCCCTGATCTCACTCACTGTAGGAATGGGATCCTCTGAACTCACTCACTGTCGGAATGGGATCCCCTGAACTCACTCATTGCCGGAATGGGATCCCCTGAACTCACTCACTGTAGGAATGGGATCCCCTGAACTCACTCCCTGTAGGAATGGGATCCCCTGAACTCACTCACTGCCGGAATTGGATCCCCTGAACTCACTCACTGTAGGAATGGGATCCCCTGAACTCACTCCCTGTAGGAATGGGATCCCTGAACTCACTCCCTGTAGGAATGGGATCCCAGAACTCACTCCCTGTAGGAATGGGATCCCTGAACTCACTCCCCGTCGGAATGGGATCCCCTGAACTCACTTACTGTTGGAATGGGATCCCTGAACTCACTCACTGTCGCAATGGGATCCCCGGAACTCACTTCCTGTCGGAATGGGATCCCCTGAACTCACTCACTGTAGGAATGGGATCCCCTGAACTCACTCCCTGTCGGAATGGGATCCCCTGAAATCACCCCCTGTCGGAATGGGATCCCTGATCTCACTCACTGAAGGAATGGGATCCCTGAACTAACTCCCTTTCGGAATGGGATCCCTGAACTCACTCCCTGTCAGAATGGGATCCCTGAACTCACTCCCTTTCGGAATGGGATCCCTTAACTCACTCCCTGTCAGAATGGGAGCCCTGAACTCACTCACTGTCGGAATGGGATCCCTGAACTCACTCCCTT
The DNA here is from genome assembly GCF_052327205.1 of Somniosus microcephalus. Classification (NCBI taxonomy): domain Eukaryota; kingdom Metazoa; phylum Chordata; class Chondrichthyes; order Squaliformes; family Somniosidae; genus Somniosus; species Somniosus microcephalus. Next base: position 131,840,969 of record NC_140992.1, on the reverse strand, counting down.
TCGGAATGGTATCCCTGAACTCACTCCCTGTCAGAATGGGATCCCAGATCTCACTCCCTGTCGGAATGGGATCCCCTGAACTCACTCCCTGTCGGAATGGGATCCCCTGAACTCACTCACTGTCGGAATGGGATCCCTGAACTCTCTCTCTGTCGGAATGGGATCCCTGAACTAATTCTCTGTAAGAATGGGATCCCCTGAACTCACTCACTGCCGGAATGGGATCCCCTGAACTCACTCCCTGTCGGAATAGGATCCCCGAACTCACTCACTGTCGGAGTAGGATCCCCGAACTCACTCACTGTAGGAATGGGATCCCTGAACTCACTCCCCGTCGGAATGGGATCCCCTGAACTCACTCCCTGTCGGAATGGGATCCCCTGAACTCACTCCCTGTCGGAATGTGATCTCCTGAACTCACTCACTGTCGGAATGGGATTCCTGAACTCACTCACTGTAGGAATGGGATCCCCTGAACTCACTCCCTGTAGGAATGGGATCCCTGAACTCACTCACTGTAGGAATGGGATCCCCTGAACTCACTCCGTCGGAATGGGATCCCCTGAACTCACTCACTGTAGGAATGGGATCCCTGAACTCACTCCCTGACGGAATGGGATCCCCTGAACTCACTCATGTCGGAATGGGATCTCCCGAACTCACTCACTGTAGGAATGGGAACCCCTGAACTCACTCCCTGTCGGATTGGGATCCCCTGAACTCACTCCCTGTCGGAATGGGATCCCCTGAACTCACTCCCTGTCGGAATGGGATCTACTGAACTCACTCACTGTAGTAATGGGATCCCCTGAACTCACTCCCTGTCGGAATGGGATCCCCTGAACTCATCCTCTGTGGAATGGAATCCCCTGAACTCACTCACTGTCGAAATGGGATCCCTGAACTCACTCACTGTCGGAATTGGATCCCTGAACTCACTCACTGTAGGAATGGGATCGCCTGAACTCACTCACTGTCGGAATGGGATCCCCTGAACTCCCTCACTGCCGGAATGGGATCCCCTGAACTCACTCACTGTAGGAATGGGATCCCCTGAACACACTCCCTGTAGGAATGGGATCCCTGAACTCACTCACTGTCGGAATAGGATCCCCGAACTCACTCACTGTAGGAATGGAACCCCCTGAACTCACTCACTGTCGGAATGGGGTCCCTGAATTCACTCCCCGTCGGAATGGGATCCCTGAACTCACTCACTGTAGGAATGGGATCCCTGAACTCATTCACTGAGGAATGGAATCCCCTGAACTCACTCCCTGTCGGAATGGGGTCCCTGAACTCACTCCCCGTCGGAATGGGATCCCTGAACTCACTCACTGTAGGAATGGGATCCCCGAACTCACTCCCTGTCGGAATGGGATCCCTGAACTCACTCAATGTAGGAATGGGATCCCCCGAACTCACTCACTGTCGGAATGGGATCCCTGAACTCACTCACTGTAGGAATGGGATCCCCCGAACTCACTCACTGTCGGAATGGGATCCCCTGAACTCACTCACTGTCGGAATGGGATCCCCTGATCTCACTCACTGTCGGAATGGGATCCCCTGAACTCACTCCCTGTCGGAATGGGATCCCCTGAACTCACTCACTGTAGGAATGGGAACCCTGAACTCACTCACTGTTGGAATGGGATCCCCGGAACTCATCCCCGTCAGAATGGGATCCCCGGAACTCATCCCCGTCGGAATGGGATCCCCTGAACACACTCAATGTGGGAATGGGATCCCTGAACTCACTCACTGTAGGAATGGGATCCCCTGAACTCATTCACTGTTGGAATGGGATGCCCTGAACTCACTCACTGTCGGAATGGGATCCCCTGAACTCACTCCCTGTCGGAATGGGATCCCCTGAACTCACTCCCTGTCAGAATTGGATCCCTGAACTCGCTCCCTGTCGGAATGGGATCCCTGAACTCGCTCCCTGTCGGAATGGGATCCCTGAACTCACTCCCTGTCGGAATGGGATCCCCTGAATTCACTCCCTGTCGGAATAGGATCCCCGAACTCACTCAATGTAGGAATGGGATCCCTGAACTCACTCCCCGTCGCAGTGGGATCCCCTGAACTCACTCACTTTCGGAATGGAATCCCCGAACTCACTCACTGTCGGAATGGGATCCCTGAACTCATTCACTGTCGGAATGGGATCCCCTGAACTCACCTCCTGTCGGAATGGGATCCCTGAACTCAATCCCTGTCGGAATGGGATCCCCTGAACTCACTCCCTGTCGGAATGGGATCCTTGAACTCACTCACTGTCGGAATGGGATCCCTGAACTCACTCACTGTAGGAATGGGATCCCCCGAACTCACTCACTGTCGGAATGGGATCCCCTGAACTCACTCACTGTCGGAATGGGATCCCTGAACTCACTCACTGTCGGAATGGGATCCGCTGAACTCACTCTGTAGGAATGGGCTCTCTGAATTCACTCCCTGTCGGAATGGGATCACCTGAACTCACTCCCTGTCGGAATGGGATCCCCGGAACTCGCTCCCTGTCGGAATGGGATCCCCTGAACTCACTCCCTGTCGGAATGGGATCCCCTGAACTCACTCACTGTAGGAATGGGAACCCTGAACGCACTCCCTGTCGGAATGGGATCCTCTGAACTCACTCACTGTAGGAATGGGATCCCCTGAACTCACTCACTGTCGGAATGGGATCCCTGAACTCACTCACTGTCGGAATGGGATCCCTGAACTCACTCACTGTCGGAATGGGATCCCCTGAACTCACTCCCTGTCGGAATGGGATCACCTGAACTCACTCCCTGTCGGAATGGGATCACCTGAACTCACTCACTGTCGGAATTGGATCCACTGAACTCACTCACTGTCAGAATGGGATCCCTGAACACATTCACTGTAGGAATGGGATCCCCTGAACTCACTCACTTTCGGAATTGGATCCCCTGAACTCACTCACTGTAGGAATGGGGTCCCTGAACTCAGTCACTGTCGGAATGGGATCCCCTGAACTCACTCCCTGAAGGAATGGGATCCCTGAACTCACACACTGTCGGAATGGGATTCCCTGAACTCACTCACTGTCGGAATGGGATCCCTGAACTCACTCCCTGTCGGAATGAGATCCCCTGAACTCACTCACTGTAGGAATGGAATCCCTGAACTCACTCCCTGTAGGAATGGGATCCCCAGAACTCACTCACTGTAGGAATGGGATCCCCGGAACTCACTCACTGTCGGAATGGGATCCCTGAACTCACTCCCTGTAGGAAAGGGATCCCTGAACTCACTCCCTGTAGGAATGGGATCCCGGAACTCACTCACTGTCGGAATGGGATCCCTGAACTCACTCCCTGTCGGAATGGGATCCCCAGAACTCACTCACTGTCGGAATGGGATCCCTGAACTCACTCCCTGTCGGAATGGGATCCCCTGAAATCACTCCCTGTCGGAATGGGATCCCTGAACTCACTCACTGTAGGAATGGGATCCTCGGAACTCACTCACTGTCGGAATGGGATCCCCTGAACTCACTCATTGCCGGAATGGGATCCCCTGAACTCACTCACTGTAGGAATGGGAACCCCTGAACTCACTCCCTGTCGGAATGGGATCCCTGAACTCACTCACTGTCGGCATGGGATCCCTGAACTCACTCCCTGTCGGAATGGGATCCCCTGAAATCACCCCCTGTCGGAATGGGATCCCTGATCTCACTCACTGTAGGAATGGGATCCTCTGAACTCACTCACTGTCGGAATGGGATCCCCTGAACTCAGTCATTGCCGGAATGGGATCCCCTGAACTCACTCACTGTAGGAATGGGATCCCCTGAACTCACTCCCTGTAGGAATGGGATCCCCTGAACTCACTCACTGCCGGAATGGGATCCCCTGAACTCACTCACTTTAGGAATGGGATCCCCTGAACTCACTCACTGTAGGAATGGGATCCCTGAACTCACTCCCTGTAGGAATGGGATCCCAGAACTCACTCCCTGTAGGAATGGGATCCCTGAACTCACTCCCCGTCGGAATGGGATCCCCTGAACTCACTCCCTGTTGGAATGGGATCCCCTGAACTCACTCACTGTCGGAATGGGATCTCTGAACTCATTCACTGTCGGAATAGGATCCCCAGAACTCACTCCCTGTCGGAATGGGATCCCTGAACTCACTTACTGTCGGAATGGGATCCCCGGAACTCACTTCCTGTCGGAATGGGATCCCCTGAACTCACTCACTGTAGGAATGGGATCCCTGAACTCACTCACTGTCGGAATGGGATCCTCTGAACTCACTCACTGTCGGAATGGGATCCCCTGAACTCACCTCCTGTCGGAATGGGATCCCTGAACTCAATCCCTGTCGGAATGGGATCCCCTGAACTCACTCCCTGTCGGAATGGGATCCCCTGAACTCACTCACTGTAGGAATGGGATCCCTGAACTCACTCACTGTAGGAATGGAATCCCCTGAACTCACTCACTGTAGGAATGGGATCCCTGAACTCACTCACTGTAGGAATGGAATCCCCTGAACTCACTCACTGTCGGAATGGGATCCTTGAACTCACTCACTGTCGGAATGGGATCCCTGAACTCACTCACTGTAGGAATGGGATCCCCCGAACTCACTCACTGTCGGAATGGGATCCCCTGAACTCACTCACTGTCGGAATGGGATCCCTGAACTCACTCACTGTCGGAATGGGATCCGCTGAACTCACTCTGTAGGAATGGGCTCTCTGAATTCACTCCCTGTCGGAATGGGATCACCTGAACTCACTCCCTGTCGGAATGGGATCCCCGGAACTCGCTCCCTGTCGGAATGGGATCCCCTGAACTCACTCCCTGTCGGAATGGGATCCCCTGAACTCACTCACTGTAGGAATGGGAACCCTGAACTCACTCCCTGTCGGAATGGGATCCTCTGAACTCACTCACTGTAGGAATGGGATCCCCTGAACTCACTCACTGTCGGAATGGGATCCCTGAACTCACTCACTGTCGGAATGGGATCCCTGAACTCACTCACTGTCGGAATGGGATCCCCTGAACTCACTCCCTGTCGGAATGGGATCACCTGAACTCACTCCCTGTCGGAATGGGATCACCTGAACTCACTCACTGTCGGAATTGGATCCACTGAACTCACTCACTGTCAGAATGGGATCCCTGAACACATTCACTGTAGGAATGGGATCCCCTGAACTCACTCACTTTCGGAATTGGATCCCCTGAACTCACTCACTGTAGGAATGGGGTCCCTGAACTCAGTCACTGTCGGAATGGGATCCCCTGAACTCACTCCCTGAAGGAATGGGATCCCTGAACTCACACACTGTCGGAATGGGATTCCCTGAACTCACTCACTGTCGGAATGGGATCCCTGAACTCACTCCCTGTCGGAATGAGATCCCCTGAACTCACTCACTGTAGGAATGGAATCCCTGAACTCACTCCCTGTAGGAATGGGATCCCCAGAACTCACTCACTGTAGGAATGGGATCCCCGGAACTCACTCACTGTCGGAATGGGATCCCTGAACTCACTCCCTGTAGGAATGGGATCCCTGAACTCACTCCCTGTAGGAATGGGATCCCGGAACTCACTCACTGTCGGAATGGGATCCCTGAACTCACTCCCTGTCGGAATGGGATCCCCAGAACTCACTCACTGTCGGAATGGGATCCCTGAACTCACTCCCTGTCGGAATGGGATCCCCTGAAATCACTCCCTGTCGGAATGGGATCCCTGAACTCACTCACTGTAGGAATGGGATCCTCGGAACTCACTCACTGTCGGAATGGGATCCCCTGAACTCACTCATTGCCGGAATGGGATCCCCTGAACTCACTCACTGTAGGAATGGGAACCCCTGAACTCACTCCCTGTCGGAATGGGATCCCTGAACTCACTCACTGTCGGCATGGGATCCCTCAACTCACTCCCTGTCGGAATGGGATCCCCTGAAATCACCCCCTGTCGGAATGGGATCCCTGATCTCACTCACTGTAGGAATGGGATCCTCTGAACTCACTCACTGTCGGAATGGGATCCCCTGAACTCAGTCATTGCCGGAATGGGATCCCCTGAACTCACTCACTGTAGGAATGGGATCCCCTGAACTCACTCCCTGTAGGAATGGGATCCCCTGAACTCACTCACTGCCGGAATGGGATCCCCTGAACTCACTCACTTTAGGAATGGGATCCCCTGAACTCACTCACTGTAGGAATGGGATCCCTGAACTCACTCCCTGTAGGAATGGGATCCCAGAACTCACTCCCTGTAGGAATGGGATCCCTGAACTCACTCCCCGTCGGAATGGGATCCCCTGAACTCACTCCCTGTTGGAATGGGATCCCCTGAACTCACTCACTGTCGGAATGGGATCTCTGAACTCATTCACTGTCGGAATGGGATCCCCAGAACTCACTCCCTGTCGGAATGGGATCCCCTGAACTCACTCACTGTCGGAATGGGATCCCTGAACTCACTTACTGTCGGAATGGGATCCCCGGAACTCACTCACTGTCGGAATGGGATCCCCTGAACTCACTCACTGTAGGAATGGGATCCCTGAACTCACTCACTGTCGGAATGGGATCCTCTGAACTCACTCACTGTCGGAATGGGATCCCCTGAACTCACTCACTGTAGGAATGGGATCCCTGAACTCACTCCCTGTCGGAATGGGATCCCCTGAACTCACTCCCTGAAGGAATGGGATCCCTGAACTCACTCACTGTCGGAATGGGATCCCCTGAACTCACTCACTGTCGGAATGGGATCCCTGAACTCACTCCCTGTCGGAATGGGATCCCCTGAACTCACTCACTGTAGGAATGGAATCCCTGAACTCACTCCCTGTGGGAATGGGATCCCTGAACTCACTCACTGTCGGAATGGAATCCCCTGAACTCACTCACTGTCGGAATGGGATCCCTGATCTCACTCACTGTCGGAATGGGATCCCCGAACTCACTCACTGTCGGAATGGGATCCCCTGAACTCACTCCCTGTAGGAATGGGATCCCCTGAACTCACTCATTGCCGGAATGGGATCCCCTGAACTCACTCACTGTAGGAATGGGATCCCCTGAACTCACTCCCTGTCGGAATGGGATCCCTGAACTCACTCACTGTCGGAATGGGATCCCTGAACTCACTCCCTGTCGGAATGGGATCCCCTGAAATCACCCCCTGTCGGAATGGGATCCCTGATCTCACTCACTGTAGGAATGGGATCCTCTGAACTCACTCACTGTCGGAATGGGATCCCCTGAACTCACTCATTGCCGGAATGGGATCCCCTGAACTCACTCACTGTAGGAATGGGATCCCCTGAACTCACTCCCTGTAGGAATGGGATCCCCTGAACTCACTCACTGCCGGAATGGGATCCCCTGAACTCACTCACTGTAGGAATGGGATCCCCTGAACTCACTCCCTGTAGGAATGGGATCCCTGAACTCACTCCCTGTAGGAATGGGATCCCAGAACTCACTCCCTGTAGGAATGGGATCCCTGAACTCACTCCCCGTCGGAATGGGATCCCCTGAACTCACTCCCTGTCGGAATGGGATCCCCTGAACTCACTCACTGTCGGAATGGGATCTCTGAACTCATTCACTGTCGGAATGGGATCCCCAGAACTCACTCCCTGTCGGAATGGGATCCCCTGAACTCACTCACTGTCGGAATGGGATCCCTGAACTCACTTACTGTTGGAATGGGATCCCTGAACTCACTCACTGTCGGAATGGGATCCCCGGAACTCACTTCCTGTCGGAATGGGATCCCCTGAACTCACTCACTGTAGGAATGGGATCCCCTGAACTCACTTCCTGTAGGAATGGGATCCCTGAACTCACTCCCTGTCGGAATGGGATCCCCTGAACTCATTCCCTGTAGGAATGGTATCCCCAGAACTCACTCACTGTAGGAATGGGATCCCCGGAACTCACTCACTGTCGGAATGGGATCCCTGAACTCACTCCCTGTAGGAATGGGATCCCTGAACTCACTCACTGTCGGAATGGGATCCCCTGATCTCACTCACTGTCGGAATGGGGTCCCTGATCTCACTCACTGTTGGAATGGGATCCCTGATCTCACTCACTGTCGGAATGGGATCCCTGAACTCACTCAGTCGGAATGGGATCCCTGAACTCACTCCCTGTCGGAATGGGATCCCTGAACTCACTCACTGTCGGAATGGGATCCCTGAACTCACTCCCTGTCGGAATGGGATCCCCTGAAATCACTCCGTCGGAATGGGATCCCTGAACTCACTCACTGTAGGAATGGGATCCTCTGAACTCACTCCCTGTCGGAATGGGATCCCCTGAACTCACTCATTGCCGGAATGGGATCCCCTGAACTCACTCACTGTAGGAATGGGATCCCCTGAACTCACTCCCTGTCGGAATGGGATCCCTGAACTCACTCACTATCGGAATGGGATCCCTGAACTCACTCCCTGTCCGAATGGGATCCCCTGAAATCACCCCCTGTCGGAATGGGATCCCTGATCTCACTCACTGTAGGAATGGGATCCTCTGAACTCACTCACTGTCGGAATGGGATCCCCTGAACTCACTCATTGCCGGAATGGGATCCCCTGAACTCACTCACTGTAGGAATGGGATCCCCTGAACTCACTCCCTGTAGGAATGGGATCCCCTGAACTCACTCACTGCCGGAATGGGATCCCCTGAACTCACTCACTGTAGGAATGGGATCCCCTGAACTCACTCCCTGTAGGAATGGGATCCCTGAACTCACTCCCTGTAGGAATGGGATCCCAGAACTCACTCCCTGTAGGAATGGGATCCCTGAACTCACTCCCCGTCGGAATGGGATCCCCTGAACTCACTCCCTGTCGGAATGGGATCCCCTGAACTCACTCACTGTCGGAATGGGATCTCTGAACTCATTCACTGTCGGAATGGGATCCCCAGAACTCACTCCCTGTCGGAATGGGATCCCCTGAACTCACTCACTGTCGGAATGGGATCCCTGAACTCACTTACTGTTGGAATGGGATCCCTGAACTCACTCACTGTCGGAATGGGATCCCCGGAACTCACTTCCTGTCGGAATGGGATCCCCTGAACTCACTCACTGTAGGAATGGGATCCCCTGAACTCACTTCCTGTAGGAATGGGATCCCTGAACTCACTCCCTGTCGGAATGGGATCCCCTGAACTCATTCCCTGTAGGAATGGTATCCCCAGAACTCACTCACTGTAGGAATGGGATCCCCGGAACTCACTCACTGTCGGAATGGGATCCCTGAACTCACTCCCTGTAGGAATGGGATCCCTGAACTCACTCACTGTCGGAATGGGATCCCCTGATCTCACTCACTGTCGGAATGGGGTCCCTGATCTCACTCACTGTTGGAATGGGATCCCTGAACTCACTCACTGTCGGAATGGGATCCCTGAACTCACTCCCTGTCGGAATGGGATCCCCTGAAACCACTCCCTGTCGGAATGGGATCCCTGAACTCACTCACTGTAGGAATGGGATCCTCTGAACTCACTCACTGTCGGAATGGGATCCCTGAACTCACTCCCTGTCGGAATGGGATCCCCTGAAATCACCCCCTGTCGGAATGGGATCCCTGATCTCACTCACTGTAGGAATGGGATCCTCTGAACTCACTCACTGTCGGAATGGGATCCCCTGAACTCACTCATTGCCGGAATGGGATCCCCTGAACTCACTCACTGTAGGAATGGGATCCCCTGAACTCACTCCCTGTAGGAATGGGATCCCCTGAACTCACTCACTGCCGGAATGGGATCCCCTGAACTCACTCACTGTAGGAATGGGATCCCCTGAACTCACTCCCTGTAGGAATGGGATCCCTGAACTCACTCCCTGTAGGAATGGGATCCCAGAACTCACTCCCTGTAGGAATGGGATCCCTGAACTCACTCCCCGTCGGAATGGGATCCCCTGAACTCACTTACTGTTGGAATGGGATCCCTGAACTCACTCACTGTCGCAATGGGATCCCCGGAACTCACTTCCTGTCGGAATGGGATCCCCTGAACTCACTCACTGTAGGAATGGGATCCCCTGAACTCACTCCCTGTCGGAATGGGATCCCCTGAAATCACCCCCTGTCGGAATGGGATCCCTGATCTCACTCACTGTAGGAATGGGATCCTCTGAACTCACTCACTGTCGGAATGGGATCCCCTGAACTCACTCATTGCCGGAATGGGATCCCCTGAACTCACTCACTGTAGGAATGGGATCCCCTGAACTCACTCCCTGTAGGAATGGGATCCCCTGAACTCACTCACTGCCGGAATGGGATCCCCTGAACTCACTCACTGTAGGAATGGGATCCCCTGAACTCACTCCCTGTAGGAATGGGATCCCTGAACTCACTCCCTGTAGGAATGGGATCCCAGAACTCACTCCCTGTAGGAATGGGATCCCTGAACTCACTCCCCGTCGGAATGGGATCCCCTGAACTCACTCCCTGTTGGATTGGGATCCCCTGAACTCACTCACTGTCGGAATGGGATCTCTGAACTCATTCACTGTCGGAATGGGATCCCCAGAACTCACTCCCTGTCGGAATGGGATCCCCTGAACTCACTCACTGTCGGAATGGGATCCCTGAACTCACTTACTGTTGGAATGGGATCCCTGAACTCACTCACTGTCGGAATGGGATCCCCGGAACTCACTTCCTGTCGGAATGGGATCCCCTGAACTCACTCACTGTAGGAATGGGATCCCTGAACTCACTCACTGTCGGAATGGGATCCTCTGAACTCACTCACTGTCGGAATGGGATCCCCTGAACTCACTCACTGTCGGAATGGGATCCCCTGAACTCACTCCCTGTCGGAATGGGATCCCTGAACTCACTCCCTGTCTGAATGGGATCCCTGAACTCACTAGTACGATAGCAAAATACTGCAGATGTTGGAAATCCGAAATAACAACAGAAAATGCTGGAAAAACTCAGCAGGTCAGGCAACATCCGTGGAGAGAAATTTGAGTTGACGTTTCGGGTTGGACCCTTCTTCAAAACTGGAAAGAAAAGAAACTAGATCGGAGGCAGGGCTGTGATCGGACAAAAGAATAAAAGAAACAAAAGAAGTAAAAGAGATTAGAAGCTTGACTTGATGGTAATAGGCTGGGATTGGGTGTAAAGTGTACTGGCAGGGCAAAAGATAGCTGCCAGGTGTGAGAGAGAAACAAAAGGAAAGGCGGGGGGGGGTGGTGGGGTGGGGGGGCGAAAGGAGTGGAACAATTACAAGAGAAAATGAAATGGGGGCCGAGCTTATGATCTGAAATTGTTGAACTCGATATTGAGTCCGGAAGGCTGCAGACTGCCTAATCGGAAGATGAGGTGCTGTTCCTCGAGTTTACGTTGAGCTTCCGTGGAACAATAGAAGAGGCCAAGGATGGTGAGGTCCGAGTGGGAATGGAGCGGTGAATTAAAATGACAGGCGACCGGAAGCTCAGGGTCACCCTTACGGACTGAACGGTGGTGTTCCGCAAAGCGGTCACCCAATCTGCGTTTGGTCTCCCCAATGTAGAGGAGACCGCATCGTGAGCAGCGAATACAGTATACTAGATTGCGAGAAGTACAAGTAAATCGCTGTTTCACCTGGAAGGGGTGTTTGGGGCCCTGGACAGTGGGAAGGGGGGAGGTATAGGGGCAGGTGTTCCATCTCCTCCGCTTGCACGGGAAGGTGCCAGGCGAAGAGGAAGGGCTGTTTGGGGTGATAGAGGAGTGGACTAGGGTGTCTCGGAGGGAGCGGTCCCTGCGGAATGCTGAAAGGGGAGGGGAGGGGAAGATACGTTTGGTGGTGGGATCACTTTGGAGGTAGCGGAAATGCCGGAGGATGATCCGTTGAATGTGGAGGCTGGTGGGGTGAAAGGTGAGGACAAGGGGAACCCTATCGTGGTTCCGGGAGGGAGGGGCAGGGGTGAGGGCAGAAGTGCGGGAGATAGAACTGACACGGTCGAGGGCAGTGTCGACCACGGTAGAGGGGAATCCTCGGTTGTGGAAAAAGGAAGACATGTCTGAAGCACTGGTGTGGAAGGTGGCGTCGTCGGAGCAGACACGGCGGAGGCGGAGAAACTGGGAGAATGGAATAGAGTCCTTACAGGAAGCGGGGTGGGAGGAAGTGTAGTCCAGGTAGCTGTGGGAGTCAGTGGGCTTGTAGTAAATATTGGTCGATAACCTATCCCCAGAGATGGAGACGGAGAAGTCGAGGAAGGGAAGGGAAGAGTCCGAGATGGACCATGTGAAGGTGAGGGAAGGGTGGAAATTGGAGGCAAAGTGAATGAAATTGTCTAGTTCGGGGCGAGAGCAGGAAACGGCACCGATACAGTCATCAATGTATCGGAAAAAGAGGTGAGGGAGGGGACCCGAGTAGAACTGGAACAAAGATTGTTCCACATAGCCCACGAAAAGGCAGGCATAGCTAGGACCCATGCGGGTACCCATGGCAACACCTTTGATTTGGAGGAAATGAGTGGAGTTAAAGGAGAAGTTGTTCAATGTGAGAACAAGTTCAGCCAGGCGGAGGAGGGTAGTGGTGGATGGGGACTGGTCGGGCCTCTGTTCAAGGAAGAAGCGGAGCGCCCTCAGGCCATCCGGCTGGGGGATGGAGGTGTAGAGGGATTGTACGTCCATGGTGAAAAGGAAGCGGTTGGGGCCAGGAAACTGGAAACTGTTAAAGTGGCGGAGGGCGTCCGAAGAGTCGCGGATGTCGGTGGGAAGAGACTGGACGAGGGGAGAAAAGATAGAGTCAAGATAGGAAGAGATAAGTTCTGTAGGGCAAGAACAGGCTGAAACGATGGGTCTACCAGGGCAGTCCTGTTTGTGGATCTTGGGAAGGAGGTAGAAGCGGGCTGTGCGGGGTTGGGGAACTATGAGGTTGGTGGCAGCAGGGGGAAGATCTCCAGAGGAGATGAGGTCAGTGACAGTCTTGGAAACGGTGGTTTGATGTTCGGTAGTGGGGTCATGGTCCAGGTGGAGGTAGGAGGAGGTGTCGGAGAGTTGGCGTTCAGCTTCCGCTAGGTAGAGGTCAGTACGCCAAACAACAACAGCACCACCCTTGTCAGCGGGTTTAATGACAATGTCAGGGTTGGATCCATTCTCTTAGATCCAACCCTGACATTGTCATTAAACCCGCTGACAAGGGTGGTGCTGTTGTTGTTTGGCGTACTGACCTCTACCTAGCGGAAGCTGAACGCCAACTCTCCGACACCTCCTCCTACCTCCACCTGGACCATGACCCCACTACCGAACATCAAACCACCATTTCCAAGACTGTCACTGACCTCATCTCCTCTGGAGATCTTCCCCCTGCTGCCACCAACCTCATAGTTCCCCAACCCCACACAGCCCGCTTCTACCTCCTTCCCAAGATCCACAAACAGGACTGCCCTGGTAGACCCATCGTTTCAGCCTGTTCTTGCCCCACGGAACTTATCTCTTCCTATCTTGACTCTATCTTTTCTCCCCTCGTCCAGTCTCTTCCTACCTACATCCGCGACTCTTCGGACGCCCTCCGCCACTTTAACAGTTTCCAGTTTCCTGGCCCCAACCGCTTCCTTTTCACCATGGACGTACAATCCCTCTACACCTCCATCCCCCACCAGGATGGCCTGAGGGCGCTCCGCTTCTTCCTTGAACAGAGGCCCGACCAGTCCCCATCCACCACTACCCTCCTCCGCCTGGCTGAACTTGTTCTCACATTGAACAACTTCTCCTTTAACTCCACTCATTTCCTCCAAATCAAAGGTGTTGCCATGGGTACCCGCATGGGTCCTAGCTATGCCTGCCTTTTCGTGGGCTATGTGGAACAATCTTTGTTCCAGTCCTACTCGGGTCCCCTCCCTCACCTCTTTTTCCGATACATTGATGACTGTATCGGTGCCGTTTCCTGCTCTCGCCCCGAACTTGACAATTTCATTCACTTTGCCTCCAATTTCCACCCTTCCCTCACCTTCACATGGTCCATCTCGGACTCTTCCCTTCCCTTCCTCGACTTCTCCATCTCCATCTCTGGGGATAGGTTATCGACCAATATTTACTACAAGCCCACTGACTCCCACAGCTACCTGGACTACACTTCCTCCCACCCCGCTTCCTGTAAGGACTCTATTCCATTCTCCCAGTTTCTCCGCCTCCGCCGTATCTGCTCCGACGACGCCACCTTCCACACCAGTGCTTCAGACATGTCTTCCTTTTTCCGCAACCGAGGATTCCCCTCTACTGTGGTTGACACTGCCCTCGACCGTGTCAGTTCTATCTCCCGCACTTCTGCCCTCACCCCTGCCCCTCCCTCCCGGAACCACGATAGGGTTCCCCTTGTCCTCACCTTTCACCCCACCAGCCTCCACATTCAACGGATCATCCTCCGGCATTTCCGCTACCTCCAAAGTGATCCCACCACCAAACGTATCTTCCCCTCCCCTCCCCTTTCAGCATTCCGCAGGGACCGCTCCCTCCGAGACACCCTAGTCCACTCCTCTATCACCCCAAACAGCCCTTCCTCTTCGCCTGGCACCTTCCCGTGCAAGCGGAGGAGATGTAACACCTGCCCCTATACCTCCCCCCTTCCCACTGTCCAGGGCCCCAAACACCCCTTCCAGGTGAAACAGCGATTTACTTGTACTTCTCGCAATCTAGTATACTGTATTTGCTGCTCACGATGCGGTCTCCTCTACATTGGGGAGACCAAACGCAGATTGGGTGACTGCTTTGCGGAACACCTCCGTTCAGCCCGTAAGGGTGACCCCGAGCTTCCGATCGCCTGTCATTTTAATTCACCGCTCCATTCCCACTCGGACCTCACCGTCCTCGGCCTCTTGTATTGTTCCACGGAAGCTCAACGTAAACTCGAGGAACAGCACCTCATCTTCCGATTAGGTAGTCTGCAGCCTTCCGGACTCAATATCGAGTTCAACAATTTCAGATCATAAGCTCGGCCCCCATTTCATTTTCTCTTGTAATTGTTCCACTCTGATGCACTATCAATTGCTACAAAAGACTGGAGATTGAGAAAGTAATAAACAGGCTTTTATTACCAAAGAACAGAGCATGCCTCTTGTGGTTGCCTGGTATCCAAAAGGGCCGGAGGCTTCTGAGCAGCGACCTTTATACCCAGCCATGAGGGTGGAGCCAGGGGCGGAGTCAGCTGAGGCATGCACAGACAAGTACAACAATATGCAAGAGTGAACAACAGTACTAACAGTGAACAACAATACTAACAACAGTGGTTTACCACATTCACCCCTTGTTTAGAATTGAGTCCGGCGGGGTGAAGTGCACTAAAAATTCGTGTACTGAAGTCTATCAGGAGGCCTTGTAAGCCGTCCTGAGCGTCGCAGCAGCGGCGGTGATGGTGCAGCATCCAACGGTGAACCCGGTGTCTCGTTCAGAGGAGGTGTAGCAGGTGGCGGACCCTGGGGCTGCTGCATGCCGTCTACAGGGGTCAGAGCATGGGTAATGGGAGGTAGCGATGGTGGTCTCTCAGAGGCACCCGAAGGTGCGAGGTCTCGTGCGGGGACTGTGTCCTGGGGGTAGGCAGGAGTAGCGGTGGGTGGCGAAGAGGGTGTTTCAGGAGCACCTGCAGGTGCGAGGTCTCGAATGGAGACTGTGTCCTCCCGCCCGTCCGGGTACACCACGTAAGCATACTGCGGGTTGGCGTGGAGGAGGCTCACCCTCTCGACCAGGGGGTCCGCCTTATGGGTCCTCACGTGCTTCCGCAGTAGGACGGGACCTGGAGAAGTCAGCCATGTTGGTAGCGAAATCCCCGACGTGGACTTCCTGGGGAAGGAGAACATTCTCTCGTGAGGAGTGGCATTGGTGGGTGTACAGAGCAGCGACCGAATGGAATGGAGCGCCGCAGGGAGGACCTCCTGCCAGCGGGAGGTCGGAAGGCCCTTAGATTTTAAGTTTAAAAGGACTGCCTTCCAGACTGTCGCATTCTCCCTTTCCACCTGGCCGTTACCCCGGGGGTTGTAGCTGGTGGTCCTGCTTGTAGCAATGCCTCTCGCGAGCAGGTACTGCCGAAGTTCGTCGCTCATAAAAGATGAGCCCCTGTCGCTATGGATATAGCTAGGGAAACCGAACAAGGCGAAGAGGTCATTCAGACATTTAATGACCGTGGTACTGGTCATGTCCGAGCAAGGGATGGCAAACGGGAAACGGGAGTACTCATCAATTATATTGAGGAAGTACACATTGCGGTCAGAGGAGGGGAGGGGCCCTTTAAAATCGATGCTCAGCCGCTCGAAGGGGCGCGTGGCTTTGATCAGGCTCGCTCTGTCTGGCCTATAAAAATGCGGCTTGCACTCGGCACAGATCTGGCAGTTCCTGGTCATGGTCCTGACCTCCTCGATGGAGTAGGGCAGGTTACGGGATTTGATAAAATGGAAGAACCTGGTGACCCCCGGGTGGCAGAGGTCATTGTGGAGGGTCTGTAGCCTATCAACCTGCGCGTTGGCGCACGTACCACGTGATAGGGCATCTGGGGGCTCATTGAGTTTCCCGGGCCGGTACAAGATATCGTAATTGTAGGTGGAGAGTTCGATTCTCCACCTTAAGATCTTGTCATTCTTGATTTTGCCCCGCTGCTTATTATGAAACATAAAAGCCACTGAACGCTGGTCAGTGAGCAGGGTAAATCGTTTTCCGGCCAGGTAATGCCGCCAATGTCGCACGGCTTCCACAATGGCCTGGGCCTCCTTTTCGACAGAGGAGTGTCGAATCTCGGGGCCCTGGAGGGTCCTTGAGAAAAAGGCCACGGGTCTCCCCGCCTGGTTAAGGGTTGCAGCTAGGGCAAAGTCGGATGCGTCGCTCTCCACTTGAAAAGGAAGGGACTCATCCACAGCGTGCATTGTGGCCTTCGCAATGTCTCCTTTTATGAGAGTGAAGGCTGCACAGGCCTCTGCTGTCAGGGGGAAGGAGGCGGACTTGATGAGGGGTCGGGCTTTAACCGCATAGTTGGGCACCCACTGAGCATAGTAAGAGAAAAACCCCAGGCATCTCTTCAGTGCTTTCTGGCAGTGGGGGAGGGGGAGCTCCATAAGGGGGCGCATTCTATCGGGGTCTGGGCCGATGACTCCGTTCTCCACTACGCAGCCAAGAATAGCAAGGCGCGTAGTACGAAACATACATTTGTCTTTGTTGTATGTGAGATTCAGCCGCTGGGCCGTCCGGAGGAATTTCTCTAGATTAACGTCGTGGTCCTGCTGGTCGTGGCCGCAGATGGTGACGTTGTCTAGATATGGGAAAGTGGCCTGGAGCGCGTTCTGGTCAACCATCCGGTCCATCTCCCGTTGGAAGACAGAAACTCCGTTGGTGACGCCGAAGGGAACTCTGAGAAAGTGATAGAGCCGACCGTCAGCTTCAAAAGCTGTGTACTGGCGGTCCTCAGCCCTGATGGGGAGCTGGTGGTATGCCGACTTCAGATCAATCGTCGAGAACACCCGGTATTGTGCTATCTGATTGACCATGTCAGATATGCGGGGGAGTGGGTATGCATCTAGTTGGGTGTAGCGATTGATCGTCTGGCTGTAGTCAATAACTAGGCGCTGTTTTTCGCCAGTCTTCACTACCACCACTTGTGCTCGCCATGGGCTGGTGCTACTTTCAATAATCCCTTCCTTCAGGAGTCTCGCTACCTCAGATTTAATGAAGCTCCTATCCCCAACACTGTAACGCCTGCTTTTGGTAGCGATGGGCTTACAGTCGCGGGTGAGGTTAGCGAACAAGGAGGGGGGGGGAACTTTAAGGGTGGAGAGGCTGCAAATGGTGCACGGCGGGCGATTTAAAAGCTGCTGGCTGCAGACTGTGAGTGGGGGGAGGGGTCCGTCATACGCTAATGTGACACTCTTAAGGTGGCACTGAAAATCCAACCCCAGTAGAACGGCAGCGCAGAGATGGGGCAGGACCAGAAGTTTAAAATTTTTGTATTCTGTGCCCCTTACTGAAAGGGTCACTACACAGTAGCCACCGACGTCCGCTGACTGGGCTTTGGAAGCCAAAGAGATCCGATGGCGCGTCGGCAGGACCGGGAGAGAGTAACTGCGCACCGTGTCGGGGTGGATAAAGCTCTCCGTGCTCCCGCTGTCAAAAAGGCAGGTAGTGGCGCGGCCGTTTACCGTAATATCCATCATGGACCTGGACAGTTGATGAGGGAGAGATTGGTCCAGCGTCACGGAGGCCAGCGTATGGTCGAGCGAGTCGATGTGGTCGTCAGATGAGGCGGTGGTTGAGTCCGGGTCCCCCGTAACCAAAGTCGGAGGCGTCCAAGATGGCGGACAAAATGGCGGCGCCCACGGTCCCCACGCGGCTGGGGGAGCCCAAGATGGCGGACAAGATGGCTGCGCCCACGGTTCGCACGCAGCGCTGCTGGCGTTAGCGGTCTTCCCTTTGCAGGCGCTAACGTAGTGACCTTTCTTCCCGCAGCCGGAGCAGGTAGCATTCTTCGCGGGGCAGCGTGCTCTAGGGTGTTTAGCTTGGCCACAAAAATAGCATTTTTGTGCCTTGGACATCGCTGCAGCAGTTGGAGGTGGCGGTCCCATGGCCCAAGATTGCGGCGTCCACGGCGCGGGGCGATGAGGGGAGAAAGCGTCCATATTTCTGTGGGCCGCGTCGAGCGAGAGCGCGAGGGACACTGCCTTTGTCAGGTCTATTTCACCCTTCTCCAGCAGCCTCTGCCGGGAGTAGTCGGACCTTAGACCCGCAACGAAAGCGTCTCGTATCAGTCCCTCCGCATGTGCCGCGGCCGATACTTCCTTGCAGTCGCAGCCGCGTCCGAGTACCCGCAGTGCCCGTAGGAAGGCTTCCACCGATTCCCCGGGCTGCTGTCTGCGAGATCTTAAAAGGTGCCTGGCATAGACCGTGTTAACCGGGCGTGCATACTGCCCTTTCAGTAGGTCGATAGCCGCCGCGTAGGTCGTCGCATCTTGGATTAAAGTATAGACTTGGTGGCTCACCTTCGAGGCCAGGATTTTCAGTTTATTTTCATCAAGAGTCACGGTCGAGGCTTCCAGATACGCCTCAAAGCAACGCAGCCATTGTGCGAATTTAGTCGACGAACCCGCTTCTTGGGGGTCTAGGTCCAGGCATGTTGGTCTGAGGGCTCGCAGCAGCGCCTGCTGCTCAGCGTTTTGCGCCATCGGTTGATCAGCATCCGCAGCCAACATTTAACTTTGGTAATAAAATTGATGCACTATCAATTGCTACAAAAGACTGGAGATTGAGAAAGTAATAAACAGGCTTTTATTACCAAAGAACAGAGCATGCCTCTTGTGGTTGCCTGGTATCCAAAAGGGCCGGAGGCTTCTGAGCAGCGACCTTTATACCCAGCCATGAGGGTGGAGCCAGGGGCGGAGTCAGCTGAGGCATGCACAGACAAGTACAACAATATGCAAGAGTGAACAACAGTACTAACAGTGAACAACAATACTAACAACAGTGGTTTACCACACACTCCTTCCCCCCCACCCTTTCCTTTTGTTTCTCTCTCACACCTGGCAGCTATCTTTTGCCCTGCCAGTACACTTTACACCCAATCCCAGCCTATTACCATCTCGTCTAGCTTCTAATCTCTTTTACTTCTTTTGTTTCTTTTGTCCGATCGCAGCCCTGCCTCCGATCTAGTTTCTTTTCTTTCCAGTTTTGAAGAACGGTCCAACCCGAAACGTCAACTCAAATTTCTCTCCACGGATGTTGCCTGACCTGCTGAGTTTTTCCAGCATTTTCTGTTGTTATCACTGAACTCACTCACTGTAGGAATGGGATCCCTGAACTCACTCCCTGTCGGAATGGGATCCCTGAACTCACTCACTGTCGGAATGGGATCCCCTGAATTCACTCCCTGTCGGAATGGGATCCCTGAACTCACTCACTGTCGGAATGGGATCCCCTGAACTCACTCACTGTCGGAATGGGATCCCTGAACTCACTCACTGTCGGAATGGGATCCCTGAACTCACTCACTGTAGGAATGGGATCCCTGAACTCACTCACTGTAGGAATGGGATCCCCTGAACTCACTCTCTGTAGGAATGGGATCCCTGAACTCACTCCCTGTCGGAATGGGATCCCCTGAACTCACTTCCTGTCGGAATGGGATCCCCGAACTCACTCACTGTAGGAATGGGATCCCCTGAACTCACTCACTGTCGGAATGGGATCCCTGAACTCACTCATGTCGGAATGGGATCCCCTGAACTCACTCACTTTCGGAATGGGATGCACTGAACTCACTCCCTGTAGGAATGGGATCCCCTGAACTCATTCACTGTAGGAATGGGATCCCCTGAACTCATTCACTGTAGGAATGGGATCTCCTGAACTCACTCACTGTCGGAATGGGATCCCCTGAACTCATTCACTGTAGGAATGGGATCTCCTGAACTCACTCACTGTCGGAATGGGATCCCCTGAACTCATTCACTGTCGGAATGGGATCCCCTGAACTCATTCACTGTAGGAATGGGATCTCCTGAACTCACTCACTGTCGGAATGGGATACCTGAACTCACTCACTGTCGGAATGGGATACCTGAACTCACTCACTGTAGGATTGGGATACCTGAACTCACTCACTGTAGGATTGGGATCCCCCGACAGTGTCTCTTTTGAATGCCTTTCACCAACGTGTACTTGTTGAGTGAGACTTCCTCACGTCTTCACTGCAGCCCTTCAAAATCTCACCTTAGTGAGGAATTACGTTTGCCAGAGAAGAAATTGAATTCAGAGTTTTTTTTTAAACCAATTTTACACTGCTCCTTTTTCGAAAGGCGTTGAGATGTCCTCGGTTCTCGTTCTGTGGGTCAGGGACACATGCAGTTCGCTCCTTCAGGTTCACTTTCCTGTTTATTGTTCAGTTGTTCACTCTCACTGTACAAGTCCTGTCCTGTCCTGTCCGCACACGCTCATTGCTGGCAGGGTCGCTGGATGGTGAGCAGCAGCTGACCCTTCCCTCTCTGAAGGTGGGGTGGGCTGAGGGGAGTTAAGCCAGGTGTAGCTCCAACTGCTACCCCAGATCGGATCAGCTAACTCATCACAGGCAGTCATCAAATTTGGTACCTTTTGGTATTTAAGACTGAGTTATACTTAGACTGACCATTAGCAGGGTACCATACACAACAATAATCGCCAGACACTGGAAGCGAGGGCTCTTGTGTGTTACTGCAAATTCAGAAGGAGCTGTGAAATTTCACTCGCCTCGCCCTTGGTGGTCCGTGTGCACCGTGGAGGGTGGGCTCGTGCTGGCTGTATTCATGGTGCTGGACTGCAAGTGTCTGGGGCGGTCAGAGATTGGCAGTGCTCCCCTCACACACTGCTACACAATAGACGGGGTGACGTCTGGGAAGTGTTTGAATGAGATCAGCGTGTTGCTGTCGGATTGTGCCACTTCAGAGGCACTCCGCTTGTCTCCAGTCCATGGCAGCAAATCAGATCGCTGATCAAAATCCCATTTGTCTGACGGGAGCCTGTACTCATTCAGAAATGGAGACAGTGCTGTCTGTTTAAGGCCATGGGACTCGTAATATAGCCCGGGACCCCTTGCAGACCTGTTTCTGATACTCCTTGTATACCTCACCTTGTGTCTGCATTCAACTCCTTCCCATCTCTGTTGGAGGCTGATATTGATACCGGGGCTAAAAGGGTTAAATTAAGAGGACAGGTTGCATAGACTAGGCTTGTATTCCCTCGAGGAATTAAAGGGTGCTCTAATTGGGGTGTTTAAGATGATTAAAGGCTTCGATAGGGTAGATGGAGAGAACCCATTTCCTCTGGTGGGGGGAGTCCAGAACAAGGGGGCATAACCTTAAAATTAGAGCAATTCGCGGCGGCACTGGGGAAATCTCCCGATTCTCCACATGCCCAGTCTGCCCTGCGAGCGAGCTCAGTCTCTCAGCTTCCAAACACAGACCACATACTGTTTCCATTGTCTGTGTGTATTTTGCCCCTTCACAGACATGCACTCACTGCGCTCAGTGTTTAATCGGCATGTTAAGGCATAGGCAGCTAACTGAGTTACTGAGTGACAGTGTGGGTGAGCTGGATTAATATCAGTAGGGATATAGTCAGTAACACAGGGCGCTGGGGGGAGGGGTCACTCGGTGACAGTGTGAGGGAGCTGGATTAACATCCATAGAGATAAAGTCAGTAACACAGGGTGCTGGGGGGAGGGGTTACTGAGTGACTGTGAGGGAGCTGGATTAACATCAATAGACATACAGTCAGCAACACAGGGTGCTGGGGAGGGGTTACTGAGAGACAGTGTGAGGAAGCTGGATTAACATCAGTAGAGATGCAGTCAGTAACACAAGGTGCTGGGGAGGGGTTACTGAGTGACAGTGTGAGGGAGCTGGATTAAAATCAGTAGCGATACAGTCAGTAACACAGGGTGCTAGGGGAGGAGTTACTGTGTGACAGTGTGAGGCAGCTGGATTAACATCAGTAGAGATACAGTCAGTAACACAGGGTGCTGGGGAAAGGGTTAC
The DNA here is from genome assembly GCF_052327205.1 of Somniosus microcephalus. NCBI lineage: Eukaryota > Metazoa > Chordata > Chondrichthyes > Squaliformes > Somniosidae > Somniosus > Somniosus microcephalus. The sequence continues at coordinate 131,818,441 of NC_140992.1, read as the reverse complement.
TGAGTGACAGTGTGAGGGAGCTGGATTAACATCAATAGCGATACAGTCAGTAACACAGGGCACTGGGGGAGGGGTTGCTGAGTGACAGTGTGGGTGAGCTGGATTAAAATCAGTAGAGATACAGTCTGTTAAGTCTGTGAATGATTGAGACACGGACCAGCAGGAGTGAAAACAAACAAGTCTTTACTGGTGGAAGTCAATAGTGAAACTAACAAACAGAGGCTCTCTAGCGCCTTTTATACAGGGGTGGTCACTGCCGGTACTGCAGTCTGAGACCAGTTATTCTCTTAAAGGTACATACACAACAATTCCTCCCCTTTTAGATAAACAGTACATAACATTCATTTAACAACTAAATGATAACTAATTACAATCACAATCACGGTTGCTAGATACATTGGTTAAGTTTAAGCAATTATAAGTTCAGTCTTTGAGGAGGCTTCTTGATTCTGTCTGGATAACGCCTCTTTGGGGTATCAGGTTCTTCTGGCAATGTTGAGTCGAGATCAATGTCGTTGTTTGGTTCATCTGCTTCCAATATTACCGGTTCTGCAGTAGCTGCTATTGGTACGTCGATTTCATTGCCAGGTGTATCAGATCGTGGTGTGGAGTTGACGTTTTCCAGTGACTCTAGAATCTGGTCAGCATGGCGTCTTACAATGCTCTCCCCAACGTCCACGGTATACATGAGAGGTCCTTGTCGTGTACAAATCGTTCCTGGCTGCCATTTCTCAGTGCGGTAGTCCCGGGCCAAAACTGGTTGACCTATCTTAAAACTCCTGGTCGGCCTTTCATTCATATTCTGAAACTGCCTGTTCTCCACATCTCTTCGGACGTTTGGCTTAACCAAATCCAAGCGGCATCGTAGTCTTCGATTGAAGAACATCATGGCTGGGGTTTGGTTGGTAACCGCATGTGTCGCATTCCGGTAGGCAAACAAGAAGTTGTCCACCTTGTGTTGTAGGGGTATATCTTCATTACCCATTGCCTTGATAGCCTTCTTGAATGTTTGGACAAACCTCTCGGCCAATCCATTAGTGGCTGGATGATATGGGGCAGATGTGTAATGCTTAACGCCATTGTTCTTTAAGAACCTCCGGAACTCTTCAGACACAAACTGTGGTCCATTGTCAGAGCAAATCTGTTCAGGCAGCCCATTCCTGGCGAAGATGGTTCGCAAAACTGTTATAGTTTTTTCCGTGGTGGTTGAGGACATTTTTATTACCTCTGGCCACTTTGTGCATCCACCGCAATTAAAAACATCGAGTCCATGAAGGGACCAGCAAAATCAATGTGCACCCGTTGCCATGGAGATGAGGGCCACTCCCATGGATGCAGAGGAGCTTGTGGTGGGGCGTTTTGGACCTTCTGGCATCCTGCACAGCTCTTGGTCATCTCTTCGATTTCTCTATCGATTCCCGGCCACCACACAAATGCTCTGGCTAAGCTCTTCATTTTTACCCCACCCAGATGACCCTCATGAAGCTCATTGAGCACTCTATCCGTCACCTTAGGTGGAATTACTACTCTGGATCCACACATCAAGGTTCCTCTGCACACTGACAGCTGTTCTCTTCTCGGCGAGAATGCTGGCAGCAGTGGTTCGCCATGTGCTGGCCATCCCTTCACCGTTAAATCATAGACCCGTGATAGTGTCGGGTCATTCCGTGTTTCCTTTTCTATGTTTGCATTCGTCACAGGGAGACATTCGACTATGGTCGAGTGGAATAACTCCATTGGATCCACTGCAAGGTCTTCTTTTTCCACCGTCGGCAACGGTAGGCGTGACAATCCATCAGCATTTCCATGCTGTTTAGTTCCTTTGTACTCGATGTCATATTGGTGTGCCCCTAGGAAAAGGGACCATCTCTGCAGCCGTTGTGCCGTCATTATCGGTACGCCCTTCTGAGGGTTGAAAATGGAGACAAGAGGTTGATGATCGGTTAGTAGAGTAAATTTTTGACCGTGCAGGTAGTGATTGAACTTCTTCACCCCCCACACTAGGCTGAGGGCCTCTCTGTCAATCTGGGCGTAGTTACGCTCGGCAGAAGTTAACGAGCGTGACGCAAAAGCTATCGGCCCCTCAAAACCATCAAGGAATTTATGTGACAGTACCGCCCCAATGCCGTAGGGAGACGCATCACACGCCAGCCTGATTGGCAGTGCTGGGTTGTAGTGAGCCAATACTTCCCTTGAAGTGATTAAGTCCTTACTCTTCTGAAAAGCACGCTTACAATCATCGCTCCATTTCCATGCTACCCCCGTTCGTAGCAGGGCATTCAGTGGGTGCAAAATTGTCGACAAATTCGGCAAAAACTTATGATAGTAATTCACCAACTCGAGGAATGACCTCAGTTGCGACACATTTTCAGGCGCTGGGGCCTTAACAACCGCTTCAATTTTGTCAGGGGACTTATGTAACCCCTCTTCATCAATCACGTGGCCACAATACGATATCTGTTTCTTTAAAAATTCGCACTTGGGGCGGTTGGCTCGCAGCCCATGTTCCCGTACTCTAGTGAGCACCTGTTCTAGGTTGTTAAGGTGTTCACTGTCATCTTCACCTGTTACAAGGATGTCGTCCAAGTAACACCGAGTCCCCGGAATCCCTTGCAGGACTTGTTCCATCGCTCTTTGCCATATCGCCGGAGCCGATGCTACTCCGAATACCAATCGATGATACTGGTAAAGACCTTTGTGAGTGTTTATCGTGAGATTCTTCCTAGAGGACTCTTCAACCTCCATCTGCAAATATGCTTGTGCTAGGTCAATTTTTGTAAAACGCTTCCCTCCAGACAGTGAGGCGAAGATGTCTTCTATCCTTGGAAGAGGATATTGTACTGTGTGAAGGACAGGGTTCACCATCACCTTGAAATCCCCACAGATGCGAACCTTCCTTGGCTCTCTGGACTTATTGCTTAACGTTTTCTTCATGACAGGAACAATGGGTGTCGCCCACTCGCTCCAGTCGACCTTAGACAACACGCCTGCCTTCTCCAGATTCTCCAGCTCTGCCTCGACGGCTGGGCGAATTGCATATGGTACCGGTCTTGCTTTGAAAAACTTGGGAACTGCATTCTCTTCTATTTTTATCGAGGCAGTTACGCCTTTAAGCGTGCCCAGTTCTTGTTGAAATACCTCTTTGGCGTTAGCTAAGATTGTTGACAATCGTCCAGGAGTGACGTCTTCATCTTTTTTACCGTCCACCGTCATTGCACGAATGGAATGCCAATCTAAGTTTATCTTCCTGATCCATTCCCGTCCCAATAACGGTGGTCCACCATTTGGCAGTATGTAGAGATACAATTTCCGTATTTTCTTGCCATTGTATTCGACAGGCACCCTTATTTTTCCTCTGGGGTATACTTTTTGCCCCGTATACGCCGTCAAGACGATGGATGTCTCTCTCAAGGGTATGTGTGAAAATAGCCGCTCGTAGTCTCGTCGATTCATGATGGTTAGCACTGATCCTGTATCCAATTCCATTTTAACTTGGGACCCTGCTATCATGAGGGTGACCCAAATGGTTCGGTGATCCTCTTTTGCGATTACATTGTGAAGTTTGAGACAGCTTAGTCTCCTGTTTCCGGATTCACTATCGCTCATCTGGTCTTTGGAACTACTGTCCGTCATCTTTTGTACTTTCTTGTACGGTTCCTTAGTAGCCTTTTTGTTGTCGCTGGTCTTCTTCCCAGACCTGCAAACTCGTGCAATGTGTCCAATCTTCCCGCATTGTCTGCATATTTTGTCTTTGGACCAGCAGTCCTTCTGGTCATGGTTAGTTCTGCCGCAGCGATAACATTTTGCAAATCCCCGTGTCATTTCGTGGGTGCCGTATTCCTGTGGTTTTTGTTGAATTTCTGCAGCTCCCCTGGCTGCTGCTTCATACGATACTGCCACGCTGAAAGCCTTATCTAGCGTCAGCTCTTTTTCTGAGAGTAACTTCTTCTGTGTTCCTTCACTCAGGAGTCCACAGACAAATTTGTCCCGTAGGGTATCTGCCAGTCCTGCTCCGAACTGGCAGTGCTTTGATAGCTTGCGTAGTTCCGTAAGATACTCAGCATTGCTCTCATCTTTGTGCTGAGTTCTCCTGTGGAATTTAAATCTTTCTGCTATCAACAGCGGTGCAGGGTTTAAGTGTTCCTGTAGGACAGCAACAATTTCGTTAAAACTCTTTGCCTTCGGTTTGGCTGGAGTAATCAGGTCCCGCAATAGGCCGTACATTCTAGCGCCCATTAAGTTTAGCAATATCGATGCCTTTTTCCCCTCCGCTATTTCGTTTGCCTCGAAATATACCTCGACTCTTTCCACATACGTGGTCCAGTCCTCTAATGTATTATCAAAAGCAGTGATACAGCCAGTTTTCGGCACCTTGCAAATCTAAAATGGCGCCTCCCGCGCTTTGCCTTCTTCCCCGATTTAACAAAATGGCGCCTCCCGCGCTTTGCCTTCTTCCCCGCTGTTGTTAGCGCTGCTTTCCACGGTTTCTTGCGCATTAAATATTGATTCTTTTTCTTTTATTATTTTCCCGTCGTGGAGCGGACCCTCTGGGACACTTCCCTCCCTCTTCTTAGGTCCGAACGCTGCCCGGCTTCGAAGCACCGGCCGCGCCCTGTGTGCTCCACCCTCTCTCTCTCTCTTTGCTTCCCGACTCGCTGCCCGGCCCCGTTGAAAAGCCACCCGATCGAGCTTCAGCCCGCCGCAGCCCAGGAAGGATCAGAGCACTACCTGCCACCAGCCCGATTAGCTGGGAAACCACAGACCGAGGAACCCAGCCTGGCTCTGAACAGTCTCTCCTGCAAGTTTTCAAACCGATGATTGGCGGTCGACGCCCGATTCCCGAGTTTCTTTGGACTCTTTTTTTTCTTTCTTCTGGCTCCGACCTTCAACAACGTCGTCTGAGGTGCTGCCGAGTTGCAGGTAAGTTCGTTTCTTACTCGTCGCCAGTGTTAAGTCCGTGAATGATTGAGACACGGACCAGCAGGAGTGAAAACAAACAAATCTTTACTGGTGGAAGTCAATAGTGAAACTAACAAACAGAGGCTCTCTAGCGCCTTTTATACAGGGGTGGTCACTGCCGGTACTGCAGTCCGAGACCAGTTATTCTCTTAAAGGTACATAAAGAACACAGTCAGTAACCAGGGCGCTGGGGGAGGAGTTACTGTGTGACAGTGTGAGGGAGCTGGATTAACATCAGTAGAGATACAGTCAGTTACCAGGGCGCTGGGGGAGGGGGTACTGAGTGACAGTGTGAGGGAGCTGGATTAACATCAGTAGAGATACAGTCAGTAACACAGGCCGCTGGGGGAGGGGGTACTGAGTGACAGTGTGAGGGAGCTGGATTAACATCAGTAGAGATACAGTCAGTAACACAGGGTGCTGGGGGAGGGGTTACTGAGTGACAGTGTGAGGGAGCTGGATTAATATCAGTAGAGATACAGTCAGTAACACAGGGTGCTGGGGGAGGGGTTACTGTGTGACAGTGTGAGGGAGCTGGATTAATATCAGTAGAGATACAGTCAGTAACACAGGGTGCTGGGGGGAGGGTTACTGTGTGACAGTGTGAGGGAGCTGGATTAACATCAGTCGAGATACAGTCAGTAACACGGTGCTGGGGGAGGGTTACCGAGTAACAGTGTGAGGGAGCTGGATTAATATCAGTAGAGATACAGTCAGTAACACAGGGTGCTGGGGGAGGGTTACTGAGTGACAGTGTGAGGGAGCTGGATTAACATCAGTCGAGATACAGTCAGTAACACAGGGCGCTGGGGGAGGGGTTACTGAGTGACAGTGTGAGGGAGCTGGATTAACATCAGTAGAGATACAGTCAGTAACACAGGGCGCTGGGGGAGGGGTTACTGAGTGACAGTGTGAGGGAGCTGGATTAACATCAGTCGAGATACAGTCAGTATCACAGGGTGCTGGGGGAGGGGTTACTGAGTGACAGTGTGAGGGAACTGGATTAACATCAGTAGAGATACAGTCAGTAACACAGGGCGCTGGGGGAGGGGTTACTGAGTGACAGTGTGAGGGAGCTGGATTAACATCAGTAGAGATACAGTCAGTAACACAGGGTGCTGGGGGAGGGTTACTGAGTGACAGTGTGAGGGAGCTGGATTAACATCAGTAGAGATACAGTCAGTAACACAGGGCGCTGGGGGAGGGGTTACTGAGTGACAGTGTGAGGGAGCTGGATTAACATCAGTAGAGATACAGTCAGTAACACAGGGCACTGTGGGAGGGGTTACTGAGTGACAGTGTGAGGGAGCTGGATTAACATCAGTAGAGATACAGTCAGTAACACAGGGCACTGTGGGAGGGGTTACTGAGTGACAGTGTGAGGGAGCTGGAGTAACATCAGTAGAGTTTGAGGAAGAGAGTGGAATTTTTTAGTCTTTAGCTGACTGCATTTTTCTGTTTTCTAATTAACGTTCCACACTTAATACTCACAGGTACAGAACTAAAATTTGCGACTCTAAGAGAGAAAAAGAAAGACTGACTTGCAGGACGTCCCAAAGAGCTTTACCGCCTGAAGTTTGGTGGCATTTAATGTAGGAAACATGGCAGACAATTGGCGCACAGCAGCCTCCCACAAACAAGCAATATGATAATGGCCAGATCATCTGTTTTTTTTAGTGCTGTTGTTTGAACGATAAATATTGGCCAGGACACTGGGGAGAACTCCCCTGCTGTTCCTTGAAATAGTGGCATAGGATGCTTTACATCCAATTCAATTCAAATCGCTTTATTGGCATGACAAGTTCCATCTTATGTTGCCAAAGCATCGGAAAACATTCATGTTCGTTCACAAAAATACAGATCTATCCATACAGTGTATAAACAGATATATCCCTGAGTGTATAAATATACTTTCATATAATTTATATATACTCTTATCTTTAGTGGTTGTCCCTCTGTTTATGGCAAGCTGTAACATAGTGTGCCGCTAGTGTTACGCAACTTCTCTCTTCCCCTAGTAGGTATCGGAGTTTTTGGTCGTCATTCAATTTTCTGAATTCCGGGCATATTTTTGTAAATTTTGGGTAGAAATTCTCCCTTATGCCCTGATATTTTCTACAAGCTGTGAGGAAGTGCATCTCTGTCTCCACCATTCCCTGACTGCAGTGAGAGCATATCCTGTCCTCTCTTGGTAGCCGGGTCTGCCTGTGTCTACCTTTTTCGATCGCCAGGCTATGTTCACTAAGTCTGCACATTGTCAAGATTTTTCTCAGTTTGCTGTCCTTTACCATGGTCAGGTAATCAGACATGTTGTATTGTCTGTTTAGGGCCAAGTAGCAATTGAGTTTGCTTTGGGTTTTTGTTGTTTCTGCCCAATATGTCAGATATTTTTCCTTTTGCTTAGCGACGATTGTGTTGGGTCGAATTCTTTGTGTTACCCTGTCACTGTCCTGGGGCTGGTTATTGTTAGTAGTGTTAGTAGTTACTTCACTGAGTCCCAGGACTAGTTGACTGAGGGTATTCTTCTTTATGGTCAGCTCTTGGCATTTCAGGGCGTCGTAGTGATAGCATTGGGGGTTGCTCATCTGTAGGTGATTCCAAAATTTGGTGGCTCTTTTTTGGATAGTGATTATTAATGGATATTGGCCTAGTTCCGCCCTGCATGCATTGTTTACTGTTTTCCTTTGAGTCCGGAGGATACTTTTACAGAATTCTGCATGTAGGATCTCAATTGGGTGTTTGTCCCATTTTGCAAATTCTTGTTGTGTTAGCGGTCCCCATACCTCACTGCCATAGAGTGCAATTGGTTCAATTACTGATTTGAAAATTTTGAGCCAAATGCTAATTGGGATTTCTATTTGGATTGATTTTTTAATGGCATAGAAAGCCCTTCTTGCTTTCTCTTTCAGTTCATTCACAGCCAGTTTGAAGTTTCCCGTAGAACTGATTTTTAAGCCCAAGTATGTGTAGTTAGTGGTTTGTTCAATTTTGGTTGTTCCTAGTGTGAAATTTATTTTGGGTCCCTGATGTCTGGATCTTTGCTGGAACACAAGGACTTTGGTTTTTTGGGGATTTATTGTCAGGGCCCAAGTCTGGCAGTATGACTCCAGCAGATCCAGGTTCTGCTGTAGACCCTCCTTAGTTGGTGACAGCAGAACCAGGTCGTCTGCATAGAGGAGGAATTTAACCTTGGATTCATATAGGGTGAGGCCGGGTGCTGTAGATTGTTCAAGTAGTTTTGCCAATTCATTTATGTAAATATTAAAGAGTGTCGGTGAGATTGGCGAGCCCTGCGTCACCGCCCCTGTGGGAAGTATTTTGTTTGTTTGTCTCCAATTTTAACTGCACATTTGTTGTTTGTATACATTGATTTAATTACATCATATGTTTTTCCCCCTACCCCGCTTTCGATAAGTTTCAGGAATAAACCGTCATGCCAGATGGAGTCGAAAGCCTTCTGGAAATCTATAAAGCATGCGTAGATTTTGCTTTTGTTATGGTGAACGTGTTTGTCAATTAGGGTCTGTAGGGTGAAGATATGATCTGATGTTCTATAGTTTGGCAGGAATCCAATTTGGCTTTTACTCAAGACATTGTGCTCCTCAAGGAAGTTTATAAGTCTTTTGTTTATGATGCTACAGAATACCTTCCCCAGGTTACTGTTTACACAGATGCCTCGATAGTTATTTGGGTCGACTTTGTCCCCATTTTTGTATATGGGCGTTATGAGTCCTTTGTTCCAGATATCAGGGAAGTAACCGACACTCAGAACCAAGTTGAAGAGTTTTAGGATAGCCAGTTTCATTTTGTCGTCTGTGTGTTTAATCATCTCGTTTAGTATGCCGTCTGTCCCGCAAGCTTTTCCTGGTCGCAGGTCCTTCAGTTTTTCAAAAAGTTATTTTTCTGTTATTATGGAGTCCAGCGGGTTTTGGTTATCTTTTATGGCCATTTTGAGCTTTTCCAGTTTTTTGCATATTTGGTGTTGCTCTGGCCTTAGTGTGTTTTTCTGGTATAATTTTTCAAAGTGGTTTTCCCATGTGTCCCCATTTTGAATGGCCAATTCGTCGTGTTGTTTTTTGTGTAGTGTATTCCAGTTGTCCCAGAAACAATTGGAATTAATGGATTCCTCAATGGAGCTGAGTGTATTCTTAATATATTGCTCTTTTTTGGTTCTGAGTGTGTTTCTGTATTGTGTTAGTGTCTGACAATAAGTAAGGTGTAATTCCTCGTTTTCTGGATGTCTGTGTTTTTGGTTTGATATTTTTCTAAGTTTTTTCCTCATGTTATGGCAATCTGGGTCAAACCATTTTTCATAGTTTTTTGTTTTGGGTTTGTTCTTGCGAGCTTTCAAGTTTGTCCTTGTTGCCAAATTATCAAAGATATTGTTTAGGTTATTTACTGCCCGGTTTACGCCTTCTTTATTGTGAGTGTATATGTTATCCAGAAAGGTGTCCAAGAGAGCTTGAGTTGATGCATTGCTAATTGTTTTCTGGTATTTTTCCGTGTCGTTTTTGGCCCATCTGTACGATTTTTTGGTGTTGTACAGTTTACTGGGTTGTGTTTCTATGTTGTTTGTTTCTGTCTTTTTGAGATACATAGTAATTTGACTGTGATCTGACAGTGTTGTTTGTGGTTTGACTGTGAATGCTCTGAAAGAGGATGGGTCCAAATCTGTAATCATATAGTCTACTGTGCTGCAGCCAAGAGGTGAGCAATAGGTCGATCTTCCTAGGAGGTCTCCTATGAACCTACCATTGACAATGTACAGACCCAGGCTTCGACAGAGCTGTAGGAGCTGTTTTCCGTTGGTATTTGTCTGCTTGTCGCAGTTATGCCTGTATGGAAGGGAAGGGATATCGAAGTGGTTATTCCCGAATACGTAATTGTTTCCCTGATTATTGGTGAAGTCTGGTTCTTCGCCAGTTCTTGAATTGAGGTCCCCACAGATCAACACGTTCCCCTGGGCCTGGTATTGGATAATTTCCCCCTCCATGTTGGAGAAGGTGTCCTCTTTAAAGTACGGGGAACCCATTGGGGGGATATAAAGTGCGCAAATGTAAACATCTTGGGTGTTCGAGATAATCTCCCTCTCAATTTTGAGCCACATGTGGTTTTCGCCCTTTTTTATAAATTTGATGTAATTCTTAAGTTCTGTTTTAAACCAGATCAGTATGCCTCCGGAGTCTCTGCCTTGGGTTACTCTTGGTAATTTATTGGAGGGGACCACCAGCTCAGTGTACCCTTGGGGACAGCCAGTGTGTCCTTTTCCTTTATACCAAGTTTCCTGTAAAATGATAATATCTAGATCTTTAGTTTCATCTATGAACTCTGGGGTCCTACTCTTCACGTCGAGCACCGAAGAGCGTAGACCTTGGATATTCCAGGTCGAAATATATGAGGATTTCATGTTAAGTTTGATCTTTTACTATGATAGGTTAAAGAGTGGTACGTGTTTGTCGTGTCTAAGTGTGGGAAAAAAAGATCACTTCAGTTGTCTATAAAAGTTAATACTATTTGGTTACAGTTCTTTCTATTAATTAGTCCTTGATCCATAAGGCGGAAGTAGATGCTGCTGCACATCTGCTTATTGTCTCTTAATGGATTGTCTCTGTCTGAGGTATTGCGTACATCCTGTGCATCTCTCCCTCTGTCTGGCTGGGAGCGGTCCTGTTCCCCAGTGGGACAGGAGTGGTGCAGGTCTGATATTGTTGTTGTGCATGGGGATCCTCTCTGGTCTCGGTTGGTGTGGTGGTGCTCTTTGTAGTGGTCCTGATATGTACCCCGCTGATCTCTGGTGGTCGGGGGGGGGGTCCTCTTGGAGTCTGGGTATGGACCCGGTTAAAAGCGACGTCCTTCAGGGCTGAGGTGCCATCCACCTGAGAGGGCAGATGGGGTCTCGGTTTAAATTCTCATCCGAAAGATGGCACCTCAGACAGTGCAGCACTCCCTCAGTACTGCACTGGAGTGTCGGCCTGGATTGTGTGCTCCAGTCTCTGGAGTGGGACATGAACCCATGACCTTGTGACTCAGAGGTGAGAGCGCTACCCACTGAGACACAGCTGACACTGAAACTCGCTAAACTTTAGATTAAAATATAAAAAGACAGGAAGAGCTGGTTGCATTTCCAGGGAGCGTCACTCACTTTGATCCACTCCACTTGGGAGTAGGTCTGTAGCCTCCTCAATGTGGGACCCCCACCCACCCACCCGACTGTGGGACACCCCTCCCCCTCCCATCCAACTGTGGGGACCCCCCTCCCCCTCCCACCCGACTGTGGTGACCCCCCCCACCCGACTGTGGGGGTCCCCCTCTCCCCCCACCCGACTGTGGACCCCCTCCCTCACCCACCCGACTGTGGGACCCTCTCACCCCGCCGACTGTGGGACCCCCCTCCCCCACCCACCCGACTGTGGGACCCCCCCCACCCGACTGTGGGGACTCCCCTCCCCCTCCCACCCGACTGTGGGGACCCCCCTCCCCCTCCCCCACCCACCCGACTGTGGGACCCCCCTCCCCCACCCACCCGACTGTGGACCCCCCACCCACCCGACTGTGGACCCCCCACCCACCCGACTGTGGGACCCCCCCTCCCCCTCCCACCCGACTGTGGTGACCCCCCCACCCGACTGTGGGGATCCCCCTCTCCCCCCACCCGACTGTGGACCCCCTCCCCCACCCACCCGACTATGGGGCCCCGCTCACCCCGCCGACTGTGGGACCCCCTCCCCCACCCACACAACTGTGGGACTCCCCTCCCCCACCCACACAACTGTGGGACTCCACTCCCCCACCCACCCGACTGTGGGACCCCCCACCCCCCACCCACCCGACTGTGGGACCCCCCATCCCCCACCCACCCGACTGTGGGACCCCCCATCCCCCACCCACCCGACTGTGGGACCCCCCATCCCCCACCCACCCGACTGTGGGACCCCCCTCCCCCACCCACCCGACTATGGGGCCCCGCTCACCCCGCCGACTGTGGGACCCCCTCCCCCACCCACCCGACTGTGGGGACTCCCCTCCCCCTCCCACCCGACTGTGGGGACCCCCCCCACCCGACTGTGGGGACCCCCTACCCACCCGACTGTGGGACCCCCCTCCCCTACCCACCCGACTGTGGGACCCCCTCCCCCACCCACCCGACTCTGGGACCCCCCTCCCCCTCCCACCCGACTGTGGGACCCCCCCTCCCCCACCCAACCGACTGTGGGACCCCCCCCACCCAACTGTGGGGACCCCCCTCCCCCTCCCACCCAACTGTGGGGACCCCCCACCCACCCGACTGTGGGACCCCCCTCCCCTACCCACCCGACTGTGGAACCCCCCTCCCCTACCCACCCGACTGTGGGACCCCCTCCCCCACCCACCCGACTGTGGGACCCCCCTCCCCCACCCACCCGACTGTGGGACCCCCACCCACCCACCTGACTATGGGACCCCCCTCCCCCACCCACCCGACTGTGGGGATTCCCCTCTCCCTCCTGTGGTGTATGTAACCTGTTCCACCTTAAGAGAACTACCTTAAGAGATGTACTACTTTCTCTTGGCTGCTGTATACTGTAATACCGGTGGTGACCACACCGGTATATAAGTGTTGTGTAGGGATTTGCTGGGCAGTTCAGCCCTGACCTCCGAATAGTAAAGACCTGTTAAAAGTTATTCTTGTTGTCTGTGTCCAGTGATTGATCATAAGCATAACTGGGACACACAGACTCAACAGTGGCGACGAGTCCGATCTTACCCTGCGGCAGTTTTACATCCAAGGCAGCTTCGTCCTCAGAATGGGCGTCGAGAAGAGGCATCTGCCCTCATCATCCTGCTGAGCACCATCGCACGGGAGGCATCGAGAACCCGGGTTAAAAAGAAAAATTCTGACCACGAAGCCCTCCATCAGCGACAGGCAGTGATCATCCCTTCTACCACGGTGGTGGGTAAGCCGATCAGCGACATGAACAGAAAGTCGGTCGCGTTGGCTGTGGAGTAGGGGAGGGAAAACGGAGGAATAAGGGCGGAGAACTCGACCACGGCCGGTAAAAAGGGCCGGGCTGCAATCGAGGCCGAGAGGCGCAGCGACTGGGGCAGCTTAAGGCACGAGAGCCGCGGAGAACTCAAACGCAGCCGGTGTAAAGGACCGGGCTGCAAGCGGGGCTGCGAGGCAAAGCAGCGTCGGGGAATTGAGAACCGCTGGGGAGGCGAGAACGGCAGCAGCACGGCAATCGCCATTGCAGCCAGCAGGGGAAGAAGGCAAACGCGGGAATCCGCCATTGTAGTCGGCGGGGGAAGAAGATGAGCGCGGGAAAGACTGCCAAGCGCGGGAAGCCGCCATTTTAGTAGGCGGGGGAAGAAGACAAGCGCGGGAAGCCGCCATTTTGAGAAAAAGAAAAATTTAAAAACTTGCAAGGATGCCTAAACATGGGAACATTAATACCTTTGATAGCGATATCGAAGATTGGACCACGTATGTAGAACGCATGGAAGTTTATTGTAAAGCAAATAAGGTACCAGATGATGAGAAAGCACTAACCTTATTAAGCTCAATGGGTGCGAAAACATATGGGCTATTGAAGCACCTTCTATCACCAAATAAACCGGCGGATCAGACTTTCGCGAATATTGTTACTGTCCTGAAAAATCATTTAAACCCCACGCCGCTGATGATAGCGGAACGATTTAAATTTTACAGAAGAACGCAGCTGAAAGACGAAAGCAACACTGAATTTTTAATTGAACTGCGTAAGCTATCAAAGTACTGTCAGTTTGGAACAGGACTAGCAGATGCGCTGAGAGATAAATTTGTGTGTGGATTGTTAAAAGAAGGAACACAAAAGCGACTGCTTGAGGAGAATGATCTTACGCTTGATAAAGCTGTCACTATTGCAGCATCGCAAGAAGCCGCAGCGAGAGGCACAGCGGAAATGCAGCTACGGTCACCGGAACTCAGCACCAATCAAATGGTCTTGGGTACAGTAAAATGTTATCGTTGTGCAAAGACAACGCATGATCAGAACCAGTGCTGGTTCAAAAATCAGGAATGCAGAAAATGTGGCAGGCTTGGTCACATAGCTAAAGTATGCCGGTCAGGAAAGAAGACCAGCAACAAAAAGTCACCGCAGGAAAAGTACAGAAAGGTACACAAGGTGACAGAGAACAGTTCGAACGAACAGAAGTCAGATTCAGACTCCAGCAGTAATGAACTGGGTAGTCTAAGAGTACACAATGTTGGTAAGGAAGCAGACCTCCAAACAATTTGGGTCACACTTCAGATAGCAGGAGTCCAAGTGAAGATGGAATTGGACACTGGATCGGCATTGACGGTCATGAATAAGCAAGATTACAAAAGGTTATTCCCACATATTCCCCTACGGGATACGGAGATTGTATTGAAAACATACACTGGGCAAAGAGTATACCCCATCGGGAAGATAGAGGTAAAGGTGGTCCACAAGGGCAAAGAAAGCCGAAGAATGGACTTGTATGTGCTACCTGAGGGAGGTCCACCACTACTGGGACGGGAGTGGATTAGGAAAATAAATATGGACTGGCATTCCTTAAAAGCACTAACGGTAGATTCCGGTAAAAAAGATGTCAAACCTAAACGATTGTGCAGAATATTGGACGATGCTGAAGAGGTGTTCCAACAGGGACTGGGAACACTGAGAGGAATTACGGCAAACATCAAGGTTGAAGAACATGCAAACCCGAAATTTTTCAAAGCCAGACCGGTACCTTATGCGATACGACCTGCTGTGGAAGCTGAGCTGGAAGGGCTAGAACGTTCAGGAGTACTGTCTAAGGTAGACTGGAGTGAGTGGGCCACGCCCATTGTTCCCGTCATGAAGCGTTCATCGAGCAACAAGCCGGGGGAACCGGGGAAGGTTCGCATCTGTGGAGATTTCAAGATCACTGTTAATCCGGTGCTTCACACGGTGCAGTATCCGCTTCCGCGGATTGAGGATATCTTCGCTTCATTGTCTGGCGGGAAACACTTCACCAAGATAGACCTGGCGCAGGCGTACTTAAAGATGGAAGTTGAGGAAGAGTCACGCCAGTATCTCACGATCAACACGCATAGAGGCTTGTACCGGTATAATAGACTAGTTTTTGGAGTGGCATCGGCTCCAGCAATTTGGCAGAGGGCCATGGAGCAGGTATTACAGGGAATTCCAGGCACACAATGTTACCTGGACGATATTCTGATTACAGGAGATGATGACGAGGAACACCTTGCAAATTTGGAACTGGTGCTCACCAGATTGAAAGAATATGGACTTCGAGTTAATCGCCAGAAATGTGAGTTCTTTCAGAGGCGGATCTCGTACTGTGGTCATGTCATTGACCAGGAGGGGCTTCATAAGTCTCCTGACAAGATCGAAGCTGTTGTGAAGGCTCCCGCTCCGGATAATGTATCCCAGTTGAGGTCGTTCCTAGGGTTGATTAACTATTACCATAAGTTTCTGCCAAATTTATCCACGGTGCTGCACCCGCTGAACGCTCTTTTGCAGAAGGGAATACCATGGAAGTGGAGCGAGGACTGTAAAAGGGCCTTTCGCAAAAGCAAGGCATTGATCACCTCAGAGGAAGTGTTGGCTCACTTCAACCCAACGCTGCCTATTCGTTTGGCTTGTGATGCTTCTCCATATGGTATTGGGGCAGTACTCTCACACAAGTTGCCAAATGGCCTGGAGAGGCCAGTCGCGTTCGCATCCAGATCATTGACCTCCGCGGAGCGCAACTATGCTCAGATAGATAGTGAGGCTCTCAGCCTTGTGTGGGGAGTAAAGAAGTTTAATCATTACCTGCAGGGCCAAAAGTTTACGCTTCTGACAGACCACCAGCCGTTGGTATCCATTTTTAACCCTAAGAAGGGTGTTTCGGTGATGACAGCACAGAGACTCCAGAGATGGTCCCTTTTCCTAGGGGCACATCAATATCAGATTGAATTCAAAGGTACAAAGCAGCATGGTAATGCTGATGGGCTGTCGCGCCTGCAACTACCTACAGAGGAGGAGGCACCGACGGTTGACCCTGTTGAGTTATTTCACTCGACCATCATCGAATGTTTACCAGTCACCAATGCAAGTATTGAAAGAGAAACCAGGAACGACCCGACACTGTCCCGGGTCTACGAAGTGACAGTGAAGGGATGGCCAGCACATGGTGATCCACTGTTACCGGCATTCTCAGCAAGACGAGAACAGCTGTCCGTCTGTCAAGGAACATTGATGTATGGAACAAGGGTGATTATTCCTCCTAAGTTAAGAGAGAGAGTTCTAAAGGAACTGCATGAAGGTCATCTGGGGGGAGTCAAGATGAAAAGCCTTGCTAGGGCTTATGTGTGGTGGCCGGGTATCGACCAACAGATAGAGGATCTGACGAAAAGCTGCTCAGGGTGCCAAAAAGTGCAAAATGCACCTCCGATTGCACCGCTGCATCCATGGGAATGGCCTTCAACCCCATGGCAACATGTACATATTGACTTTGCTGGTCCATTCATGGACTCCATGTTTTTAATTGCGGTGGACGCACATTCTAAATGGCCAGAAGTGATTAAGATGACTACCACTACCTCGGAAAAGACGATCGCAGTGCTAAGAACGATATTTGCAAGAAATGGATTGCCAGAACAAATATGTTCAGACAACGGACCGCAGTTCGTGTCAGAAGAATTCCAGAAATTCATGAAGAAGAATGGGGTGAAACATTATAACTCTGCCCCATATCATCCAGCTACAAACGGGTTGGCCGAGAGATTTGTACAAACGTTCAAAAAAGCAATAAAGGCCATGAGCGAAGATCAGATTCCACTACAACACAAGGTGAACAAATTCCTACTGGCATATCGAAACGCCACTCATGCAGTGACAAACCAAAGTCCTGCCATGATGTTCTATAACAGGAGGTTGCGGTCCAGGTTGGACTTGTTAAAACCAAATGTGCGGAGGGAAGTTGAAAACAAACAGTTCCAGCATATAAATAACAAGACCACTCGGAGTTTCGAAATAGGACAACCAGTGTTAGCCCGGGACTATAAAAACGAGAAATGGCAATCTGGAACAATTCGGGCCAGACAAGGACCCCTGATGTACACGGTAGATATTGGTGAAAATGTAATACGGCGTCATGCTGACCAACTGGTAGAATCGAGAACAAGGGTCGAACCCATGGTTACGGCAGAGACAACCGTGGAAGAAGTTAGTGAACCTGAAGCATCTACCTCAGAAGTGAATGTACCTGATGATGATGTCCAATCCATAAGAGACCAACTAGATGAGTCACCCCAGCAACGAGAATCAGAGACCCCTGAAAGGCGTTATCCAACTCGAATCAGGAGGCCTCCTCAGAGACTGAATCTTTGAACTGTTTTGCATGAAGTTGTATATATATATATGTTATTATGTTATGTTAAATGGGGATATAACTGTTAAGCTAAAAAGGGAGGATTGTGGTGTATGTAACCTGTTCCACCTTAAGAGAACTACCTTAAGAGATGTACTACTTTCTCTTGGCTGCTGTATACTGTAATACCGGTGGTGACCACACCGGTATATAAGTGTTGTGTAGGGATTTGCTGGGCAGTTCAGCCCTGACCTCCGAATAGTAAAGACCTGTTAAAAGTTATTCTTGTTGTCTGTGTCCAGTGATTGATCATAAGCATAACTGGGACACACAGACTCAACACCTCCCACCCGACTGTGGACCCCCTCCCTCACCCACCCGACTGTGGGACCCCCTCACCCCGCCGACTGTGGGACCCCCCCTCCCCCACCCACCCGACTGTGGGACCCCCCTCCCACCCGACTGTGGGGACTCCCCTCCCCCTCCCACCCGACTGTGGGGACTCCCCTCCCCCTCCCACCCGACTGTGGGGACCACCCTCCCCCTCCCACCCGACTGTGGGGACCCCCCACCCACCCGACTGTGGGGATCTCCCTCTCAATTCAATTCAATTCAAATCGCTTTATTGGCATGATAAGTTACATCTTATGTTGCCAAAGCATCAAAATACATTTATGGTTTAGCACATAAACGCAGTTCTATTCATACAGTGTATAAACAGGTATATCCCTGAGTGTATAAATATACATTCGCATTGTTTATATATATTCTTTTCTTAGTTTACTGGTTGTCTCTCTGTTCATGGCAAGCTGTAACATAGTGTGCCGCCAGTGTTATACAGCTTCTCTCCTCTCCCAGTAGGAATGGGAGTTTTTGGTTGTCATTCAGATTTCTGAAATCAGGGCATATTTGTGAGAATTTTTGGTAGAAATTCTCCCTGATGCCCTGATATTTTCCACAAGCTGTGAGGAAGTGCATCTCTGTCTCCACCACTCCCTGACTGCTGTGAGAGCATATCCTGTCTTCTCTTGGCAGCCTGGTCTGCCTGTGTCTGCCTTTTTCGATCGCTAGGCTATGTTCGCTAAGTCTGTACCTTGTCAAGGTTCTTCTCAGTTTGTTATCCTTTACCATGGTCAGGTAATCAGCTATGTTGTATTGTCTGTTTAGGGCCAAGTAGCAATTGAGTTTGCTTTGGGTTTTTGTTGTTTCTGCCCAATATGTCAGATATTTTTCCTTTTGCTTAGCGACGATTGTGTTGGGTCGAATTCTTTGTGTTACCCTGTCACTGTCCTGGGGCTGGTTATTGTTAGTATTGTTAGTAGTTACTTCACTGAGTCCCAGGACTAGTTGACTGAGGGTATTCTTCTTTCCCTCCCACCCAACTGTGGGGACTCCCCTCCCCCTCCCACCCGACTGTGGGGATCCCCCTCCCCCTCCCACCCGACTGTGGGGACTCCCCTCCCCCTCTCACCCGACTGTGGGGACTCCCCTCCCCCTCCCACCCGACTGTGGGGATCCCCCTCCCCCTCCCACCCGACTGTGGGGACTCCCCTCCCCCTCTCACCCGACTGTGGGGACTCCCCTCCCCCTCCCACCCGACTGTGGGGACCACCCTCCCCCTCCCACCCGACTGTGGGGACCCCCCACCCACCCGACTGTGGGACCCCCCTCTCCCCCCACCCGACTGTGGGGATCCCCCTCCCCCTCCCACCCGACTGTGGGGACTCCCCTCCCCCTCTCACCCGACTGTGGGGACCACCCTCCCCCTCCCACCCGACTGTGGGGACCCCCCACCCACCCGACTGTGGGACACCCCCCCACCCGACTGTGGGGATCCCCCTCCCCCTCCCACCCGACTGTGGGGACTCCCCTCCCCCTCTCACCCGACTGTGGGGACTCCCCTCCCCCTCCCACCCGACTGTGGGGACTCCCCTCCCCCTCCCACCCGACTGTGGGGACCACCCTCCCCCTCCCACCCGACTGTGGGGACCCCCCACCCACCCGACTGTGGGACACCCCCCCACCCGACTGTGGGGACTCCCCTCCCCCTCTCACCCGACTGTGGGGACTCCCCTCCCCCTCCCACCCGACTGTGGGGATCCCCCTCCCCCTCTCACCCGACTGTGGGGATCCCCCTCCCCCTCCCACCCGACTGTGGGGACTCCCCTCCCCCTCTCACCCGACTGTGGGGACCACCCTCCCCCTCCCACCCGACTGGGGATCCCCCTCCCCCTCCCACCCGACTGTGGGGACCACCCTCCCCCACCCACCCGACTGTGGGGACTCCCCTCCCCCTCCCACCCGACTGTGGGGACCACCCTCCCTCTCCCACCCGACTGTGGGGACCACCCTCCCCCTCCCACCCGACTGGGGATCCCCCTCCCCCTCTCACCCGACTGTGGGGACTCCCCTCCCCCTCTCACCCGACTGTGGGGACCACCCTCCCCCTCCCACCCGACTGTGGGGACCACCCTCCCTCTCCCACCCGACTGTGGGGATCTCCCTCTCCCTCCCACCCGACTGTGGGGACCACCCTCCCTCTCCCACCCGACTGTGGGGACCACCCTCCCTCTCCCACCCGACTGTGGGGACCACCCTCCCCCTCCCACCCGACTGGGGATCCCCCTCCCCCTCTCACCCGACTGTGGGGATCTCCCTCTCCCTCCCACCCGACTGTGGGGACCACCCTCCCCCTCTCACCCGACTGTGGGGACCACCCTCCCCCTCCCACCCGACTGTGGGGACCCCCCACCCACCCGACTGTGGGACACCCCCCCACCCGACTGTGGGGATCCCCCTCCCCCTCCCACCCGACTGTGGGGACTCCCCTCCCCCTCTCACCCGACTGTGGGGACTCCCCTCCCCCTCCCACCCGACTGTGGGGACCACCCTCTCCCCTCCCACCCGACTGTGGGGACCACCCTCCCCCTCCCACCCGACTGTGGGGACCACCCTCCCCCTCCCACCCGACTGTGGGGGACCACCCTCCCCCTCCCCACCCGACTGTGGGGATCCCCCTCCCCCTCTCACCCGACTGTGGGGACTCCCCTCCCCCTCTCACCCCGACTGTGGGGACTCCCCTCCCCCTCTCACCCGACTGTGGGGATCCCCCTCCCCCTCCCACCCGACTGTGGGGATCCCCCTCCCCCTCTCACCCGACTGTGGGGACTCCCCTTCCCCTCCCACCCGACTGTGGGGACCACCCTCCCCCTCCCACCCGACTGTGGGGACCCCCCACCCACCCGACTGTGGGACACCCCCCCACCCGACTGTGGGGACTCCCCTCCCCCTCCCACCCGACTGTGGGGACCACCCTCCCCCTCCCACCCGACTGTGGGGACCCCCCACCCACCCGACTGTGGGACACCCCCCCACCCGACTGTGGGGACTCCCCTCCCCCTCTCACCCGACTGTGGGGACTCCCCTCCCCCCTCTCACCCGACTGTGGGGATCCCCCTCCCCCTCTCACCCGACTGTGGGGACTCCCCTCCCCCTCCCACCCGACTGTGGGGACTCCCCTCCCCCTCTCACCCGACTGTGGGGACCACCCTCTCCCTCCCACCCGACTGTGGGGACCACCCTCCCCCTCCCACCCGACTGTGGGGATCCCCCTCCCCCTCTCACCCGACTGTGGGGACTCCCCTCCCCCTCCCACCCGACTGTGGGGACTCCCCTCCCCCTCTCACCCGACTGTGGGGACCACCCTCCCCCTCCCACCCGACTGGGGATCCCCCTCCCCCACCCACCCGACTGTGGGGATCTCCCTCTCCCTCCCACCCGACTGTGGGGACCACCCTCCCCCTCCCACCCGACTGTGGGGACCACCCTCCCCCTCCCACCCGACTGGGGATCCCCCTCCCCCTCCCACCCGACTGTGGGGACCACCCTCCCCCTCCCACCCGACTGGGGACTCCCCTCCTCCTCTCACCCGACTGTGGGGACCACCCTCCCCCACCCACCCGACTGTGGGGATCTCCCTCTCCCTCCCACCCGACTGTGGGGACCACCCTCCCCCTCCCACCCGACTGTGGGGACCCCCCACCCACCCGACTGTGGGACACCCCCCCCACCCGACTGTGGGGATCCCCCTCCCCCTCCCACCCGACTGTGGGGACTCCCCTCTCCCTCCCACCCGACTGTGGGGATCTCCTCTCCCTCCCACCCGACTGTGGGGACCACCCTCCCCCTCCACCCGACTGTGGGGATCCCCCTCCCCCTCCCACCCGACTGTGGGGACTCCCCTCCCCCTCTCACCCGACTGTGGGGACTCCCCTCCCCCTCTCACCCGACTGTGGGGACCACCCTCCCCCTCCCACCCGACTGTGGGGACCCCCCACCCACCCGACTGTGGGACCCCCCTCTCCCCCCACCCGACTGTGGGGACCCCCCTCCCACCCGACTGTGGGACCCCCCTCTCCCCCCACCCGACTGTGGGGACCCCCCTCCCACCCGACTGTGGGGACCCCCCCACCCACCCGACTGTGGGACCCCCCTCCCCCTCCCACCCGACTGTGGGGACCCCCCACCCACCCGACTGTGGGACCCCCCTCCCCCTCCCGCCCGACTGTGGGGACCCCCCTCCCACTCCCACCTGACTGTGGGGACCCCCACCCACCCGACTGTGGGACCCTCCCCCACCCACCCGTCTGTGGGGAACTCCCCCCCCACCCCCCCCCCCCCCCACCCTCCAACAAAGGTTCCCTCTGGCCTGTCTCTCCGTCATCCACTGATAGCAAGGTGTGAGATTCAACGGATGGGTCGCTGACATGGGTCAAATGTTCTATTTTTAAGCACCCATGGTGTGTTCAGCCCCTTATCCTGTTTAGCACGGCTTGGCTCTGAATAGGCTGCTTGGCAGCTCCACTCAGGGATCCGTTTCAGCCCGGACAGAACACTCATTGTGTGCGGAGTCCAGCCTGGGTCAGCAGTCCAGCTCAGGACTGTTCTGTCCATTTTAAAGTTAGCGGCCAACTCTCGGAGCAGATTTCTCCTTCCTGTGTCTCGATGTTTTTCTGAGCCTGTTTGTCGCTACAACAGGATCCTTTACGTCAGTTTCTGTCATTCCCCAGGTCTGGCCGGAGGGGATCTGGGACAAGGTGTTGGACTCCAGCCAGAGCTCCAAGTGCCTGTAAAATGTGATTAACCCTCCCAGTCCCTTAGCAGAATAGAGAGCAGCGTCTTACCATCACAAACCTCATCAACAACCTCTGGCTCACATGTTCCCCATTCCCCCTTCACATCTGCACATACAGCTGGGCCATGTCAGTAATTACAGCTGTATTTACTCTGGATGGAAGGCTGGGTGGGGGGGGGGGGATCAGTAGCCCCAGAAAATGTCGAGGCCTTCTACTGCCTGCTGGATTTTCACCCAACTACATCGAATTGGGTGGGGTGGGGTGGGGTGGGGGTTTCATAGTTCAGGGCCAGCTCCCTATCCTCACTGCCACTGTTAACAGATGATGTGACTCTGAATCAATTGGTGGTTAAGCTAAAGTGCAACTGACTACTAACCCTGACCGGACACTCAGAAAGCAAAGTTCTGTCCTGCGGCCTATACCACAAACCAGACTGGGCAGGCCAGGTCAAGCCGGTTTGGCTGCGGCTGATTGCGAGGCTGAGTTTCCTGGACAGCCAGTGTTTGGAAGTATTTGCGTGACTGAGCACCGGGCGTATCACGTTTGTAAATTCCCCAGCTCCGCCCGATACTATCGGGTCTCTCGGGAGGATGGAATTCTTAGCTAAGCGCCATTGATTCCTGATGTTTGCTTCCGGATGAAGGAAGCTCATTAACCATCAGGCAGCACGTACACACAGGCAAGAACTTTGCAACTCCAGGCATAAGGCAAGGACCTTCCAGTTGCTTCAAGTGTTTCTCAGTTTGGGCAGCACCACGATGCTGAGACATAAGTCATGGATACAGACAACATACGATGGGGCCTGGAACCCCAGAGGCACAGCTATACACACCAGCAGTCCATAGCATGAAACACAGCGAAACCACACCTGTAGGCTTCAGCCGTGTGTCACTGGGTGTGTCACTGGGTGTGTCACTAGGCGTGTCACTGGGCGTGTCACGGTGTGACACTGGGTGTGACACTGGGTGTGTCACTGGGTGTGAGGGGTGTGACACGGTGTGACACTGGGTGTGTCACTGGGTGTGTCACTGGGTGTGAGGGGTGTGACACTGGGTATGACACTGGGTGTTTCACTGGGTGTGAGGGGTGTGACACGGTGTGACACTGGGTGTGACACTGGGTGTGTCACTGGGTGTGAGCGGTGTGACACTGGGTGTGACACTGGGTGTGACACTGGGTGTGTCACTGGGTGTGAGGGGTGTGACACTGGGTGTGACACAGTGTGTCACTGGGTGTGTCACTGGGTGTGTCACAGTGTGTCACTGGGTGTGTCACTGGGTGTGACATGGTGTGACACTGGGTGTGACACTGGGTGTGACACTGGGTGTGACACGGTGTGTCACTGGGTGTGTCTGACTCTGATGAGAGTGTGTGCTGTGATTTCAGTGGACTCTCTGCAGAATCGCGTCTCCCTGATTTCCTCCAGCTTTGAGCAAACGTTCCGACATTCCATTACTCCCAGCATCCTGTTTACAGTTTTAAAAAAAATATTCAGAAAAAAATGTGCTGTCGTCAATACTGCTGAGAGTCCCTCCCATCAGGCGCATGGAAACTGACCCTCCGCACTGGGACCGAGGGGACTGACCCTCCGCACTGGGACTGACCTCCCGACCCGCCGCGCTGGGACTGAGGGGACCATCTCTCCGCGCTAAGACCACAGCCCTGCCGCTGTCACAGTCCGCACTCAAACATGTTTTTAAAGATGTGATAACTGTACACAAGTGTTGCTCAGTCTCAGCCTCAAATTGCAGACTATTGTCAATCAGCTTCACCTGACCCACATCTTAGTTTACCACTTGCATTTATAGAGCGCCTTTAATGTACGAAAATGTCCCAAGACGTTTCACACGGGTGCAATCACGCAACATTTCACACCGAGCCACATAACGAGATATCAGGGCAGATGCCCAAAAGCTTAGTCAGAGAGATAGGCTTTAAGGAGCGTCTTAAAGGAGGAGAAAGGTGGTGAGGTTTAGGGTGTGAACTCCAGAGCTTAGGGCCTTGGCAGCTGAAGGCACGGCCGCCAATGGTGGAGCAAAGGGAGTTGGGGATGTGCAAGAGGCCAGAATTGGAGGAAAGGAGGGTTGGAGGCTGGAGGACTAACAGAGATAGGGAGGGGCGAGGCCATGGAGGGATTTGAAAACAAAGATGAGAATTTTAAAACTGAGGCGTTGCTGAACCGGGAGCCAATGTAGGTCAGCGAGCACAGGGGTGATGGGTGAACAGGACTTGATGCATGTTAGGACATGGGCAGCAGAGTTTTGGATGAGATCCTTATGGCAGTTGCCCCAGAGAGCCGTGGAGGCTGGGTCATTAAATACATGGAGATAGACAGATTTTTGCAAGATAAGGGAGTGAAGGGTTATGGGGAGCGGGCGGGGAAGTGGCTTTGAGCCCAAGATCAGCCATGATGTTATTGAATGGCGGAGCAGGCTCGAGGGGCCAAGTGGCCTATTCCTGCTCCTATTTCTTATGTTCTAAGGTGGGAGGCCGGCCAGGAGAGTGTTGGAATAGTCGAGTCTAGAGGTAACGAAAGGCACGGATGAGCGTTCCAGCAGCAAATGAGCTGAGGCAGGGGTGGAGTCGGGCAATGTTACAGAGGTGGAAGTAGGTGGTCTTGGTGATGGCGAGGATATGGGGTCGGAAGCTCATCTCAGGGTCAAATAGGACGCTGACGCTGTGAACGGACTGGTTCAGCCTGAGACAGTGACCAGGGAGAGGGATGGAATCGGTGGCAGGGGAACAGATTTGTGTCGGTCTTACTCCTATCAAACTTGGTGCTGTCCAGCACTGGGGGGAAGGGAAGAGGCTTGGCCCTTCATCTCAGTTTGACATAAGTCTCAAATACAGTCAGGCAAAGGGTCAAAAGTAGGGGTAAAGGGTAATGAGAGGGCAGATTGGCAGATGAAAGGAATGGGTTGGGTTGGTTGGCAGGTGGAGAACAGAAGTACGGTGATGGGGAAGGGAATGGGTCGGGGTAGGGGGGAATGCAGAGTGCGGGGCTTTTGGAAGTGCGCGTGCTCAAAGGCCTTGCTTAAAAAGCCAAAACAAACAGCAGCACAGAGATTTCTTTATCAGGAGTCCTGTGGCAGGCTCCTCAGCTTCGAGATTAAGAGCAGGGTTTGGCAGTGTTGCCGTGGGCTGTACGTTTATGAGGCCCAATGCCTGGCAGCTGGGCGCCCCTCACAAAGCAGCTTTCATAAGCACATGGCAAGTCTGTCCGAGAGTGCTGAACGGTGGCGGGGGAAAGAGCTGCTGATTAGTTAAACTGTTAACCTAATTGCTGAGCCATGCTCACCATCACCGGACCACTTCTGAGAGTCTGGCTCGGTGCAAGTGAAAGGTGCAAGTGAAAGTCTGCTGCTGATTGACGTCGTGGCACCACGCCAGACTGCCGCGTTCCACGATTCCGTGCCAGGGATAGGTTTCTGGGTTGTCCCAGATGCATCGCACTGCTCTCCCGGAGCTGATCTCTGCCACGGACTAACTGGTCACCTCTCTCCTCTCTCCCACCCCCACCCCCATTCTCATTGTAGTAACATGGCGGACGCGCTGGCGAATGCGACCTGTGAGCACTGCCGCTCGCACTTCGACCCTTCCGAGCGGATTGTGAATAGTAACGGAGAGCTGTACCACGAGAAGTGCTTCGTCTGTGCCCAGTGCTTCCGGCAGTTTCCAGGAGGAGTTTTTTACGAGGTAAGAGTAGCCCATCCTTTGCCTTAGCCTGCGCTCTCAGTGAACCAACGAACTTGCATTTCTACTGCACCACGCACGAGCTCAGGACGTCCCAA
Organism: Somniosus microcephalus; assembly: GCF_052327205.1. Classification (NCBI taxonomy): domain Eukaryota; kingdom Metazoa; phylum Chordata; class Chondrichthyes; order Squaliformes; family Somniosidae; genus Somniosus; species Somniosus microcephalus. The sequence continues at coordinate 131,792,217 of NC_140992.1, read as the reverse complement.
AGCGCTTTACAGCCAATGAAGTACTTTTGAAGTGTGGTCACTGTTGTAATGTAGGAAACGCGGCAGCCAATTCACGCACAGCAAGCTCCCACAAACAGCAATGTGGTAATGACCAGTTATGTTGATTGAGGGATGAAATATTGGCCAGGACACTGGGGATAACTCCGCTGCTCTTCTTCGAAATAGTGCCATGGGATCTTTTACGTCCACCTGAGAGAGCAGATGGGACGTCAGTTTAACGTCTCATCCGAAAGACGGCACCTCTGACAGTGCAGCATTCCCTCAGCACTGCACTGGGAGTGTCAGCCTAGATTTGAACCCAGAACCTTCTGACTCAGAGGCGAGGGGGCTACCCACTGAGCCACAGACTCTGCTGATGTGTACCAGCTCCCTCAGGATGCTCCTCGCTATGGGAAACGGCCACTGTTGTGCTTAAAAATCTATTGTCCTGTTTAGTCACTGTTGTAATGTTGGACTTGAGTTCAGGACTCTGCCTGGTGTTAGGGGCACTGGGCATTGGTGGCTTAGTCACACCATCTAAAGATAGACCGGCCTACCCACCCAGGGTCGGGCAGTGATTAGACAGGCACTGTGCAATGGGTGAAAGGCGGGGGGGTCGCCTGGCCGAACCTCTCCTGCAATGACCAGCTGCATGAGTGCGCCCGTTAAATGCTGTGCGTCCCTGAACCTTCGTCATGCCCGTCATTCTTACCCATCTGTCCTTCAGAAGACAAGGGCACGCCTGGCAGCTGCCATTTAATGTCAGGAGCGGCAGATCATGTTCCATTCCGGATGTAGTTTAAGAAACAGCGATCTGCAGGCCCAACATCCTTCACTCACACTCCTTCAGAACCTCAGACCCACCACCCTCAGACCCTCCTGCCTCAGACCCTCCTCCCTCAGACCCTCCACCCTCAGACTGTCCACCCTCAGACCCCTCCACCCTCAGACCCTCCAACCTCAGACCCTCCACCCACTGACCCTCCACCCACTGACCCTCCAACCACTGACCCTCCACCCACAGACCCTCCACCCTCAGACTCTCCACCCTCAGACCCCTCCACCCTCAGACCCTCCAACGTCAGATCCCTCCACCCTCAGACCCTCCACCCTCAGATCCTCCACCCTCAGACCGCTCACCCTCAGACCTTGCACCCTCAGACCCTCCTCCCTCAGACCTTCCACCCTCAGACCCTCCACCCTCAGACCCTCCTCCCTCAGACCGTCCACCCTCAGATCCTCCACCCTCAGACCTTGCACCCTCAAACCCTCCACCCTCAGACATTGCACCCTCAGACCCTCCTCCCTCAGACCTTCCTCCCTCAGACCCTCCACCCTCAGATCCTCCACCCTCAGACCTTGCACCCTCAGACCCTCCACCCTCAGACCCTACTTCCTCAGACCCGCCTCACTCAGATCCTCCACCCTCAGACCCTCCACCCTCAGACCCTCCACCCTCAGACCCTCCATCCTCAGACCCTCCACCCTCAGACCCTCCACCCTCAGACCCTCCACCCTCAGACCCTCCACCCTCAGACCCTCCACCCTCAGACCCTCCACCCTCAGACCCCTCCAATCTCAGACCCCTCCACCCTCTGACCCCTCCAACCTCCAACCCCTCCACCCACTGACCCTCCACCCACTGACCCTCCACCCTCAGACCCTCCACCCTCAGACCCCTCCAATCTCAGACCCCTCCATCCTCAGACCTTCCACCCTCAGACCCCTCCACCCTCAGACTCTACTCCCTCAGACCCTCCACCCTCAGACCCTCCACCCTCAGACCCTCCATCCTCAGACCCTCCACCCTCAGACCCTCCACCCTCAGACCCCTCCAATCTCAGACCCCTCCACCCTCTGACCCCTCCAACCCCTCCACCCACTGACCCTCCACCCTCAGATCCTCCACCCTCAGACCCCTCCAATCTCAGACCCCTCCATCCTCAGACCTTCCACCCTCAGACCCCTCCACCCTCAGACTCTACTCCCTCAGACCCTCCACCCACAGACCCTCCACCCACAGACTCTCCACCCTCAGACTCTCCACCCTCAGACTCTCCACCCTCAGACTCTCCACCCTCAGACCCTCCACCCACTGACCCTCCACCCTCAGACCCTCCAACCACTAACCCTCCACCCACTGACCCTACTCCCACAGACCCTACCCTCATAGATACGAGTCCCACAGGCACTGTGGGTGGCCCAGTCACACACACACACACATCTCTTTGCAAATATACTAACTCAGTATCTCGCTGATGTTCATGCGTTCAGTGTTTCAGAGACCAATTGCAGGCTGTGAGTTTTGCCTTTCAGTCTCATTTAACCAATGATACAGTGTAGCTGCTGATGTTCATCTCCTTTGTCTCAGTTTGAAGGCAGGAAATACTGTGAACATGACTTCCAGATGCTCTTCGCACCTTGCTGTGGACAATGCGGTAAGAATGAAGTATTGGGGCATTCCAAGTGTTTGAGTCATCTAGGTCATTGTGTGTGTGTACGTACGTGTCCTTGTCAGTCTGTGTGCGTGTGTTTTTGCGCATGTTTGTGTGTGTGCATGTGAGGTTGTATGACTGTGCATGTATGTGTATGTTTGTGAGTATGTGCGTGTGTATTTAGATGCATGTGGGTGCATGGGCATGTGTGTGCATGCGTGTCTGCATGTGTTGGGTGTGTCCGTGTCTGCTTGTATGCATGTGCACATGTGTGTGTATGTGCATGTGTGTATGTATATCTGTATGTATGTGCGTGTGTGTGTGTGTTAGTTTATTCAGCACTGCTCATGTCATTCATTATCTCCGCCCCTTACCTAGCTGATTATTTGATATTGTTAATCCTATTCTTTTTCTAGTTTCTCACTCTTACATACCCTGGGTAAGTGGATTAACGGACCCTGTGGTTTGGTGCTGAGCCATTCAGCAAAGGAAGATCCCAGGACTGGTCCCTGGGCTATGCTCGGTTGGCCAGTGTCAGGGTGGGGTGCAACAATTCTCCTCTGCTTCTCCAGCAAGAGAGGAGTAAAACTGGTTTTGTTTTGTCCAAAGATGTGCGGGTTAGGATGATTGGCCATGATAAAAATTGGCCCTTAGTGTTAGGGGGGATTAAATACGTGGGGTTACGGGGTTACTGGGGTAGGGCTTGGGTGGGATGGCTGTCGGTGTAGGGACCGGGTGCTAGGGTTTGGATGATCAGCCATGATCTCGTTGAATGGCGGAGCAGGCTCGAAGGGCCGAATGGCCTACTCCTGCTCCTATCTTCTATGTTTCTATGTTTTTGATTATTGCTCAGTGACCCCTGATCCTGCTGAAAGGACATCCCAAAATAGGACCTCGTTCAGTCCCAGCCTTTACACATATATACAGTGAAACCTGTACTAACAGACACACCCAAAAAACTTATGGACGGTCCCAAATAACTTGCACTGTAATAGATACAAGAGACTCGCAAATTACAAACTATGGGCGGTCTTCAATGTAAAAAGCCCTTTTAAACACAGGACACAGCCTGACGACACACTTTAAAATGTTTAAAGTACTTACTGTCTGAGTCTGAAGATCGTGACGAGTGATGGATTGTTACTGGATTCTTTTTTGACCCTCCTGGTCCCCGAGGGTCTGAATCCCCCATGGCCCCTGTCCCTGCCTGTGTTGGGGGTCTGAATCCCCCACGGCCCCGTCACTGCCTGTATTGGGTCTGAATCCCCCATGGCCCCTGTCCCTGCCTGTGTTGGGGGTCTGAAACCTCCACGGCCCCTGTCCCTACCTGTGTCGAGGGTCTGAATCCCCCACGGCCCCTGTCACTGCCTGTATTGGGTCTGAATCCCCCACAGCCCCTGTCACTGCCTGTACTGGGGGTCTGAATCCCCCACGGCCCCTGTCCCTGCCTGTGTCGAGGGTCTGAATCCCCCACAGCCCCTGTCCCTGCCTGTGTCAGGGGTCTGAATCCCCCACAGCCCCTGTCCCTGCCTGTGTCGAGGGTCTGAATCCCCCACGGCCCCTGTCACTGCCTGTATTGGGTCTGAATCCCCCACAGCCCCTGTCACTGCCTGTACTGGGGGTCTGAATGCCCCACGGCCCCTGTCCCTGCCTGTGTCGAGGGTCTGAATCCCCCACAGCCCCTGTCCCTGCCTGTGTCAGGGGTCTGAATCCCCCACAGCCCCTGTTCCTGCCTGTGTCGGGGGTTTGAATCCCCTGCAGCCCCTGTCCCTGTCTGTGTCGAGGGTCTGAATCCCCCACAGCCCATGTCCCTGCCTGTATTGGGTTTGAATCCCCCCCCCCACAGCCCCTGTCCCTGCCTGTGTCGAAGGTCTGAATCCCCCACGGCCCCTGTCCCTGCCTGTATTGCGTTTGAATCCCCCACAGCCCCTGTCACTGCCTGTGTCGGTGGTCTGAATCCCCCACGGCCCCTGTCCCTGCCTGTGTCGGGGGTTTGAATCCCGCACAGCCCCTGTCCCTGCCTGTGTCGAGGGTCTGAATCCCCCATGGCCCCTGTCCCTGCCTGTATTGCGTTTGAATCCCCCACAGCCCCTGTCACTGCCTGTGTTGGGGGTCTGAATCTCCCACAGCCCCTGTCCCTGCCTGTATTGGGTTTGAATCCCCCACGGCCCCTGTCCCTGCCTGTGTCGAGGGTCTGAAACCCCCCACAGCCCTGGACCCTGCCTGTATCGGGGGTTTGAATCCCCCACAGCCTCTGTCCCTGCCTGTGTCGAGGGTCTGAGTCCCCCCCACACTGCCTCTGTCCCTGCCTGTGTCGAGGGTCTGAGTCCCCCCCCACGGCCCCTGTCCCTGCCTGTATCGGGGGTTTGAATCCCCCACGGCCCCTGTCCCTGCCTGTGTCGAGGGTCTGAATTCCCCCCACAGCCCCTGTCCCTGCCTGTATTGTGTTTGAATCCCCCACGGCCCCTGTCCCTGCCTGTGTCGAGGGTCTGAATCCCCCACAGCCCCTGCCCCTGCCTGTATTGTGTTTGAATCCCCCACGGCCCCTGTCCCTGCCTGTGTCGAGGGTCTGAATCCCCCACAGCCCCTGTCCCTGCCTGTGTCGAGGGTCTGAATCCCCCACGGCCCCTGCCCCTGCCTGTGTCGAGGGTTTGAATCCCTCACGGCCCCTGTCCCTGCCTGTGTCGAGGGTCTGAATCCCCCACAGCCCCTGTCCCTGCCTGTGTCGAGGGTCTGAGTCCCCCCCCCCCCACAGCCCCTGTCCCTGCCTGTGTCGAGGGTCTGAATCCCCCACGGCCCCTGTCCCTGCCTGTGTCGAGGGTCTGAATCCCCCACAGCCCCTGTCCCTGCCTGTGTCGAGGGTCTGAATCTCCCACGGCCCCTGTCCCTGCCTGTGTCGAGGGTCTGAATCTCCCACAGCCCCTGTCCCTGCCTGTGTCGAGGGTCTGAATCCCCCACGGCCCCTGTCCCTGCCTGTGTCGAGGGTCTGAATCCCCCACAGTCCCTGTCCTTGCCTGTGTCGGGGGTTTGAATCCCTCACAGCCCCTGTCCCTGTCCCTGCCTGTATTGGGTTTGAATCCCCCACAGCCCCTGTCCTTGCCTGTGTCGGGGGTTTGAATCCCCCACAGCCCCTGTCCCTGTCCCTGCCTGTATTAGGTCTGAATCGCCCATTGCTCCTGTCCCTGCCTGTGTCGGGGGTTTGAATCCCCCACAGTCCCTGTCCTTGCCTGTATCGGGGGTTTGAATCCCCCACAGCCTCTGTCCCTGCCTGTGTCGAGGGTCTGAGTCCCCCCCACACTGCCTCTGTCCCTGCCTGTGTCGAGGGTCTGAGTCCCCCCCCACGGCCCCTGTCCCTGCCTGTATCGGGGGTTTGAATCCCCCACGGCCCCTGTCCCTGCCTGTGTCGAGGGTCTGAATCCCCCACAGCCCCTGCCCCTGCCTGTATTGTGTTTGAATCCCCCACGGCCCCTGTCCCTGCCTGTGTCGAGGGTCTGAATCCCCCACAGCCCCTGTCCCTGCCTGTGTCGAGGGTCTGAATCCCCCACGGCCCCTGTCCCTGCCTGTGTCGAGGGTCTGAATCCCCCACGGCCCCTGCCCCTGCCTGTGTCGAGGGTTTGAATCCCTCACGGCCCCTGTCCCTGCCTGTGTCGAGGGTCTGAATCCCCCACAGCCCCTGTCCCTGCCTGTGTCGAGGGTCTGAGTCCCCCCCCCCCCCACAGCCCCTGTCCCTGCCTGTGTCGAGGGTCTGAATCCCCCACGGCCCCTGTCCCTGCCTGTGTCGAGGGTCTGAATCCCCCACAGCCCCTGTCCCTGCCTGTGTCGAGGGTCTGAATCCCCCACGGCCCCTGTCCCTGCCTGTGTCGAGGGTCTGAATCCCCCACAGTCCCTGTCCTTGCCTGTGTCGGGGGTTTGAATCCCTCACAGCCCCTGTCCCTGTCCCTGCCTGTATTGGGTTTGAATCCCCCACAGCCCCTGTCCTTGCCTGTGTCGGGGGTTTGAATCCCCCACAGCCCCTGTCCCTGCCTGTATCGGGGGTTTGAATCCCCCACAGTCCCTGTCCCTGTCCCTGCCTGTATTAGGTCTGAATCGCCCATTGCTCCTGTCCCTGCCTGTGTCGGGGGTTTGAATCCCCCACAGTCCCTGTCCCTGTCCCTGTCCCTGCCTGTATTAGGTCTGAATCGCCCATTGCTCCTGTCCCTGCCTGTGTCGGGGGTTTGAATCCCCCACAGTCCCTGTCCTTGCCTGTATCGGGGGTTTGAATCCCCCACAGCCCCTGTCCTTGCCTGTGTCGGGGGTTTGAATCCCCCACAGCCCCTGTCCCTGTCCCTGCCTGTATTGGGTTTGAATCCCCCACAGCCCCTGTCCCTGTCCTTGCCTGTATTGGGTCTGAATCCCCCACAGCCCCTGTCCTTGCCTGTGTCGGGGGTTTGAATCCCTCACGGCCCCTGTCCCTGCCTGTGTCGAGGGTCTGAATCCCCCACAGTCCCTGTCCTTGCCTGTATTGGGTCTGAATCCCCCACAGCCCCTGTCCTTGCCTGTGTCGGGGGTTTGAATCCCCCACAGCCCCTGTCCCTGCCTGTATCGGGGGTTTGAATCCCCCACAGTCCCTGTCCCTGTCCCTGCCTGTATTAGGTCTGAATCGCCCATTGCTCCTGTCCCTGCCTGTGTCGGGGGTTTGAATCCCCCACAGCCCCTGTCCCTGCCTGTATCGGGGGTTTAAATCCCCCACAGCCCCTGTCCTTGCCTGTATCGGGGGTTTGAATCCCCCACAGCCCCTGTCCCTGTCCCTGCCTGTATTGGGGTTGAATCCCCCACAGCCCCTGTCCCTGCCTGTGTCGAGGGTTTGAATCCCCCACAGCCCCTGTCCCTGTCCCTGCCTGTATCGGGGGTTTGAATCCCCCACAGCCCCTGTCCTTGCCTGTGTCGGGGGTTTGAATCCCCCACAGTCCCTGTCCCTGTCCCTGCCTGTATTAGGTCTGAATCCCCCACAGCCCCTGTCCCTGTCCCTGCCTGTGTCGGGGTTTTGAATCCCCCACAGCTCCTGTCCCTGCCTGTGTCGGGGGTTTGAATCCCCCACAGCCCCTGTCCCTGTCCCTGCCTGTATTGGGGTTGAATCCTCACTGCAGCCACTGCCAGTACTTACAATGACCATTTTGAAAATAAGGACACCTTCTGTCAGTCCCTGAGATGTCCGTAATTTACAGGTTTCACTAACTTGATTATGTCTATTGGACTATCCTGCAATCCCAATCTCTGATGGGAAGAAAATAACTACTTAAGCATCCAAACATCCCACCCAGCATCAGCAGACCAATGGATCATGGGGAACAGAAACAGCTCATGGTTCTAACATCTGTACTTTGTAGGTTAGACCACTGCACAATCCTACTTTCATTCACAGATGAATGGGTTTTGCAAAATGCAAGTCTAATATTCCCAAGTTCACTGAAAATGCAAATGATTTTACTGCAAAATTGGAAAGTATTTTTCCACCTTTCTTACAGATGAACTTTCTCCAAGTTCCTTTTGGGATGGATGTTTCCAGTTAGTTAGGAAACACTCAGGTTTGTTAGGCACCTCTGCATTCTCTGCTCCACACCTGTTCAGCACTGCCTGTTAGAGAAGGACTGACACTGAGCAGAAATATTGCTTGTTTAGTGTTTCATTTCCATTTTGTTTTCTTCTGCCCATCCAGGGGAATTCATAATTGGCCGTGTCATCAAAGCAATGAATAATAATTGGCACCCGGACTGTTTCTGCTGTGAAATTTGCTCCGTGGCTCTGGCTGACCTGGGCTTTGTGAAAAATGCGGGCAGGTATGTTCAGACAAAGAAATCAGCTTGATTAAACATGAGCGCAAAAAGAGGCCTCAACCTAACGTCATATGAAAGGGCCCTCAGATCCTCAGCGCATGGGGAGCAAGATCCACAAGGCAAGAACCATTTTAACACGATGTCTTCACTTTGCCTCAGGTGGTGTCTTAGAGATATAAACCTGCCAAACACAGCAAACATACGTTCCATCTCATTGAAAACATGGTGGTTTGCTTTACAATGACAGATGATCTAATAGAGATATCTACTAGAGAATGCATTTGTGTCTTTTGCAAAAGAGCTGATGATGTGTAAATGCTAATGAAATAGTTCAATCCTTACAGTTTGTCCATGTTCTACAGTAACCTGACTTCCTTAAGGTGTTTTTATTTAGTGTTCTGTGATTGAGATCATGGGAGAGCAATATCTATGAGACAGCTCCCTGCACTTGCATTGCCAAAACTGTCCGTCTTATCAATTCTTCCACCGGGATAAGAGGCTGTAGTACCCTCTAATAGTGTAGATCCAGTACACAAACGTCACTTTTCCTGCAATCTGGACTCTAGAAAGAAAGGACTTGCATTTCTAAAGCATCTCTCACATCCTCAGGATGTCTCAAAGTGCTTTACAGCCAATGTCATACTTTTGAAGTGTAGTCACTGTTGTTATGCAGGCATACACGATAACCAATCTGCGCACAGCAAGATCCCATTAACAGCAATGAGATAAATGACCAATTGATCTGTTTTGGTGGTGTTGGGTGAAGGATAAAAGTTGGCCAGGAAACTGGGAGAACTCCCCTGCTTCTCTTCAAATACGTTCAACTGATCAGGCAGACAGGGCCTCGGTTTAATATCATCTTAAAGATGGCATCTCTGACAATGCAGCACTCCCTCAGTACTGCACTGGAATGTCAACCTAGAACATATGCTCAAGTCTCTGGAGTGGAGCTTCGCACACAAGAGGTGAAAGTGTTGCTGCTGAGCCACGCTGAGGCATGTACAAGTGCAAGTTCTGTACTCTGCTACTTTATTCCATAAAGATTTGTTTTATTTGCACACAATTCCCTGGTTGTCACTTTCTTTGGAACACAAGAGTTGGGTTTTCTATCTAATGATGTTGCTTTAGTTGCACTGTTTATTATTCCTCTCACCATTTCAAAGCTCTGTTTATATTTATACCAAACCCTCATCTATCACACAATAGCAAAATACTGCGGATGCTGGAAATCTGAAACAACAACAGAAAATGCTGGAAACTCTAAGCAGGTCAGGCAGCATCGTGGAGAGAGAAACAGTGTTAATGTTTCAGGTCGACCTTTCGTCAGAACAGATCCAATTCTGACGAAGGGTCATCGACCTGAAACGTTAACTCTGTTTCTCTCTCCACCATGCTGCCTCATATATTGTGGGGGACTACGGTTTCCCGCGTAAAGAAATAGGCAACACAGCGAGCTACAAGAAATAGGTCTTTACTCCAACTCTCACAATACAGTACTGAATTCATGAAGCCCGCGAACCTGTGATGACTCACGGATTGGTCACCTGCTGGAACCTGATTGGTTTTCCTTCTATCAGCAGCAGGCAAGTCTGAACGTGCCTTATTCCTCTCAGCTTGCAACTGTCTTGCGGGGGGAGGGGAATACAGCAGTTAAAAGGGGATTATACAGGTTTATCTACATACACACAGTGTTTCCCCAATACGCCCCCCCAGAATCCCCGTTAACTGTAAAAGTCAGTCTCTGCGGAGGTTTGACCAAGCGGCCGTAGTGGCTGTAGTAGCCATCTGGTGTGTGAGGAGGGCTGTCTGGGAGGTCGGCCGGTTGACTCGTCGGCTGGTCTGCCGGTGGGCTGGCTGGACGGGCTGCCGGCGAAGGTGGGGCGGCGGCCGGGAAGTAAGGTTCTGGCGTGTCTTGGTCCTCTTGTGGGGCCGCCGCCAATGCGGGAGGTCTGCCCCGCCGTGGGGGAAGAGCCGGCCGAAACGGGAAGCTGAGGTCCAGGTGCGCCGGTTTGAGGCGGTCTACTGAAATAAGGTCCGGCTTCCCGCCGACATCGATAAGAAAAACTTTGTCCCCTGTCTCCAATACTGGGAAGGGGCCGGTGTATGGTGCCTGCAGCGGGCCTCTGTGTGCGTCCCGGCGCACGAAGACGAACTCCGCATGTCGTAAGTCTCGAGGCACGTAGGACGGCTGCGGGCCGTGTTGTGAAGTGGGCACTGGACGGAATTGCTGGGCCGCGTCCTGGTGCAGGGAAAGCTGTCTGGCGGCCGACCACGGCTCCGTTGTCAGGGGAAGGAAGTCGCCTGGTACTCTGAGCGGTTGGCCGTAGACCATCTCGGCCACAGAGGCGCGGAGGTCCTCTTTGGGCGCGGTACGCAATCACAGGAGAACCCAGGGTAGTTTGTCGATCCAGCTGGTATCGACCAGGCTGGCGCGGAGAGAGGCTTTCAAAGAACGATGAAAGCGCTCGCAGAGCCCGTTGGCCTGCGGGTGGTAGGCTGTTGTCCTGTGCAACTTGGTGCCGAGGCCGGTGATGATGGCATTCCACAAGTGGGAGGTGAACTGGGGGGCCTCTGTCCGAGGATATGTCGGTCGGCGCGCCGAACCGGGCCACCCATGTTGAGACGAATGCTCGCGCGACGTCGGTCGTGGTGGTGGAGGCGAGGGGAACCACCTCGGGCCATCTGGTGGTGCGGTCGACGATCGTGAGCAGGTGTGTAAAACCGTGCGACGGCGGCAAGGGGCCTACCAGATCGACGTGGACGTGGTCGAAACGCCTCTCGGGCACCGGGAAACACTCCAATGGCGCCTTGGTGTGCTGCTGGACCTTAGCGCGCTGACACGGCACGCATGTGTTAGTCCAGTCTCTCACATCCTTGTGGAGTCCAGGCCAGACAAACTTGGCGGACATAAGTTTCTGAGACGCACGCATCCCTGGATGTGAGAGGCCGTGGATGATGTCGAAAACTCGCTTGCGCCAGGCGGATGGAACGACTGGCCTAGGCGAAGGGACTGAGACGTCGCACAGGAGGGTTGTGCCGGCTGCGTAGAAGTGGATGTCGGCCAGGGTGAGACTAGTAGTTGACGTCCTGAGGGCCTGGATCTCTGCGTCGGCAGCCTGGTCTCTCGCCATGCTGGCGTAGTCGACGCCCAGGTGCACTGCGTGGAGCGAGGGTCTTGAGAGGCAGTCGGCCACCAAATTATCCTTGCCGGCGACGTGGCGGATGTCCGTGGTGAACTCTGAGATGAAGTTGAGTTGGCGCTGTTGGCGCGCGGATCAGGGTTCGGTTACTTTGGCCATGGCGAAAGTGAGCGGCTTGTGGTCCACGAATGCGGTGAACGGCCGGCCTTCCAGAAGGAAACGGAAGTGCCGGATTGCCAGGAACAGGGCCAGGAGCTCTCTGTCGAACGTGCTGTAAGCCTGCTCGTTCTTGCGCAGCTGTCGGCTGAAAAATGCCAATGGCTGCCACGCGCCTTCGACCCACTGTTGCTGGACGGCGCCGACGGCGTAATCCGAGGCATCCGTGGTGAGGGCGGTCTTGGCGCCCGGGATGGGGTGGGCCAGTAGTGTGGCATTGGCCAAGGCGCTTTTGGTCTGGTGGAAGGCTGTCGCCATCTCGCTGGACCAGGTGAGTTGCTCTTTGCCCATTTTGCCCTTGGTGGCTTCGTAGAGGGGGCGCATGAGTGCGGCGGCCTTGGGCACGAACCGATGATAGAAATTGACCATCCCCAAAAATTCCTGCAGCGCCTTAACCGAGGTGGGCTGGGGAAAGTCCGCCACCGCCTGCACCTTGGAAGGTAGGGGAATGGCTCCCCTTGGCGAGATTCTGTGGCCGAGAAAGTCAATTTGGGCTGCTCCGAACTGGCATTTGGCCGGGTTGATGATTAGCCCGTGTTGGCTGAGGCGCTGGAAAAGGGAGCGCAAATGCGCGATGTGCTTGGCCTTGCTGGTACTGGCCACGAGGATATCATCCAGATAGACGAACAGGAAGCTCAGGTCCCGTAGGACGGAGTCCATGAGCCGTTGGAAGGCCTGTGTGGCGTTCTTAAGCCCGAAGGGCATGCGCAGGAACTCGAACAGTCCGAAGGGGGTGATGACCGCCGTCTTCTGGACGTCTGCGTGGTGGACGGGGACCTGATGGTAGCCGCGAATCAGGTCGACCTTGGAAAAGACGGACTTTCCTGCTAGGTGTGCCGAGAAGTCTTGGATGTGCGGAATGGGGTATCTATCAGGCGTGGTGGCATCGTTGAGCCGTCTGTAGTCACCGCAGGGGCGCCAGCCACCGCCCGGCTTGGGCACAATATGGAGGGGGGACGACCAAGGGTTGTTCGAGCGGCGGATGATGCCCAGTTTTTCCATCGTGGCGAATTCTTCCTTGGCCACCACCATCTTGGCTGGGTCCAGGCGTCTGGCTCGAGCAAACACTGGTGGTCCCGTAGTGGCGATGTGGTGCTCGACCCCATGCTTGGCTGCCGCGGCTGAGAAGGTCGGTTGTGTGAGCCTCGGGAAATCTGTGAGTAGGCGGGCGTAGTCGTCATGCGCCGGGGCGGAGCAGGACCCAACGAGGGCCGGGCTGTTGCTCTGCTGGCAGGCCAGTGAAGCGAAAGTTGCTGCGTCGATCAGGCGCCTGTCGCGGACGTCGACCAGGAGTCCGTGGGCGCAAAGAAAATCGGCGCCCAGCAAAGGATGTGCCACCGAGGCCGTCACGAAATCCCACGTAAATCGCTGGCCGTTGAAACAAACCTCGGCCCGTCGCTTTCCGAAAGTAGCGACGGCTGCGCCATTTGCCGCCACGAGGGGTGGGCCGCTGCAGCCTGCCTGGATGTCGAACTGGGAGGCAGGAATTATGCTGCATTGGGCTCCGGTGTCGCAAAGGAATCTGCGCCCTGAAAGAGAGTCGGTTATGTACAGCAGTTTACCTGTGGTGCCAATGGCCATCGTGGCGGCGGGGGTGCGGTCAAGCGGGCCTAGGCGGCGGCGCGGGGCTGGAGCGTTGGGCCGGGCGGCCATCTTGGTTTGATCGAAAGAGCAGGGTGCTCTGCAGCGTTGGGCCTTGTGGCCGAAACGCGCGTGGTAGTGGCATAGTTCTGCGGCCTGGCGTGGCGGCGCGCGCTCGGTGATGTCGGGGAGCCTCGCGGCTGCACAGCCGAGTTGGGCAACGGCAAAAACTTTGTCCGCGGCGGCTGCCAGTTGTACGCAGTCCGTGATCGGGGACCCCGCGAGGGCAGTCTGTACCTGCTGAGGAAGCAGGCTGAGGAAAAGGGCCCGAAACAAAAAGCACTGCGGTTCGGAGCCCAGGAGCGCAAGCATCCGGCTCATCAACTGGGTCGGGGTAGAATCGCCGAGGCCTGGTAGTGAGAGAAGCCTGCGGGCCCTCTCCTCCTTGGACAGGCCGTATGCCTGCAGCAAGCGGCCCTTAATGGTTGATTACTTGCCGGTCTGTGGTGGGTTCCCCAGCAGGTCGAGAACTTCGGCGGCGGTAGAGCTTGCTAGTGCTGAGACTACGTGGAGGTACCTTTCTTCATCGTCTTGAACCCTGCGAAGGGTGAATTGGGCCTCCGAGTGCGCGAACCAAGCTGGTGCTTGGTGTTCCCAGAAGGTGGGGAGCTTCAAGGACGCGGCGCCGGCCGACATCAAGCTGCTGCTGGTTGCCATCGGGTCGTTGCTGGCCTCTGTAGGGCTGTGTGAGTCGGGGGCTTCGGCCGCCGACATTCGGGGTCACCAATGTGGGGGACTATGGTCTCCCGCGTAAAGAAATAGGCAACACAGCGAGCTACAAGAAATAGGTCTTTACTCCAACTCTCACAATACAGTACTGAATTCGTGAAGCCCGCGAACCTGCGATGACTCACGGATTGGTCACCTGCTGGAACCTGATTGGTTTTCCTTCTATCAGCAGCAGGCAAGTCTGAACGTGCCTTATTCCTCTCAGCTTGCAACTGCCTTGCGGGGGGAGGGGAATACAGCAGTTAAAAGGGGATTATACAGGTTTATCTACATGCACACAGTGTTTCCCCAATGTGGCAACGCCACAATATCATATATATAGGAAATGTTGGTGTTCAGAGGGACCTGGGTGTCCTTGTACACAAATCACAGAAAGTTAACGTGCAGGTACAGCCATCAATTAGGAAAGCAAATGGTATGTTAGCCTTTATTACAAAAGGATTGGAGTACATAAGAATAAAGAAGTCTTACTGCAGTTATATAGGGCTTTGGTGAGACCACACCTGGAGTACTGTGTACAGTATTATCTCCTTACCTAAGGAAGGATATACTTGCTCCGTTCCCTAGCTACTAACTCCATCCCTCTCCTTAACATCTGTCTGAGGCTGAACCACACTGTTTGCAACCTTGGTGTCACATTTGACCCTGAAATGAGCTTCTGACCACATATCTGCATCATAATTAAGACCGCCTATTTCCACTTCTGTAACATCAATCGTCTCCGCCCTTGCCTCAGCTCATCCGCTGCTGAAACCCTCATCCATGCCTTTGTTACCTCTAGACTTGACTATTCCAATGCACTCCTGGCTGGCCTCCCACATTTCACCCTACATAAACTCGAGGTAATCCAAAACTCGGCTGCCTGTGTCATAACTCGCACCAAGTCCCGTTCGCCCATCACCCCTGTGCTTGCTGACCTACATTGTCTCCCAGTTAAGCAATACCTCAATTTCAAAATTCTCATCCTTGTTTTCAAATCCCTCCATAGCCTCATCCCTCCCTATCTCTGCAATCTCCTCCAGCCCCACGACCCCCCGAGATATCTGCGCTCCTCTAGTTCTGCCCTCTTGAACATCCCTGATTATAATCGCTCAACCATTGGCGGCCGTGCCTTCTGTTGCCTGGGCCCTAAGCTCTGGAATTCCCTGCCTAAACCTCTCCGCCTCGCTGCCTCTCTTTCCTCCTTTAAGACGCTCCTTAAAACCAACCTCTTTGAACAAGCTTTTGGTCCTTATGTTGCTCGGTGTTAAATTTTTTGTCTTATAATACTTCTGTGAGGTGCATTGGGACATTTTACTATGTTAAAGGCGCTATATAAATACAAGTTGTTGTTGTTGTTACCTTAGAGGCGGTGCAACGAAGGTTCACTAGATTGATTCTTGGGATGAGAGGGTTGTCCTATGAGGAGAGATTGAGTAGACTAGGCCTATATTTCCTGGAGCTTAGAAGATTGAGAGGTGATCTCATTGAAACATCTAAATTCTTAAGGGGGTTGACAGGGTAGATACAATGAGGATGTTTCCCCTGGCTGGGGAGTCTAGAACCAGAGGTCACAGTCTCAGAATAAGGGGTCGGCCATTTAGGACTGAGATGAGGAGAAATTTCTTCACTCAGTCGGTGGTGAATCTTTGGAATTCTCTATCCCAGAGGGCTGTGGATGCTGTCATTGGGTATATTCAAGACTGAGATCATTAAATTTTTGGATACTAAGGGAATCAAGGGATATGGGGATAGTGCAGGAAGGTGGAGTTGAGGTAGAAGATCAGCCATGATCATATTGAAAAGGCAGAGCAGGCTTGAAGGGCTGAGTGGCCTAATCCAGCTCCTGTTTCTTATGTTCTTATTTTGTTAAAGCCCCCATATATCCAGCTGATGGATTAGATTGCAACCAAACCCCCATGCATCCAGCTCATATTTTGAGTATTGTGGCCTGAGTCTGGTCACTGAGACATGAATATCATCTTTCAGCACAGGTGGAAGACTCTGTTTAGGGTGAAAATGGAAGCGAGATCCATTACTGTTATTTTCCAATCTGTTTTTTTCCCATTAATTTTACACACAAAAAAAGATATGGGGGGAAAATTCATTTGTTTGCGCCTTCGTTAGCGCCTTAAGAGGGCGCTAATGGGGCGCAAAGCAACTAGCGCCCGGGTGTGGCGATGTTTGCACCGCTCGCGAAATTAACTAGACATTTTGCGGCGGCGCTGCTAAACACTACCGCCACGATCTCCTGCGCCGGCAGATTGTGACATCAGTCGAGTGCGCAACGCCCCGTTAGCGCCCCGGACCGGATATTGAGTGGCGCCCCCTGCCTTACCGCCTGCCGCTAGCAACAACAGGTTGAGGGGAGCGTTATGCTGTCAGAAAGGTGTTAGATCCGTGATTCTGAGAGTATGATGTTTTTCAATAACCACACGGATGCTGTAACTTAACAATCAACAGGTCTTTACTGGAGGAGGGTAGTCTCAAGACTGGGGGTACAGAGGCATGCGCAAGGCTTATATACAGGTGTGGTCACTGCCGGTACTACAGTATACAGGAGCTGTAAAAGTAGTTCTGTCTTAAAGGTACATACACTACAATTCCTCCCCTTTTAGATTAGTAGTACCCCTAATATTCAAATAACAATTAACACTTTAACATGTACATTAAACAACAATAGTCCGTTTATAGATTCAGTCTTTGGGGCGGCTTCCTGATCCTTTCGGGATAGCGCCTTTCCTGAGGTTCTTGTTCTTGGTGCGGAGGCGATTCTGGCCCCTTTTCATCGGGTAGTTCATCGGTTTCCACTGCTACTGGTTCTGAGGTAGATGCTAACGGTATGTCGGGCTCATCCCCAGGTACTCGAGACATGGGGTTGACTCGTTCCTGTGACGCTAAGATCTGATCGACATGGCGTCTCACAATGTTCTCCCCGACATCCACTGTGTACATTAATGGCCCCTGCCTTGTGCATATCGTTCCAGGTTGCCATTTCTCTGTTCGGTAGTCACGGGCCAAGACTGGTTGTCCTACATTGAAGCTCCTTGTCGGCTTCTCATTGATGTGCTGGAATTGTTTATCCTCAACATTTCTTCGCACATTTGGTCTGAGCAAGTCCAGACGAGACCTCAACCTTCGGTTAAAGAACATCATGGCTGGGGTCTGGTTGGTAACTGCATGTGTCGCGTTTCGGTAGGCTAATGAGAAATTGTCCACCTTATGCTGTAGTGGAATTTGATCATCGCACATGGCCTTTATCGCCTTCTTAAAGGTTTGTACGAACCTCTCAGCCAATCCATTTGTGGCTGGATGATACGGGGCGGATGTGTAATGCCTTACCCCATTCCTTCTCATAAATTTTCGAAACTCTTCGGACACAAACTGTGGTCTATTATCAGAGCAAATCTGCTCTGGCAAGCCGTTTCTGGCAAATATGGTCCGTAGGACTGCAATCGTTTTTTCTGTAGTGGCTGAGGACATTTTTATCACCTCAGGCCACTTCGAATGAGCATCCGCTGCTATTAAGAACATTGAGTCCATGAATGGACCAGCGAAATCAATATGCACCCGTTGCCATGGAGAGGAGGGCCACTCCCATGGGTGTAGAGGGGCATGTGGTGGTGCATTTTGGACCTTCTGGCATCCTGAGCAGCTCTTGGTTAGGTCTTCGATTTGTTGATCGATTCCCGGCCACCACACATAAGCCCTAACAAGGCTTTTCATTTTCACTCCCCCCAGATGACCTTCATGTAGCTCATTTAGCACTCTCTCCCTTAACTTGGGTGGAATCGCCACTCTGGATCCACACATCACTGTCCCCTGGCATACTGACAGCTGTTCTCTTCTGGATGAGAATGCTGGCAACAGTGAGTTGCCATGTGTTGGCCATCCCCTCACCGGCAAATCGTATACCCGAGACAGCGTCGGATCATTGCGGGTCTCCTTCTCTATATCCGCGTTCGTTACTGGCAATCGTTCAATTATTGACGAATAAAATATCTCGATAGGGTCCACTGCTGGTGCTTCCTCCACAGTAGGCAGTGGTAGGCGCGATAGCCCATCAGCGTTTCTGTTAAGTATGTGTATTGTATTGAACAATTAACACAAAGACTTAAACGTATAACTCAAACAGGTCTTTACTGGTTGGAGGTAGGGACTATACTGAATACAAGATTACTGCACAGTGCTTATATACCGGTGTGTTCACCCCCGGTATTACGTCTACAGCAGCCTGAGAAAGTAGTACATCTCTTATGGTGGAACAGGCTTAAGCTCTCTTAAGGTGGAACAGGTTACATACACAACACTCCTCCCTTCTTAGCTTTATAGTCATCCCCCCATTTAACATAACGTAATAACATATATACATATATAACTTCATGTTTAACGTAACATATCACAGATTCAGTCTCTGCGGAAAACAGTTCACAGATTCAATCTCTGTGGTGTAGTCGGTTCACGTTACTCATTCAATAGTCCTTTCATGGATTTAACAGCTTGAACTTCCGAACTGATTTGGCTCCGTTCGGAGGGACCACGTGTGTGATCTGGTAGAGGTGATAATGGTTCAGATGGGTCATCTTCTGTTTTTACTTTTCCTTTTCTGCTTCTTGGAGACTCTCTGGGCTCCATTGTCAGCTGCCACAGCTGCCAGCTGCATGCGCAGTTCCTCCTTCTCTTCCTCCTGTTTCCGTCGTAGAGCCAGCTTCTCCCGATGTTCCGTAGACTTTTGGTGCTCCTCCATGATTTCTGCACTTTGGGAGTTGAAGTTACAAGCTGGGCAGGACAGGACATCGTAATATTCGGTGTCGTCCACCAGGTCATGGTAATATTCGGTGTCGTCCTGAGCTAGACCAGTGAGAGGGTCGTCTATTTCCTCCATACCCAGCTGGACGTTAGCCAGCTCTTGTTCCAAATCCAGACATCTTTCCTGAAGAGACTTCTTCATGTGTACCTCTGCATCCAGCTTTTTCTGGGCTTTCAGCAAGTCGTTTACTAGTGACCTCATTTGTGATTTTAATACTTCAACTTCCTTTGGAGATTGATTGATCGGACTATGCAATCCCTCTACCGGAGCAGCTGTTTCAGCGGTCTGTTGTTCTACATTGACGTGAGTCAGCGTACTTTTGGCATCCAATGGCTGCTCTGTTGCAGTCGTTTCAGTCTGTGTCGTCACATCAGCCATCTCAATGACTTTTGAGAGCTCCGAACCCTTTTCCTTTGAAGATCGCAGCTCGTGTTCAAGTTTTTCCCATTTCAGAGTCTTGTCCCTCAGCATATGAAGGAGTTGGCTGACCGTTAACTCTTCTGACACCAGATTATGGCACGCACCTTCAGAACCTGAATCAGCTTTGATTCGTTCGGCCTCCTCGCGCAGATGGTTGGTGTGCTCCTACTCCATTTTCTCCATCAGTTGCTTCTGTTGCCTTTCCAGATTCTCCCACTCTGTAACAAAGAACTTTTTTATTTCATTCATCTCTTGCTCAAAACGGCGAATCATTTGTTCTAATTGCTGTTGTAGTTTGAAATGGAGTTGAGTTCGAGCCCAGTGTCCCTCAAGAATGTGCATATCAGTAGACTTGACAGACTCAGAATTCTCTGTTAAACTATGTTGTTGTTGCTCAGTGGAATTCTGTGCTGAAACTTTGTCTTTTGCACATGGGTTGGTCTTACCATCATCAGTTCTAGAGTCTGGGCTGATTATCTGCACCGAGTTCTCACTCTTTATGGCTTTTAGCGAATGCCAGTCCATATTTATGTTTCTAAACCACTCCCGGCCTAGTAGTGGTGGACCTCCCTCCGGGAGCACATATAAGTCCATTATTTGACTTCCTTCGCCCTTGTTGGCCACTGCAACCTTTATTGTCCCGATGGGGTACACTCTCTGCCCCGTGTAGGTTGTCAATATAATCTCCGTATCCTGTAGGGGAATATGTTGGAATAACCTTCTGTAATCTTTCTTATTCATGACCGACAATGCCGATCCAGTGTCCAATTCCATTTTTACTTGGACTCCTTCTATCTGAAGAGTAACCCAAATTGTCTGGAGGTCTGCACCCTTACCAACGTTGAGTACCCTTAAGCTTGCCAGTTCAATACTGCTTGCGTCTGAATCGGACTCCTGTTCGGCCACCTTGTGTACCTTTGCGTATTTCCCTTGCGGTGACTTCTTGTTGCTGGTCTTCTTCGCTGACCTGCATACTCTAGCTATATGTCCAAGCCTACCACAAGTTCTACATTCTTGGTTTTTAAACCAACACCGGTTCTGATCATGCGTTGTCTTTCCACAACGATAACATTTGCCAGAACTCACACCCAATTTGTGTGCACTGAGCTCCGGTGACCGTAGCTGCATTACTGCCGTGCCTCTCGCTGCGGCTTCGTGTGCTGCTGCCATAGTGACCGCCTTCTCAAGCGTCAGCTCATTCTCCTCGAGCAGTCGCTTTTGTGTATCTTGTTTAAATAAACCACACACAAATTTGTCTCGTAGTGCATCTGTCAGTCCCGTTCCAAACTGACAATATTTCGCTAATTTACGCAATTCCAGCAAATATTCAGCATTGCTTTCATGCTGTAGCTGCCTTCTGTCATAAAATTTAAATCGTTCCGCTAGCATCAGCGGCGTGGGGTTTAGATGATCTTTCAGGACAGTAACAATCTCATCGAACGTCTTATCCGCCGGTTCATCTGGTGATAACAGGTGTTTCAATTGCCCGTATGTCTTCGCACCCATTAAATTTAATAATGTTAGAGCTTTATCTTGGTCACGAATTTTATTGGCCTTACAATAATTTTTTACTCTTTCAACATATATGGCCCAATCTTCGAGGTCACTATCAAAGGTGCTAATATACCCGTGTTTAGGCATTGTAGATTTGCAATTTCTCAGATTTTATTTTCTTTACTTGTTATCAAAGATGGCGGCTTCCCGCTCTTGCCGTCGTCCTCCGCCCACAAAATGGCGGTTTTCCCGCGCTTGGTGGTCTTCACCCGTCCCCCGACGCCGTCTCCCTTCAGCCCCCGAGTGCGGCCCTTATCTTCGCCGCGATCGCCTGAGTGCGGCCCTTATCAGCGGATGCGATCGATGGCCCGGCTGCGCCTCGCACTTGAAAGCGGCCCGGCCCTTATCAGTGCTTGCGATCGATGGCCCGGCTGCGCCTCGCACTCCAAAGCCCTTATCTCCCGATCGCGATCGATGGCCCGTGCTGTGCACCGCGGCTCTCGCGCCTTCAATTTCTGCAGCCGCTGCCCTTTCAGCCCGAGTGCGGCCCTTATCGGTGGTTGCGATCGATGGCCCGGCTGCGCCCCTCACTTCAAAGCGGCCCGGCCCTTATCTGCCGATCGCTATCGCCCTGTACCTCTGTCTTCCCCCAGCCCTGTCTTCTACTCCGGTTCACAAGCTGATGGAGGCTTCAGGGTCCTAATGCCTGTCGCTTCCAGTGGGGTGGTGTGGTTTGAAACCTCTCTTCAACCGCCGTGGAATAACTGCCGCAGGGTAAGAACCTGACTCGTCGCCAGTGTTAAGTATGTGTATTGTATTGAACAATTAACACAAAGACTTAAACGTATAACTCAAACAGGTCTTTACTGGTTGGAGGTAGGGACTATACTGAATACAAGATTACTGCACAGTGCTTATATACCGGTGTGTTCACCCCCGGTATTACGTCTACAGCAGCCTGAGAAAGTAGTACATCTCTTATGGTGGAACAGGCTTAAGCTCTCTTAAGGTGGAACAGGTTACATACACAACAGTTTCCATGCTGTTTCATGCCTTTATATTCTATTTCATATTGATTCGCCCCTAGAAACAGGGACCATCTTTGTAACCGTTGTGCAGTCATCACTGGAACGCCCTTCTTAGGATTAAAGATGGAGACAAGTGGTTGGTGGTCAGTCAGCAAGGTGAACTTCTGCCCATGCAGATAGTGGTTGAATTTTTTTACTCCCCATACTAGGCTGAGGGCCTCCCTGTCAATCTGGGCGTAGTTGCGCTCGGCTGAGGTTAGTGACCGAGCCGCAAAGGCTACTGGCCTCTCCAACCCGTCTGGGAATTTGTGTGACAGCACCGCTCCAATACCATAGAGTGATGCATCACATGCCAATCGAATTGGTAGTGCTGGGTTGAAATGGGCCAACACCTCTTTTGATGTGATCAATTCTTTACACTTCTGGAAAGCTCGTCTACGTTCGTCATTCCACTTCCATGGTACCCCTGTTTGCAGTAGGGTGTTCAGTGGGTGTAATACCGTCGACAAATTTGGTAAGAACTTGTGGTAGTAGTTTACCAGCCCGAGGAACGACCTCAGTTGTGACACATTTTCCGGTGCTGGAGCCTTGACTACTGCCTCAATCTTTTCAGGGGACTTATGTAACCCCTCTTCATTGATGACGTGGCCACAATATGAGATCTGTTTCTGGAAAAACTCGCACTTGTGGCGATTAGCTCGTAGCCCATACTCCTTTAATCTGGTGAGCACCTTCTCCAAGTTGGTGAGGTGATCACTGTCATTTTCGCCCGTGACCAGGATGTCGTCCAAATAACAGTGGGTCCCTGGAATCCCTTGCAGGACTTGATCCATTGCCCTTTGCCAAATAGCCGGAGCCGATGCTACCCCGAACACCAGCCGGTTGTATTGATAGAGACCTTTATGAGTGTTAATCGTAAGGTATTGTTTCGAAGCTTCTTCTACCTCCATTTGCAAGTACGCCTGGGCTAGATCAATTTTGGTGAAGCGTTTACCTCCAGATAGCGAGGCGAAAATATCCTCAATTCGTGGAAGCGGATATTGTACCGTGTGAAGGACTGGGTTCACTGTCACCTTAAAATCCCCACAGATGCGGACCTTCTTTGGTTCCCCAGGCGTATTACTCAACGACCTCTTCATTACAGGAACGATGGGTGTAGCCCACTCGCTCCAGTCTACTTTGGACAGTACTCCTGAACGTTCCAACCCTTCCAGCTCTGCTTCGACAGCTGGTCTGATCGCATAAGGCACTGGTCTGGCCGTAAGAAACTTTGGGCTTGCATTTTCCTCTATTTTAATCGTTGCTGTTATGCCTTTTAGTGTTCCGAGTCCCTCCTGGAACACTTCTTTTGCGTCAGTTAGCATTTTTGACAGTCATCCAGGTGTGACGTCGTCATCCTTTTTGGCCTCAACCTTCAGTGCCTGTATGGAATGCCAATCTAATTGTATCTTCCGGATCCATTCACGTCCTAGCAGTGGTGGTCCTCCATCTGCCAATACATATATATCCATTGATGTAAGAAAAAGGAGACTTACCATCAAGTAACTTTAAAGTAAGCTTTAAGTAACTTATAAACACACTATATACACAAGAGAGGTCTTTACCATGCCTCTGGTAGAAGCCTCTTACAATACTGAACAGACCAGTATTTATACCAGTCCAACAGGAAGTGACATATGACAGGAAGTGAGGTATGTACACAGTTCATAGTTCATAGTTCACAGGAAGTGATGACATAACTTCCCGGAAGTTATCATTTTTATCACATTCTTCCCTCCTGCAGGATTAGGAGGCTGTGGTCTACCTTTTGGTCCGCAGTCGCCGAACAAGGAAGAGTCGCACCCGTTTGGATTCCCGTCGTAGAGGGTCGCTGGTCCGCTTACATGCGGTTGGCCATTGGTCAGAGTCTGTGTGGCCTGGATTGCCCTGTGAAGGGTCGGGGAGATCATGGCTTCGAGTACGAGCCCCAATAGGTTCAAAGTCGGACTGCCTCTGTTCAGAGGGAGGTGCAGAGCTGGTCTGTGGCGGATCAGTACTTTCATGCGCGGTACTGGGAGGGTCGCAACCTTGAGCACGGGGTTCTACCTGCACCAAGCTAGTTGGTGTCCGATCAGGATCCTGGAGAGGGGTACCCGATAGGTCCCAAGAGTTTCCTGGTGAAATGCCATCACCCGATGTCCCACTAGGTCCTGGTGGGCAGGGAGCCAGATCCCGTAATGATACGGTAGATTCTCGGCCGTTGGAATATCGTATGTTTGCATAGGTGGGGTTGGCATCGGTTAGTTCGACCTCGTCTACAAGAGGGTCATTTTTAGATGTCCGAACGTATCTTCGGAGTAATACAGGTCCAGGAGTAGTTAGCCATGACGGGAGTGATGTCCCATGAGATGAGCGACGCTGGGATCCAAAGAACCGCTCATGAGGTGTAGTATTTGTGGCTGTAGAAAGCAGGGACCGTATAGAGTGCAATGCATCCGGAAGCACTGTTTCCCATTGCTGGTCTGGTAGGCCCCGAGATCTTAAAGCGAGACGTACGGAATTCCAGATGATACCGTTATACCTCTCTACCTGCCCATTTCCGATGGGATGGTATGGTGTTGTTTTGCTTGTAGCAATTCCCCGTTCTGAGAGGTAGTCCTTGAGTTCCCTTGACATAAAGGATGGACCCCGATCTGAGTGAATATAAGCCGGCATGCCACAGAGAGAAAATACCCGCTCAAGGCAGCAGATTACTGTGGACGCCAGCATATTGGAGCAGCGGAAGGCAAACGGAAAACGTGAATATTCGTCGATCATGGTGAGCAAATATGTGTTCCGAGTTGAAGAGGGCACTGGGCCCTTAAAATCGATGCTAAGTCGTTGCATCGGTTGGGTTGCATGTATGAGTATACCATCTGAGGGGCGGAAGAACTGAGGTTTTAATTCCGCACAAAGCCGGCATTCTGAGCATATTTTCTTTACATCTCCAGTGGAAAAAGGGAGATTCCGTGATCGTACGAAATGTAGCATGCGCGTAACGCCAGGATGACACAAACCATTGTAGACATCCATGAGAGTGGAGGATGACATAGTGGAGCAGAATGCCCGTGTGAGGGTGTCCGGGGCCACATTCTCCTTGCCAGGCCGATAGAGAATGGTATAACCAAAAGAGGCCAGTTCCATCCTCCAAAGTTGCATTTTATTATTCTTAATTTTGGTTCGTTTTCGATTATCGAGCATGAAGGCGACTGATTGTTGGTCCGTGATCAACGTAAAGTGCTGGCGAGCTAGAAAATGGTTCCACTTCCGTACTGCCTCTATGATGGCTGTGGCTTCTTTCTCAACCGGAGGATAATGTAGCTCGGCACCTTGTAAGGTCCTGGACATAAATGCTACAGGACGACCTTCCTGATTCAGAGTAGCCGAGATCGCCACCTCCGAGGCATCACATTCAACCACGAAAGGGAGATTCTCATCAATGGAGTGAAGAGCCGCTTTCTCCAACTGTTTTTTGAGAAGGTTAAAGGCTGCAACAGCCGCTGTTCCCAGTGGAAATGATCTAGCATGCAGCAAGGGTTGGATTTTGTCCGAAAAATGAGGAATCCATTTAGCGTAGTATGCAAACAGACCGAGAGCCCGACGTAAAGAAGCCGGATTCTTAGGTGACGGGAGCTCTTGGAGCGGGCGAAGTCTTTCTGGGTCTGGCTTAATGATACCATTGCCTACGCAGTAGCCAAGGATGTTGATGGTCGGTTGCGACTCAACAGATTTGGATTCATTCAGGGTCAAATTACGGCGATGGAGGGCATCCCGAAATTTTTGGAGGTTGGAGTCGTGTTCCTGTTGATCGTGACCTGCAATGGTAATGTTATCAAGATAGGGAAAAGTGTCCCTTAGGTTTTCCTGCTTAACCAGGCCATCCATTGCCCGTTGAAAGACAGCCACTCCATTAGTAACCCCGAATGGGAGGCGATGAAATTGGTACAGCCGTCCATTAGCCTCAAAGGCTGTGTACTGCTTATCTGAGACCTTCAAGGGTAACTGATGATAGGCACTTTTTAAATCGTAAGTTGAGAACACTTTGTATTCGGCCAGTTTATTAACCATATCATCAATGCGTGGCAATGGGTAGGCGTCCAAGTCGGTATATTGATTGATGGTTTGCGAATAATCGATGCATAGTCGCTGTTTGTGAGGTTTTAGAGGGTTCTTGACAATGACGACTTGAGCCCGCCAGGGCGACGAACATGGTTCAATGATATCCTCTGCTAGAAGTCGAGAGATTTCAGCCGCAATAAAAGATTGGTCTTCCTGATTAAAGCACCGCGATTTCGTTATTATCGGTTGGCATTGAGGCGGAATACTGGCAAATAATGAGGGTTCATCAAGTGAAGCTGCTGATAATGCACAAAATGGTAATTTAGACGGTATATTAGAAATAGTAAGTCCGGGTTTGGATCCACCAAACTCAATGGTGAGTTTCTTATGCTGTTTTTGGAAGTCCAGCCCTAAGAGGAGATCACTACATAAGTCCTTGAGCACCGAAAGTCGGGTGGAGGGATACATACGACCATGAAGTGTCATATCAACAACACAAAAGCCGGAGATTCTGGTATTAAGTGATGACTGGGCCATCGCAATTGCCTGGTCCGATGGGAAGACATGTAGTTTCAATTTCGCAACAATCTGTTCCTTAATGAAACTATCAGTACTTCCTGAGTCAATTAAGGCATCTAAGGTATGCCTTTTAATTGAAATTTTTGTGGCTGCATGAGACAGGTTCTGTGGGCAAGCAGCTGTAATTGGTGTCGTTGCACAGAGAGTGGCTAAAACTCTCGGTGTGCTTCTTCGGGAGAGAGCTCGAGAGGAAGCTTGATAGGTCCTAGCTGGAGCATCTTGATAGGCCCTAATTGGGGCAGTTCGGTAGGCCTTAGCTGGATTGGCCCTCGTAGAGGCCCTTGATAGGCAAACTTTAGCAAAGTGTCCTTTTTTCCCGCAATAACTGCAGATTGCATTGCGAGCAGGGCAGGTTTTCCTAGGGTGAAAAGCATCTCCACAAAAGAAGCATTCCTTCCTAGATTGCCAAGAGGCTGCTAAAGTGGGGTTGTCCTCCTCTTCTTCATCAGAATTATCAGAATTAGATTCCCCCATGATAGGGTTCACCTGAGACCGCTTGAATTGTCTGGTTGCAGCTACAGCAGCAGATCGAGATCTGGGCAGCTGATAGAGGTCTGCATTTCTCTTTGCCAAATCCAGTGAACAAGCTAGGTCAAAAGCTTTTTGTAGCTCAAGTGTTTTACTTTCTAGTAGACGCTGGCGTATAAATGGAGAGGCAATCCCGCAGATGAAAGCATCACGAATCATTTCTTGGCGGTACAGCTCAGCTGAGGCTGCCTGAAAGTTACAATCTACGCTGAGCCTGCGAAGTTCTTGCAGGAATTCGTCAATTGATTCCCCTGGCCCTTGTCGGGCTGTGGCCAGTAGATGTCTAGCATAGACCTCATTTGGGGTCTTCGCATACAGTTTCTTAAGTGCCCGAATCACCTCTTCGTAATTATCCCAGTCATCAACATATTCGAACACTTTTGGGGTCACATAATTGACAAGTATCTTCAATTTAGCAGGAGCATCCGCTTTACATTCATCCAGAAAATTCTCAAAAGTACGATACCAATGCTTCCATACCCTGCCAGTTGCTGGTGTATTCGGGTCCAAGTCCAGACGAATAGGTCTAAGGATTTTCTCCATGATGGGTGGTTCCCTGGATCCTTAACTTCCGAGTTTGTCTGAAGGTCTAGTATTTGTCAGTGTAAATATTAAGTTACTTAAATTGATGTAAGAAAAAGGAGACTTACCATCAAGTAACTTTAAAGTAAGCTTTAAGTAACTTATAAACACACTATATACACAAGAGAGGTCTTTACCATGCCTCTGGTAGAAGCCTCTTACAATACTGAACAGACCAGTATTTATACCAGTCCAACAGGAAGTGACATATGACAGGAAGTGAGGTATGTACACAGTTCATAGTTCATAGTTCACAGGAAGTGATGACATAACTTCCCGGAAGTTATCATTTTTATCACATCCATTTTAGGTATTTCCTGGCCTTTATATATCACTTTCACCCTTATTTTTCCTTTGGGGTAGACTTTTTGCGTCGTGTACGTCTTCAAGACAATCTCTGTAGCTTTCAAGGGTATATGTGAAAATAGCCGCTTATAGTCCCTTTGGTTTATGACTGTTAGGGCTGATCCTGTGTCCAATTCCATTTTCACTTGGACTCCGTCTATCTTGAGTGTAACCCAGATAGTCTGGTGATCCTCCATTTTGGTTACCTTATGTAGTTTCAGACAACCCAGCTCCTTGCTTCCGGAGTCTGTGTCACTTTTCTGTTCGTCTGAACTACTGTCCATCACCTGGTGTACCTTTTTGTACTTCTCCTGTGGAGATTTCTTACTGTTGGCTTTCTTCCCAGACCTGCAGACTCTTGCTATGTGTCCTGCTTTTCCACACTGTCTGCACACTTGGTCCTTGAACCAACAATCCTTCTGGTCATGTGTTGTTCTGCCGCAGCGATAGCACTTCCCTGTTCCATAGGACATTTCATTGGTGCCATATTCTTGCGGTCTCCGTTGTATCTCTGCAGCGCCCCTTGCGGCAGCTTCGTGTGATACTGCCATACTGAAAGCCTTGTCCAGCGTACGATCCTTTTCTGATAGACGCCATTTCTGGGTTCCTTCACTTTGCAGCCCACACACAAACTTGTCCCTTAACGTATCTGCTAGTCCCGCTCCAAACTGGCAGTGTTTCGATAGCTTGCGCAGTTCCGTTAGGTACTCAGCATTGCTTTCGTCTTTGTGTTGGTTCCTTTTATGGAACTTAAATCGTTCTGCTATCAGCAGCGGTGTGGGGTTTAAGTGGTCCTGTAGGATTTCTACTATGCTTTCGAAATTCTTGTTCACCAGCTTCTCTGGGGTTATTAGGTTTCGCAGTAACCCATAAGTTTTTGCACCCATAGAATTTAACAAAACCAGTGCTTTCCTAGCATCTGGCACTTCATTCGCCCTGCAGTACACCTCAATACATTCCACATATGTCGCCCAATCTTCGACTTCATTGTTGAACGTAGAGATACTGCCACTCTTCGGCATCCCTGAGTGTGATTTAACTGTCAAAAATGGCGTCTCCCGTGCTTCCCCTTCTTCTCCGCTGGCACAAAATGGCGTCTCCCGCGCTTTCCTTCCTTCCCGCGCTCGCCCTTCTTCTCCACTGCGGCTTCTAAAAATGGCGTCTCCCGCGCTCTTCCTTCTTCTCTGCGGCTCAATGGCGTCTCCCGTGCTCTCCCTTCTTCTCCCCGCGGACACTGTTCAGCCCTTGAGCCCTGGCCGTGCGCTGCGCATTTTTTTTTTCGTTTCCGCCGCTCGGTCCTGAACCCGGCTGTTGCTTTACCCTCTCTCCGTTTTTTTTTTTTTTTTTCCTCTCGACGCCGCTCGGTTTTCAACCCCGGCTGCGCCCTGTGCGCTTCACCTTCTGTCTTACCCCGTCGACGCTGCTCGGCTTTGTCTCCGCCGTCGGTCGGCTCCAGCCGCCGCTGTCCGGGAAGGGCCTGCGCTGTACCTGTCGTCAGTCTCTTGCTGATCGTCGTGGCTGGGGAACCAAGCCCGGCTCTCCACAGCCTCCCCTGCGATGTTCACTCTCTGCCGGACGACTGGGCGGTTGCTCATGGTCGACGCCCGTGTTTCTGGCCTCGACTTTCTTCCACCGCCCTCCCGGAGCGAATCCTCGAAGGGAAATGCAGAGTTGCAGGTAGATTCGAATCGACACTCGTCGCCACTGTTAGATCCGTGATTCTGAGAGTATGATGTTTTTCAATAACCACACGGATGCTGTAACTTAACAATCAACAGGTATTTACTGGAGGAGGGTAGTCTCAAGACTGGGGGTACAGAGGCATGCGCAAGGCTTATATACAGGTGTGGTCACTGCCGGTACTACAGTATACAGGAGCTGTAAAAGTAGTTCTGTCTTAAAGGTACATACACTACAAAAGGGACTAGGGGAGCGCTATTTAAAGGTGACTGCGTCCTGCCTTTTTTTGTCGGTGACATTTTTGCACCACGCATTCTGAGAGAGAGAGAGAGAGAGAGAGACTTCTGGAGAGATTCAACGCTGTGTGAAGGAGTTTTGAGTACTGAGCAGCACTTTGCAGGTTTATTTTGATTTGCCCTTCCTTGCTTCGCCAGCACTCTGAGGTAGCGCCTCGCTCCTCGGCCTTTGCACCGTAAGACAGGTGTGAAGCGCCTGATTTAGCGCTCCAATCACCCCCAGGGGCGATAAAAGCCAAGTTTGCTGTCGGAGGCGATAATTAGCGCCAGGCGCTAAACATTGCGCACGGCCGATAATGGCGCCCCAAACGGGGCGATACTGAATTTTTCCCCCATGACACCTAAAAAAGATGGGCACTTCATACTTTGTGAAAATGTCATTTAATGTTCACAAATGTGTAAAAATTACAGACAAATACACCAATCAATAGCAATATTGTACACAAGTCATAATAATATACAGGATAACCATTATGTGGTAGACAGCCCAGAGAAAGGAAGCACAGCCCGGACAGAGCTGTGTATATAGGGGAGAGGATTCAGGGACTCTCGTGGTACAGACAGAGCTGATATATCAAACTGCAAGTAAGTCCTGGTAACAATGCTGCATTCTTATAGTCTCTCTCCCGGCAATTTACATAGTAACAGTGAGGCTGGTGTGTGTTATACAGAGAGTAACAGTGAGGTTAGAATATATTAAACCGAGAGTAACAGTATTGTTACAATCTGCTACATAGAGATTAATAGTGAGGTACATAGAAAATAACATTTGGCTTGAAATGTGTTACATAGAGAGAAGCAGTGTGATTGGTGTGTGTGACATAGAGTAATAGTGAGATTAGAGTGTAATATACACAGTAACAGCTAAATTGGTGAGTTACTCTCTGTGATACAATGAGGTGCTTGTGTAACATGGGGGGGATTCAAGGACTTATGTTACAGAACTAGAGATGGATTCATACCGGGAGTGTAGGATGGGATAGATTAATACCGGGAGTGCAGGATGGGATGGATTAATACCGGGAGTGTAGGATGGGATAGATTAATACCGGGAGTGCAGGATGGGATGGATTAATACCGGGAGTGTAGGATGGGATGGATTAATACCAGGAGTGTAGGATGGAATGGATTAATACTGGGAGTGTAGGATGGATGGATTATACTGGGAGTGTGGGATGGGATGGATTATACTGGGAGTGTGGGGTGGGATGGATTATACTGGGAGTGTAGGATGGGATGGATTATACTGGGAGTGTGGGGTGGGATGGATTATACTGGGAGTGTGGGATGGGATGGATTATACTGGGAGTGTGCGATGGGATGGATTATACTGGCAGTGTGGGATGGGATGGATTATACTGGGAGTGTAGGATGGGATGGATTATACTGGGAGTGTGCGATGGGATGGATTATACTGGGAGTGTAGGATGGGATGGATTATACTGGGAGTGTAGGATTGTGCCATACGCGCGTTGTATCGAGTCTGCACAGTCACTGCATGTTGTATGAAGGTGAGACAACAATGACTCGGAATAAACAATGTCTATATTAAGTATAGAGTATACAGTCACTGTGTATGTGTGACTATACAGTAATGACAATTACAGATGTTAAATCACCACAGTACAGCATATAGATATTACATTGCAGATATATCAGAGTAATTTTGCTGTTTAGATTAATAAATTAGCAGAAAATTAAAATCCATAAAGTCAACAGCTGCAGTACTGGGTAATTGAGTTAACAGGTAGAGTGCAGTGCTAAGAACATAAATAAGGAGAGATGTTTGACTTCAGGAAGAATCTGAATCCATAGTGCTGTTTGGCTCCTGCAGAGGTGTGTGTAAATACTGGGGCCTCCCCCAACTCCCCGTTGCACAGATGCACCTCATGATGTAGTACTGAGCCACACTGATCCTGGCCTGTGCTGAGTTAGGGGTGTTATCTGAGGCAATGGTGGGGGTCCCATGATTAGTCTGAGTGTCCCCAGACTACAGGGGGAAATCTTCCAAGGTTCTCGCTTTGGATTGCTATCCAGTGAGACCTGTTGGAAAGTACTGGTAATTGGACATGAAGCCAGAATAGCTTATCGACACTGAGTGTCTTGGCTGGTACAGTAAGAATGGCGACTTGGGCAAAGTATTGGAGGGATCTCCGGGAGCTAGAGCCCACTATCGGTCATCACCACCCAGGCAAAGGAAAAAACCTGGGAGAAAGGACCAAAAACCCTGTTGATATTAATGGCACCAAATCATTGACACCCGAATAACGCTTTCATATCAAGGCTGACAGCCATTTATTACAGTGATATATATTGCGGTATGAGCACTAATATATATACATGGAAAATATACGTATGAATGACTATATTAATAAGTGAGGCCAAAATATATACATATATCTATATACACGCACACAGAAATAGCTGTATCAGTACTGACTGGGGTCTGATATAACAGGAATGGCTGTATCAGTACTGACTGGGGTCTGATATAACAGGAATGGCTGTATCAGTACTGACTGGGGTCTGATATAACAGGAATGGCTGTATCAGTGCTGTCTGGGGTCTGATATAACAGGAATGGCTGTATCAGTACTGACTGGGGTCTGATATAACAGGAATGGCTGTATCAGTGCTGTCTGGGGTCTGATATAACAGGAATGGCTGTATCAGTACTGACTGGGGTCTGATATAACAGGAATGGCTGTATCAGTACTGACTGGGGTCTGATATAACAGGAATGGCTGTATCAGTACTGACTGGGGTCTGATATAACAGGAATGGCTGTATCAGTACTGACTGGGGTCTGATATAACAGGAATGGCTGTATCAGTACTGACTGGGGTCTGATATAACAGGAATGGCTGTATCAGTGCTGTCTGGGGTCTGATATAACAGGAATGGCTGTATCAGTACTAACTGGGGTCTGATATAACAGGAATGGCTGTATCAGTACTGACTGGAGTTTGATATAACAGGAATGGCTGTATCAGTACTGACTGGGGTCTGATATAACAGGAATGGCTGTATCGGTACTGACTGGGGTCTGATATAACAGGAATGGCTGTATCAGTACTGACTGGAGTCTGATATAACAGGAATGGCTGTATCAGTACTGATTGGGGTCTGATATAACAGGAATGGCTGTATCAGTACTGACTGGGGTCTGATATAACGGGAATGGCTGTATCAGTACTGACTGGGGTCTGATATAACAGGAATGGCTGTATCAGTACTGACTGGGGTCTGATATAACAGGAATGGCTGTATCGGTACTGACTGGGGTCTGATATAACAGGAATGGCTGTATCAGTACTGACTGGGGTCTGATATAACAGGAATGGCTGTATCGGTACTGACTGGGGTCTGATATAACAGGAATGGCTGTATCAGTACTGACTGGGGTCTGATATAACAGGAATGGCTGTATCGGTACTGACTGGGGTCTGATATAACAGGAATGGCTGTATCAGTACTGACTGGGGTCTGATATAACAGGAATGGCTGTATCAGTACTGACTGGGGTCTGATATAACAGGAATGGCTGTATCGGTACTGACTGGGGTCTGATATAACAGGAATGGCTGTATCAGTACTGACTGGAGTCTGATATAACAGGAATGGCTGTATCAGTAGTCACTGGAGTCTGATATAACAGGAATGGCTGTATCAGTACTGATTGGGGTCTGATATAACAGGAATGGCTGTATCGGTACTGACTGGGGTCTGATATAACAGGAATGGCTGTATCGGTACTGACTGGGGTCTGATATAACAGGAATGGCTGTATCGGTACTGACTGGGGTCTGATATAACAGGAATGGCTGTATCAGTACTGACTGGGGTCTGATATAACAGGAATGGCTGTATCAGTACTGACTGGGGTCTGATATAACAGGAATGGCTGTATCGGTACTGACTGGGGTCTGATATAACAGGAATGGCTGTATCAGTACTGACTGGGGTCTGATATAACAGGAATGGCTGTATCGGTACTGACTGGGGTCTGATATAACAGGAATGGCTGTATCAGTACTGACTGGAGTCTGATATAACAGGAATGGCTGTATCAGGAAAGAGGTTCTGCTGAGGGAGTATGAGCAGCTAGGGGCCAAATTAAAAAGCAAAACCAGAAGGGTAATAATCTCTGGATTACTACCTGAGCCACGAGCAAATTTGGCTAGGGTAAATAAAATCAGAGAGTTAAATGCGTGGCTCAAAGACTGGTGTGGGAGAAATGGGTTTTGCTTCTTGGGACACTGGCACCAGTACTGGGACAGGAGAGAGCTGTTCCGTTGGGACTGACTTCACTTGGCCAGTGCTGGGACTAGAATCCTGGCAAACCGAATAACTAGGGCTGTAGAGAGGGCTTTAAACTAATTAGTGGGGGGGACGTTTCAAGAGAGCGAAAAATAAAATTGTCAGCGGGGAAGGCAATAGAGCAAAGTAGCAGTGGGGAAATTTAAAACCAGAGCGTGTCAGGAAGGGACAGAATATATAAAGATAAAGGTAAAGTAGTAAAGGGGGTAAAAGCAGGAATAAATTGTCACAAAACATATTTAAAAGTTCTTTATCTGAATGCATGCAGCATTCGTAACAAAATAGACGAGTTGACGGTACAAATAACTACACATGGGTATGATCTGGTGGCCATTACAGAAACATGGTTGCGAGGTGACCATGACTGCGAACTAAACATCCAGAGGTATTTGACTATTAGGAAGGACAGACAGGAAGGAAAGGGAGGTGGGGTGGCTGTGTTAATAAAGGATGGAATCACTGCAATAGTGAGAAATGATATTGGGTCAAAGGATCAGGATAGTGAAACAGTTTGGGTGGAGATAAGGAATAATAAGGGGAAAAAGTCACTAGCGGGCGTAGTCTATAGGCCTCCTAACAGTTGCAACTCTATTGGTCGGAGTATAAATCAGGAAATAGTTGGGGCTTGTAATGAGGGAACAGTTATAATCATGGGAGATTTTAACTTTCATATTGACTGG
Source organism: Somniosus microcephalus (assembly GCF_052327205.1). Taxonomy (NCBI): domain Eukaryota; kingdom Metazoa; phylum Chordata; class Chondrichthyes; order Squaliformes; family Somniosidae; genus Somniosus; species Somniosus microcephalus. Next base: position 131,757,425 of record NC_140992.1, on the reverse strand, counting down.
ACAAATCAAATTGGGCAGGGCAGCCTTGAGGAAGAGTTCATAGAGTGCATTAGGAACAGGTTCCTTGAGCAGTATGTTACTGAACCAACTAGGGGGCAGGCAATCTTAGATCTGGTCCTGTGTAATGAGACAGGATTAATAAAAAATGTCCTAGTAAAGGATCCCCTTGGAATGAGTGACCATAACATGGTTGAGTTCCAAATTCAGTTGGAGGATGAGAGAGTTGGATCTCAAACCAGCGTATTAAGTTTAAATAAAGGAGACTATGAAGGTATGAGAGCAGAGTTGACTAAAGTGGACTGGGAAAATAGATTAAGGTGTAAGACGGTACATGAGCAGTGGTGTACATTCAAGGAGATATTTCACAACTTTCAAGAAAAATATATTCCACTGAGGAAAAAGGGGCGTAAAAGAAAAGACAGCCATCCGTGGCTAAGTAAAGTAATAAAGGACAGTATCCGACTGAAAACAAGGGCATATAAAGTAGCCAAATCTAGTGGGAGGATAGAAGATTGGGAAGCATTTAAAAGCCAGCAAAGAATAACTAAAAGATTAATTAAGAAAGGGAAGATAGATTATGAAAGTAAACTAGCAAAAAATATAAAAACAGATAGCAAGAGTTTCTACAGTTATATAAAAAGAAAAAGGGTGGCTAAAGTGAATGTTGGTCCCTTAGAGGGCGAGACCGGGAAATTAGTAGTGGGGAACATGGAGATGGCAAATACGCTGAACAAATATTTTGTATCAGTCTTTACAGTAGAGGACACTAAAAATATCCCAACACTGGACAAACAGGGGGCTGTAGGGGGGGAGGAGCTAAACACGATTAAAATCACTAAGGAGATGGTACTCGGTAAGATAATGGGACTTAAGGCGAATAAATCCCCTGGACCTGATGGCTTACATCCTAGGGTCTTGAGAGAAGTAGCGGTAGGGATTGCGGATGCATTGGTGGTAATTTTCCAAAACTCCTTGGATTCAGGAAAGGTCCCAGCAGATTGGAAAACTGCTAATGTAACGCCCTTATTTAAAAAGGGAGGTAGACAAAAGGCTGGAAACTATAGACCAGTTAGCCTAACATCTGTGGTTGGTAAAATGTTGGAGTCCATTATTAAGGAAGCAGTAACAGGACATTTGGATAAGCATAATTTAATCGGACAGAGTCAGCATGGTTTTATGAAGGGGAAGTCATGTTTGACAAATTTGCTTGAATTCTTTGAGGACGTAACAAACAGGGTGGATAAAGGGGAACCAGTGGATGTGGTGTATTTGGACTTCCAAAAGGCATTTGACAAGGTGCCACACAAAAGATTACTGCACAAGATAAAAAAATCACAGGATTGGGGGTAATATACTGGCATGGGTGGAAGATTGGCTATCTAACAGAAAACAGAGAGTGGGGATAAATGGTTCATTCTCGGGTTGGCAATCAGTAACTAGTGGTGTTCCGCAGGGGTCAGTGCTGGGACCCCAACTCTTTACAATCTATATTAACGATTTGGAGGAGGGGACTAAGTGCAACGTATCCAAGTTTGCCGACGATACAAAGATGGGAGGGAAAGCAGTGAGTGAGGAGGACATAAAAAACCTGCAAAAGGATATAGACAGGCTAAGTGAGCGGGTAGAAATTTGGCAGATGGAATATAATGTTGGAAAGTGTGAGGTTATGCACTTTGGCAGAAAAAAATCAAAGAGCAAGTTATTATCTAAATGGAAAGAAACTGCAAAGTGCTACAGTACAAAGGGATCTGGGGGTCCTGGTGCATGAAACATAGAAGGTTAGTATGCAGGTACAGCAGGTGATCAGGAAGGCCAATGGAATCTTGGCTTTTATTGCAAGGGGGATGGAGTATAAAAGCAGGGAAGTCTTGCTTCAGTTATACAGGGTACTGGTGAGGCCACACCTGGAATACTGCGTGCAGTTTTGGTTTCCATATTTAAGAAAAGATATACTTGCTCTCGAGGCAGTTCAGAGAAATCACAGAAATCACAGAAACCCCACAGTGCAGATAGAGGCCATTTCGGCCCATCGAGCCTGCACCGACACATATCCCACCCGATCCCCGTAACCCCTACACCAACACATATCCCACCCTATCCCCGTAACCCCACGTATTTAATCCCCCTAACACTAAGGGTCAATTTATCATAGCCAATCAACCTAACCCGCACATCTTTGGACTGTGGGAGGAAACCGGAGCACCCGGAGGAAACCCACGCAAACACGGGGAGAATGTGCAAACTCCACACAGACAGTCGCCCGAGGCCGGATTCGAACCCGGGTCCCTGGCGCTGTGAGGCAACAGTGCTAACCACTATGCCACTATGCCACTCGGTTGATTCCGGAGATGAGGGGGTTGACTTATGAGGAAAGGTTGAGTAGGTTGGGCCTCTACTCATTGGAATTCAGAAGAATGAGAGGCGATCTTATTGAAACATATAAGATTGTGAGGGGGCTTGATCGGGTGGATGCGGGGAGGATGTTTCCACTGATGGGTGCGACTAGAACTAGGGGGCATAATCTTAGAATAAGGGGCTGCCGTTTCAAAACTGAGATGAAGAAAAACTCCTTCACTCAGAGGGTGGTGAATCTCTGGAATTTGCTACCTCAGAGAGCTGTGGAAGCTGCGACATTAAATAAATTTAAAACGGAGATAGACAGTTTCCTAGCTGATAAGGGAAATAGGGGTTACGGGGAGCGGGCAGGGAAGTGGACGTGAGTCTAGGTTCGGATCAGCCATGATCGTATTGAATGGCGGAGCAGACCCGAGGGGCCGTATGGCCTACTCCTGCTCCTACTTCTTATGTTCTTATGTGACTGGAGTCTGATATAACAGGAATGGCTGTATCAGTACTGACTGGAGTCTGATATAACAGGAATGTCTGTATCAGTACTGACTGGAGTCTGATATAACAGGAATGTCTGTATCGGTACTGACTGGGGTCTGATATAACAGGAATGGCTGTATCAGTACTGACTGGGGTCTGATATAACAGGAATGGCTGTATCAGTACTGACTGGAGTCTGATATAACAGGAATGTCTGTATCGGTACTGACTGGGGTCTGATATAACAGGAATGGCTGTATTAGTACTGACCGGGTTCTGATATAACAGGAATGGCTATATCGGTACTGACTGGAGTCTGATATAACAGGAATGGCTGTATCAGTACTGACTGGGGTCTGATATAACGGAATGGCTGTATCAGTACTGACTGGGGTCTGATATAACAGGAATGGCTGTATCGGTACTGACTGGGGTCTGATATAACAGGGAATGGCTGTATCAGTACTGACTGGAGTCTGATATAACAGGAATGGCTGTATCAGTACTGACCGGGTTCTGATATAACAGGAATGGCTATATCGGTACTGACTGGAGTCTGATATAACAGGAATGGCTGTATCAGTACTGACTGGAGTCTGATATAACAGGAATGTCTGTATCGGTACTGACTGGGGTCTGATATAACAGGAATGGCTGTATTAGTACTGACCGGGTTCTGATATAACAGGAATGGCTATATCGGTACTGACTGGAGTCTGATATAACAGGAATGGCTGTATCAGTACTGACTGGGGTCTGATATAACGGAATGGCTGTATCAGTACTGACTGGGGTCTGATATAACAGGAATGGCTGTATCGGTACTGACTGGGGTCTGATATAACAGGGAATGGCTGTATCAGTACTGACTGGAGTCTGATATAACAGGAATGGCTGTATCAGTACTGACCGGGTTCTGATATAACAGGAATGGCTATATCGGTACTGACTGGAGTCTGATATAACAGGAATGGCTGTATCAGTACTGACTGGGGTCTGATATAACGGAATGGCTGTATCAGTACTGACTGGGGTCTGATATAACAGGAATGGCTGTATCGGTACTGACTGGGGTCTGATATAACAGGGAATGGCTGTATCAGTACTGACTGGAGTCTGATATAACAGGAATGGCTATATCAGTACTGACTGGAGTCTGATATAACAGGAATGGCTGTATCAGTACTGACCGGGTTCTGATATAACAGGAATGGCTATATCGGTACTGACTGGAGTCTGATATAACAGGAATGGCTGTATCAGTACTGACTGGAGTCTGATATAACAGGAATGGCTGTATCAGTACTGACTGGGTTCTGATATAACAGGAATGGCTGTATTGGTACGGACTGGTTGGCCACAGTTGGAGTATTGTATGCAGTTCTGGGCATCCCATTATAGAAAAGAGATTAGAGTCACAGAGTGTGGGCAATGAAAATTCACTGGAATATTACCAGGAGTGGGGGTTAGAGCCCTGTTCCTGGGACTAGGGACAGGGTCACTGGCAAGGCTTGGAAGCTAAGCTAGAGCCAGGCCTGGTTAGTACCTGGAGGGGTGACCATCAGGGAAGACCAGGTGCAGAAGGTCACGGAAGGAGCCCCGAGGAGGGGCGGTTGGTGAGAAGGTCACGGAAGGAGGAGCGGCTGGTGAGCAGGCCCGGGCGTTGGGCTGAAGATTGTCGGACAGGAGGAATGGTGGAAATGGAATGGCGGCGCGCACCGATGCAGCGGCTTTGCTTCTCCCAGTCATGGGAGCTTGCAAGATCACATTTCGTTGTTCATGTACTTGTGCAATGACAATAAAGTTGAATTATTATTATTATTATAAACAGAGGCTTGAGAACTTGTTTTTCTTCTCACTAGAACAGCGAAGGTTAATAGAGGATCTAATAGGGGTTTTCAAAATGAATGAAGGTTTTGTGATCGTGGAAGATTGTTGCCAGTAGTTGGTGAATTGGTAACAAGGGGGTCACAGACTGAGGATTATCACTGAAAGAATGAAGGAAGAAGTTAGAAGCAATGTTTGCACATGGAGGATTTTAAGCACATGAAATGTTTCGCCACAAGGGACTATTGCGACAGAGACTATAGTATCATTTAAGAGGGTGAAGTATTTGAAAAGGCAGAATATAAAAGGGTATGGGGGAAAGAGCAGGGAAATGGCACAGGCGGGATGGGCTGAATGGCCTCCTTGAGTGCTGTAATTGCTGTGACTGTACAGACGGTAGTACAGCTCCCCCAGGGGTTTGTGTAGAATAGAGTTCATTGTACAAGTTTTTTGCAGAATGTTGCTGGCAACTAAAACCATGTAGAAAGGTCTTGAGATCCTGCTCCGGAAAGTCACAGACCAGCTTGCGTGCGGGCAATGAACTTTAAGGGAGGGATCTTGGGTGGTAACAAGCAGTTGCAAAGCCATGTGAAGCATTCGCTTTATAAAAGCTCTTTCACCTAGCTGTAGCTGAGCAGGGGAGAAGAATCCTTGTGGATTTTTCCAAATGACTCAATGTGGCTTTACCGTACGTGGCGATATCTCTCGTAGACCATAGCTCCATCAGCAGCCTGCAACATCAGACAAGGAACATGGCACTGTAGGTTATCTATACAATATAGGGGAAGCTAGATAAACACATGAGGGGGAGAAAGCAATAGAAGGATATGTTGATAGGGTGAGATGAAGTAAGGAGGGAGGAGGCTGGTGTGGACCATAAATGCTGGCATTGACCAGTTGAGCTGAATGGCCTGTTTCTGTGCTGTAAATTCTATGTAATATTTAGCCAAACAATACAGAGTGTATATGCTTAACAAAAGAATTGTGCATTTCATGGTAGGACCAGCTCTGTGGCTGTGCACAGCTCTCATTATCCCCAGGAGACTAGTAGGACACACTGATATTCCCGGTAGTTAGTACAGATATCCAATTCAGCTGAGACAGCAAACACTGTGAGAATTACCCCAAGCAGAGTCTGAAGGATCAAGTGGAAGACTGTGCCAGATCAGCACTGACCGATAGACGGGTCATACACTCAGGAGGAGCTCCCCCTGGCTGGTGAATTCCGACCCCCAGCACTGGTGGCCTCGGGACCTCCCCGATAGCTGGAGACAGATACCTAGCACCATGTGATTTTTCATCCTTTCTGACAATTCCATGGAAGTCCAGTTTTTGTTTAGTTGCTACGGTTTTGATGAGTGGTCATAAACTATTGGGGTTCAAATGTACCTGTATAATAAAAAAAAACGCTTCACGGGCACAAGTGTAACTGTATTTACAAATTAACATGCTTGATGTTCACTTAAAGAGCCGTGCCACTATAAGAACTTTGCGTGCGTCAGAAACTCCCGATGACACTGCCTCTTTAAGGCATGAGACCAATGCAAAAAAAAAGGAAAGTGAAATTGTCCGCTGGGCGCAGCTTTTTGTCCGATCTTGCTGTGCCCTGGAATTGGCCATTTTCCATTTGGTAAAGGGATTCATCGTGAAGCTTGTAGCAGCCACAGCCATGTTGTGTAGAACGATTGGGTAACCCCCCTGACCTCCCTGTTGACCTCCTCCCCCCAGAATGAACTGTCCCCCTCCCACCACCCCACTGCAGACGTCCCAGGAAATGTTTTCTTTGACCATTCCAGATATTGGAGAGCATCATTGTTTTTCAATCTGTTCATGTAAGTTGTCATTAGCCACTACCTGACATCCAGAAAGAGTCACATACACCCAGACATAAAAAGACACAGGTACAGACACACTGTTGTACAAAAGGCCACACAAACAGACATACACACACGTTTTAACCTGTCTTGTAGGTACCCCACAATAGGACATCTCAATGGTAAAACTATTCCCTTACTCCCAGTCTCTGAAAAATTACAACCAAATATCGTCACAACTTCACTAATATAATATATATACTGGTGTGCACCAACTGAGATCTCACTGGTGTGCACTGACTGTGATCTCACTGGTGTGCACTGACTGTGATCTCACGGGTGTGCACTGACTGATCTCACGGGTGTGCACTGACTGATCTCACGGGTGTGCACTGACTGATCTCACGGGTGTGCACTGACTGAGCTCTCACTGGTGTGCACTGACTGTGATCTCACGGGTGTGCACTGACTGAGCTCTCACTGGTGTGCACTGACTGAGCTCTCACTGGTGTGCACTGACTGAGATCTCACTGGTGTGCACTGACTGAGATCTCAGTAGTGTACACTGACTGTGATCTCACTGGTGTGTACTGACTGTGATCTCACTGGTGTACACTGACTGAGCTCTCCCTGGTGTGCACTGACTGTGATCTCCCTGGTGTGCACTGACTGAGATCTCACTGGTGTGCACTGACTGAGCTCTCACTGATGTGCACTGACTGTGATCTCACTGGTGTACACTGGTGTGCACTGACTGTGATCTCACTGGTGTGCACTGACTGTGATCTCACTGGTGTGCACTGACTGAGATCTCACTGGTGTGCACTGACTGAGATCTCACTGGTGTGCACTGACTGAGCTCTCACTGGTGTGCACTGACTGTGATCTCACTGGTGTACACTGGTGTGCACTGACTGTGATCTCACTGGTGTGCACTGACTGTGATCTCACTGGTGTGCACTGACTGAGATCTCACTGGTGTGCACTGACTGTGATCTCACTGGTGTGCACTGACTGAGCTCTCACTGGTGTGCACTGACTGTGATCTCACTGGTGTACACTGGTGTGCACCGACTGTGATCTCACTGGTGTGCACTGACTGAGCTCTCACTGGTGCGCACTGACTGTGATCTCACTGGTGTACACTGGTGTGCACCGACTGTGATCTCACTGGTGTGCACTGACTGTGATCTCACTGGTGTGCACTGACTGTGATCTCACTGGTGTGCACTGACTGAGCTCTCACTGGTGTGCACCGACTGTGATCTCACTGGTGTGCACCGACTGTGATCTCACTGGTGTACACTGACTGAGATCTCACTGGTGTACACTGACTGAGCTCTCACTGGTGTGCACTGACTGTGATCTCACTGGTGTACACTGACTGAGAGCTCAGTAGTGTACACTGACTGTGATCTCACTGGTGTGCACTGACTGTGATCTCACTGGTGTGCACTGACTGAGCTCTCACTGGTGTGCACTGACTGTGATCTCACTGGTGTACACTGACTGTGACTTCACTGGTGTACACTGACTGTGACCTCACTGGTGTACACTGACTGTGATCTCACTGGTGTACACTGACTGAGCTCTCACTGGTGTGCACCGACTGTGACTTCACTGGTGTACACTGACTGTGACCTCACTGGTGTGCACTGACTGTGATCTCACTGGTGTACACTGACTGTGACTTCACTGGTGTACACTGACTGTGACCTCACTGGTGTACACTGACTGTGATCTCACTGGTGTACACTGACTGTGATCTCACTGGTGTACACTGACTGAGCTCTCACTGGTGTGCACCGACTGTGATCTCACTGGTGTACACTGACTGTGACCTCACTGGTGTACACTGACTGTGACCTCACTGGTGTACACTGACTGTGATCTCACTGGTGTACACTGACTGAGCTCTCACTGGTGTACACTGACTGTGATCTCACTGGTGTACACTGACTGTGATCTCACTGGTGTACACTGACTGTGATCTCACTGGTGTACACTGACTGTGATCTCACTGGTGTGCACTGACTGTGACCTCACTGGTGTACACTGACTGTGATCTCACTGGTGTACACTGACTGAGCTCTCACTGGTGTACACTGACTGTGATCTCACTGGTGTACACTGACTGTGATCTCACTGGTGTACACTGACTGAGCTCTCACTGGTGTACACTGACTGTGATCTCACTGGTGTACACTGACTGTGATCTCACTGGTGTACACTGACTGTGACCTCACTGGTGTACACTGACTGTGATCTCACTGGTGTACAGTGACTGTGATCTCACTGGTGTGCACTGACTGTGACCTCACTGGTGTACACTGACTGTGATCTCACTGGTGTACAGTGACTGTGATCTCACTGGTGTGCACTGACTGTGATCTCACTGGTGTACACTGACTGTGATCTCACTGGTGTGCACTGACTGAGGTCTCACTGTTGTACACTGTCTGATGATGATTTAGATTCGTAAGCAATTCTCAACCCTGGCAACTTAGCAAACAGAGAAAAACATGAACACACACGCACACTGAGCCTGACGCCTATGGAAGAGCCGTTGATTGTTGGCGGTGCTACAGCTCAGATTTGCCGCTGAGGGAGCTCTCGTTGGTTTTGGCCTCGTGGCTGACCGACTGCGTCTGTTTCCTGTGGCCGCAGACAAAGTGACAGAATCGCTCTCTGAACTTTTCTCCCACGAAAAAGTAAACAACGGGATCGAGGCAGCTGTTGAGACTGGTCAGACAGGACGTGATGCGGTTACTGAGAGCGATGAGCTTCCTGTCCCGGCAGCTCGAGTGGGCCGTGCTGGTAGACAGGATGTAAAGGTATCGGTTGATATGATAGGGTACGAAGCAGATGAGGAAGATGGTGAGCACCAAGATGATCATCTTGATGGCCTTGTCCTTCAAGTGCCTCTCAATGCGGTTTCCCCTCCGCAGGCTGCGGATGATCAGTAAGTAGCAGGTCACTGTGATCACGAATGGAACCACGAACCCGACTGTGAGGGGCACCAGGGCAAAGCTGGAGGTCTTTTCGCGGTACAGCTGGAGGCACATGGTGGTGGAGTTGTCCATTTGGAGCGTTTGCGGTGCCCCGAGCATCGGCGCCACCCCCACAACAAGGACCACCCACAGGACGATGCAGACGACGTTTGCGTACAGCGGCTTCCGAATGCGCATGGACTTAACCGGGTACACGATGGCCAGGAAGCGGTCGGCGCTGATGCAGGTCAGGAAGAAGATGCTGGCATACATGTTCAGGTAGAAGAGGAAGCCGGTGATGCGGCACGGCACCTCTCCGAACGGCCAGTGGTTCTGGCTCAGGTGGTACACCATTCGCATTGGCAGGATCAGCACATAGGAGAGGTCCGCTACTGCCAGGTGCATCAGGTAGATGTTAGTGGTTGTGTTGGCGTTCTTGTCACAGGAGAAAACCCACACGGCAAGGATGTTGCCGACAAATGCCAGCACGAATACGACCCCATAGAAGGAGGAGAAGAAAAGATTCTCTTCGCTGCTCTCCTGGGTACAGTGCTGACTGCTGGCATTGCTGAAGACAATGGGATAAGCCATAGTAAGGTTTCCCTGTTCTGAAAGCGTGCAGACTGTAGGGAACTTCAATGGACATCTGGAAAACAAACACGGCTCTGTTACAAAACCACTGTTCCTTGTGTATTGCCTGCTCTTGCAATGCTGCCATTTGTTATCACAAAGCCTGATTACAAACTCATTATAGAAACATAGAAACATAGAAGATAGGAGCAGGAGTCGGCCATTCGGCCCCTCGAGCCTGCTCCGCCATTCAATGAGATCATAGCTGATCATCCAAATTCAGTACCCGGTCCCTGCCTTCTCCCCATATCCCTTAATCCCTTTAGCCATAAGAAATATATCTAACTCCTTCTTGAATATATTTAATGAATTGGCCTCAACTGCCTTCTGTGGTAGAGAATTCCACAGGTTCACCACTCTCTGGGTGAAGAAATTCCTCCTCATTTCTGTCCTAAATGGCTTATCCCTTATCCTTAAACTGTGACCCCTGGTTCTGGACTCCCCCGTCATCGGGAACATCCTTCCTGCATCTAGTCTGTCTAGTCCTGTTAGAATTTTATAAGTTTCAATGAGACCCCCTCTCATTCTTCTAAACTCCAGCGAATATAAGCCCAGTCGACCCAATCTCTCCTCATACGTCATTCCTGCCATCCCAGGTATCAGTCTGGTGAATCTTCGCTGCACTCCCTCCATGACAACATTCTTCCTCAGATAAGGCGACCAAAACTGCACACAATACTCAAGGTGTGGTCTCACCAAGGCCTTGTACAACTGCAGCAAGACATCCTTGCTCCTGTACTCGAATCCTCTCGCTATGAAGGCCAACATACCATTTGCCTTCTTAACCGCCTGTTGCACCTGCATGCTTACCTTCAGCGACTGGTGCACAAGGATACCCAGGTCTCGTTGCACTTCCCCTTCTCCTAATCTATTGCCATTCAGATAATAATCTGCCTTCCTGTTTTTGCCACCAAAGTGGATAACCTCGCATTTATCCACATTATACTGCATCTGCCATGCATCTGCCCAATCACCCAACCTGTCCAAATTATACTGGAGTTTCTCTGCATCCTCCTCACAGCACACACGCTCACCCAGCTTTGTGTCATCTGCAAACTTGGAGATATTACATCTAGTTCCCTCGTCTAGATCATTAATATATATTGTGAATAGCTGGGGTCCTAGCACCGATCCCTGCAGTACCCCACTAGTCACTGCCTGCCACTTGGAAAAAGACCCGTTTATTCCAACTCTTTGCTTCCTGTCTGCCAGCCAGTTCTCTATCCAAGTCAGTACCTTACCCCCAATCCCATGTGCTTTAACTTTGCACGCTAATCTCTTATGCGGGACCTTATCGAAAGCCTTCTGAAAGTCCAAATACACCACATCCACTGGCTGTCCCTTATCTATTCTACCAGTTACATCCTCAAAAAATTCCAGTAGATTAGTCAAGCACAATTTACCTTTTGTAAATCCATGTTGACTTTGTCCGATCCTGTCACTGTTTTCTAAGTGCTCTGCTGTTACATCTTTTATAATGGACTCTAGCATTTTCCCCACTACCGATGTCAGGCTTACCGGTCTACAATTCCCCGTTTTCTCTCTACCACCTTTTTTAAATAGTGGGGTTACATTAGCTACCCTCCGATCCATAGGAACTGTGCCCGAGTCTATAGAATTTTGGAAGATGACCAGCAATGCATCTACTATTTCTAGGGCCACTTCCTTAAGTACACTAGGATGTAGATTATCAGCCCCTGGGGATTTATTGGCCTTCAATCCCGTCAATTTCCCTAACACCATTTCCCTACAAATACTAATTTCATTCAGTTACTCCCTCTCATTAGATCCTATGTTCTCTGACATCTCTGGGAGGTTATTTGTGTCCTCCTTTGTGAAGACAAAACCAAAGTATGTATTTAATTGGTTCTGCCATTTCTTTGCTCCCCATTATAAATTCCCCTGATTCTGACTGCAAGGGACCTACGCTTGACTTCACCAATCTTTTTTTCTCTTCACATATCTATAGAAGCTTTTACAGTTAGTTTTTATGTTCCCTGAAAGCTTACTCTCATACTCTATTTTCCCCCTCTTAATTAATCCTTTTGTCCTCCTTTGCTGATTCCTAAACTGCTCCTAATCCTCAAGTTTGCTGCTTTTTCTGGCCAATTTATATGTCCTCTCCTTGGATCTTATGCTATCCCTAATTTCCCTTGTTAGCCATGGTTGAGTCAGCTTTTTTGTTTTATTTTTATGCCAGGCAGGGATGAACAAATTCTGTAGTTCATCCATGCGATCTTTAAATGTTTGTCATTGTCTATCCACCGCCAACCCTTTAAGTAACGTTCCCCAATCCATCCTAGCCAACTCGTGCCTCATACTTTATTTAAATTCAGGGCCCTAGTCTCTGAGTCAACTACTTCACTCTCCATCTTAATGAAGAATTCTATCATATTATGATCGTTCCTCCCCAAGGGGCCTCACACAAGAAGATTGCTAATTAATCCTTTCTCATTACATAATACCCAGTCTAAGATGGCCTGATCTCTAGTTGGTTCCTCGACATATTGGTCCAGGAACCCATCCCGTATACACTCTAGGAATTCCTCCTCCACAGTATTGTTACTAATTTGGTTAGCCCAATCTATATGTAGATTAAAATCACCCATGATAACTGCTGTGCCCTTATTGCACGCATCTCTAATTTCCTGTTTAATGCCATCCCCAACCTCAGCATTACTGTTTGGGGGTCTGTATACAACTCCCACTAATGTTTTCTGCCCCATGGTATTTCTCAGCTCTACCCATACAGATTCCACATCGTCAGAGCTAATATCCTTCCTTACTATTGTGTTAATCTCCTCTTTAACCAGCAATGCTACCCCACCTCCTTTTCCTTTTTGCCTGTCCTTCCTGAATATTGAATACCCCTGGATGTTGAATTCCCAGTCTTGGTCACCCTGGAGCCATGTCTCTGTAATCCCAATTATATCATATTCTCTATTCTCTGTATATTCATACAGTCCTATTGCAAACTCAATGGGGGAAAAATACGGTATTGCCCCATTTGGGGCGCTATTATTGGCGGTGCGCAAAGTTTAGCGCCTGGCGCTAATTATTGCCTCCGACAGCAAACTTGGCTTTTATCGCCCCTGGAGGTGATTGGAGCGCTAAATCAGGCGCTACACACTTCTCTTAAGGCGCTAAGGCCAAGGAGCGAAGCGCTACCTCACAGCACTGGCGAAGCTCATGTGATTTCAGTCAGCAATGGAACACAGACACACTGGCACCACCCAATTCTTAAAGGGGGGTTCTGAAGAATGGTCATCGACCTGAAACGTTAAATCTGTTTCTCTCTTCACAGATGCTGCTTGACCTGCTGAGTTTCTCCTGCATTTTCTGTTTTTATCTTAAAGGAGAGGGTTGATCTTGCTCTCCCTCCACATCCTGCTCATTACAGCCTTGAATCTCGGCCTGAATCTCGGCCTGGAGAGACCTGTACATCAAATCTGCTGGAAAGAACAATGGAGAGAACCAGTGGAAGAGCTCAGCGTGCAGACCCCATAGTCTCTTCTAAATCGATTCAAGGAAGGGCAAATCAAAACCAACCTGCAAAGTGCTACTCAGTACCCCAAACTCCTTCACACAGCATTGAATCTCTCCAGAAGTCTCTCTCTCTCTCAGAATGCGTGGTGCAAAAATGTCACCGACAAAAAAAGGCAGGAAGTGGTCGCCTTTAAATAGCGTTCCCCTGGTCCCTTTCTGACAGCATAATGCTCCCCTCAACCTGTCGTTGCTAGCGGCAGGCGGTAAGGCAGGGGGCGCCACTGAATTTCCGGTCCGGGGCGCTACCGGGGCGTTGCACACTCGACTGACGTCACGATCTGCCGGTGCAGGAGATCGCGGCGGTATTGTTTAGCGCCGCCGCAAAATGTCCGGTCAATTTCGCGAGAGGTGCAGATATCGCCGCGCCCGGGCGCTAGTTGCTTTGCGCCCCACTTAGCGCCCTCTTAAGGCGCTAACGGGTGGCGCTACCAACTGAATTTTTCTCCCATTGTTTTCTGTATGTTCACACATTGCGTGCATGATGCTTAACTCGTATACAGCCCCATTGCAGCCTTGCTGACCTCTGTGTATTCAAGCAGCCCCTTTACAAACTGCTCAATACACATTCATATATCCCATTTACAAATTGCTCAATGTACATTAACATAGTTCCATTACAAACCACACATTGCATACAGACACACCCAGTTATACACTACTCACGGCACATTCATTCCTGACACAAACTACTTACAAACTGTTCACTGTGCTTTGGGTGCTGACATTCCAGTAATAAACTTTTCATTGAACAGTGCACATTCACTACAAATGGACACCCTATAATACCATATTGTGCATTGAAACTACATGGGGCCTGCAAGAGATAGAGGCAGACTCTGAGCTGTATATATGTGACAGCTAAATTGTTCTATATGTGGCCTGTCAGAAATATAGTTGTGCAGCAGGAGGTGTACAAACAAAAAGCAAAAAGGTATTGGTGTGTTTGGCTGTAGTAATGAATGGAGTCTGTAGCGAGGAGCGGAGTCTGTAGCGAGGAGTCTGTAGGGAGGAGCGGAGTCTGTAGCGAGGAGCGGAGTCTGTAGCGAGGAGCGGAGTCTGTAGCGAGGAGCGGAGTCTGTAGCGAGGAGCGGAGTCTGTAGCGAGGAGCGGAGTCTGTAGCGAGGAGTCTGTAGGGAGGAGCGGAGTCTGTAGCGAGGAGCAGAGTCTGTAGCGAGGAGCGGAGTCTGTAGCGAGGAGTCTGTAGCGAGGAGCGGAGTCTGTAGCGAGGAGTCTGTAGCGAGGAGCGGAGTCTGTAGCGAGGAGTCTGTAGCGAGGAGTCTGTAGCGAGGAGCGGAGTCTGTAGCGAGGAGTCTGTAGCGAGGAGCGGAGTCTGTAGCGAGGAGCGGAGTCTGTAGCGAGGAGTCTGTAGCGAGGAGCGGAGTCTGTAGCGAGGAGTCTGTAGGGAGGAGCGGAGTCTGTAGCGAGGAGCGGAGTCTGTAGAGAGGAGTCTGTAGCGAGGAGCGGAGTCTGTAGCGAGGAGCGGAGTCTGTAGCGAGGAGTCTGTAGGGAGGAGCGGAGTCTGTAGAGAGGAGCGGAGTCTGTAGAGAGGAGTCTGTAGGGAGGAGCGGAGTCTGTAGAGAGGAGCGGAGTCTGTAGCGAGGAGTCTGTAGGGAGGAGCGGAGTCTGTAGCGAGGAGCGGAGTCTGTAGCAAGGAGTCTGTAGGGAGGAGCGGAGTCTGTAGAGAGGAGCGGAGTCTGTAGAGAGGAGTCTGTAGCGAGGAGCGGAGTCTGTAGCGAGGAGCGGAGTCTGTAGCGAGGAGTCTGTAGGGAGGAGCGGAGTCTGTAGAGAGGAGCGGAGTCTGTAGCGAGGAGCGGAGTCTGTAGGGAGGAGCGGAGTCTGTAGCGAGGAGCGGAGTCTGTAGAGAGGAGTCTGTAGCGAGGAGCGGAGTCTGTAGCGAGGAGTCTGTAGCGAGGAGCGGAGTCTGTAGCGAGGAGTCTGTAGGGAGGAGCGGAGTCTGTAGCGAGGAGCGGAGTCTGTAGCGAGGAGCGGAGTCTGTAGTGAGGAGTCTGTAGCGAGGAGCGGAGTCTGTAGCGAGGAGCGGAGTCTGTAGCGAGGAGTCTGTAGCGAGGAGCGGAGTCTGTAGCGAGGAGCGGAGTCTGTAGCGAGGAGTCTGTAGGGAGGGGCGGAGTCTGTAGCGAGGAGCAGAGTCTGTAGCGAGGAGCGGAGTCTGTAGCGAGGAGTCTGTAGCGAGGAGCGGAGTCTGTAGCGAGGAGTCTGTAGCGAGGAGCGGAGTCTGTAGCGAGGAGTCTGTAGCGAGGAGTCTGTAGCGAGGAGCGGAGTCTGTAGCGAGGAGTCTGTAGCGAGGAGCGGAGTCTGTAGCGAGGAGCGGAGTCTGTAGCGAGGAGCGGAGTCTGTAGCGAGGAGCGGAGTCTGTAGCGAGGAGTCTGTAGCGAGGAGCGGAGTCTGTAGCGAGGAGCGGAGTCTGTAGCGAGGAGCGGAGTCTGTAGCGAGGAGTCTGTAGCGAGGAGCGGAGTCTGTAGCGAGGAGTCTGTAGCGAGGAGCGGAGTCTGTAGCGAGGAGTCTGTAGCGAGGAGCGGAGTCTGTAGCGAGGAGTCTGTAGCGAGGAGCGGAGTCTGTAGCGAGGAGTCTGTAGCGAGGAGCGGAGTCTGTAGCGAGGAGTCTGTAGCGAGGAGTCTGTAGCGAGGAGCGGAGTCTGTAGCGAGGAGTCTGTAGCGAGGAGCGGAGTCTGTAGCGAGGAGTCTGTAGCGAGGAGCGGAGTCTGTAGCGAGGAGTCTGTAGCGAGGAGTCTGTAGCGAGGAGCGGAGTCTGTAGCGAGGAGTCTGTAGCGAGGAGCGGAGTCTGTAGCGAGGAGTCTGTAGCAGTGTATGTATCATGCAGGAAGTGTACTTGTCCTATAGGAGGTGTAGTCTGCCTACGGGCCGTGTAATGTGTTTGCTGTGAATGTGGGTTGTTGGAGACACATCTGCGGAGACTAGTGCCTTTTTGATCTTTCAGCAGCTGAAAACAGACCTCCGCTCCTTCAAAAGACATGTTTGAATAACTCACTCTTGCTTCAAGTAGACAATACTTTGTTTAAAAAATAACGAGTGGAGCATAGAGCAAGAGAACTGTGAATAAAAGCTCCTGTCTAATTGAGATCTACTAATCTTTCAAATCAAATCTAATGGCGCACATTGGTTGGCTTCTACTTTGATTTAAGAAGGAGCCACATGTCCTAGTAACTGAGATGCTGGAGAGACAGATCTGACGATGAAATCCAAGCACAACCTCACCTCTCACTCACACTGCCACCCACACTCAGATTGCCCCTTCAACTTGAGGGTGGTGATTCTGGCTGTTTCACCTACACATAAAGGGGCACATCCTGGCCTGCCTGCTGGTCACCATGGAGCAGCATTGCCATGTCCATGATGATGTGAGCAGCTCTCTCTCTGCCAGCTTTCTCGCCAAGGTTGGGAAGTTTGGCAATGGGTATCTTTGCCACTGTCTTTTCTGCAGCTCTGCGTCTTGTTAGTTGATGTGACTGAATGGGGTTTTATTTTTTATTTGTTCATGGGATGTGGGCGTCGCTGGCAAGACCAGCATTTATTGCCCATCCCTAATTGCCTTCGAGAAGGTGGTTATTAAAGAAATCCAACAGAAAACGAACCAGCGGATGTTAAATGAATCCTAATTCTTTGATTTTTGGAATGGGGTTCGGATGACAACAGTTGATGTGTAAGAGACACTCTATTCGACTAATAAAGAAAACAAGAGGCCAGGCAGAATCTAGTGCTGGTGGGATCCTTTTCAGCTCTCACATGGTGCCTGTGAAAGTTTATAGCTTAGTGAAGAGTATGAGGCTACTAACAAGTGCCTCTGGAGTTCTCAACCAACTGCTGAACCTTCCAGAGGCTTAGCCTACCCATGGTGCCTGTCAGGGAGCATCGGAAAGGATTCAATTACCACAGATAGAAACTGTTCCATTAAAAAGGATTTTAGGAATGCTTTGCTCAATCCGGCAACACCCCCCTCCTTAGTCCTCCTTTGTACCAACAGTTTGATAAAACAGTCTGCTGACAGCCAGGCACACCAAGGCTGAGCTTGTAATGACTCCTATGGGTGTTCTCTGATGCTGTGTGTAAGCAATCTTCAAACATTCTTCAAGGTAATTTGGAGAGGCTTAAAGAGATTCTGTAACAGTGGTAGATCATCTGACACAAAGCACCACCTAACGCCAAAATCAGGAAAGTTGACACGGAGAAGGACCACCTGTCACCCTCATAGACCTCTGACATTAAGGTGAAACCATCCAACGCCAACCCAAACCAGCTGAGGCTCAGATCAAACTGAAACCTGGATTAAACCAGCCTGACACTGAGATCATGACAACCCAGTAGAGGGTTTAGACCACCTTAACACCAAGATCAGTCTTTGTCTAAGAGCACTAACATTGAGACAAAATCTTTTCTGGGGATCAAACTAATGGAGAACAACACACCTGATACTCAGATCAAACAACCTGATACCAAATAAATCTTAACTTTCTGTTTCCTTCTCTCTCCTCGTCTCTTCTCTATCTGTGTCCTTTCTCTCTTTGTCCCCTTTCTCTTTCCTCTCTGTCCCCTTTTTCTTCACTTTTATCACTGACTCCTCTCTTTCTTTCTCTGTCTCCATGCTCTCTCTCTCTCTCTCGCTGCCTCCACCCTCTGCTCCATTATTTCTGTCTCCACCCCTTTCTCTCTCTTCCTTCTCTCCCTCACTCTCTCTGCATCCTCTCTTTATCTCCTTGCACTCTGTTCCTTTTCTCTCTCTCTCTCCTTTCTCCGTGTCTCTATTTATCTTTTTCTCCTCTCGCTGACTCACTTCTCTCTCCTATTTATGTTTGCTCTGTCGGATTTTTCCTTCTATTTCTGCCTCACTCTCTGTTTCCATTCTCTCTCCTCTACTCACCTCTCCCTGCTCCTCACTGGCTCTGTTTCCTATCTCTGTTCCCCTTCCTTTTCCCTGAAACACTCTCATCTCAGTCGGCTCTCTCTCTCTGTTTCTTTTCTATCTCTGTCTCCACTCTCTTTCTGTGTCTCCTCTCTCATTGTTTATTCGTTTTCTGTCTTCCTTCTCTGACTCTCTCTCCTATCAACCTTCCTTTCTGTCTCCTGTTTTTTTTGTTTCCCCTCTCTATTTTCCTTCTCTCCTTCGGTCTATCTTTCTCCATGCATGTGTGCATCTCTGTGCTACTCCCCTTCTCTGCTCCTCTCTCTATCTTCCTTCTGTTTCCTCTCCACTCCTGTTTTTCTCTCTTGTTTCTCTTTCTGATTCCTGTTTCCCTGTCTAATTTCTCTCGACTGTCTGTCTCTCTCCCCACAGACTGTCTGTCTCTCTCCCCACAGACTGTCTGTCTCTCTCCCCAAACTGTCTGTCTCTCTCTCCCCAAACTGTCTGTCTCTCTCCCCACAGACTCTCTATCTCTCTCCCCACAGACTCTCTGGGCTGGATTTTCATTGAGGAGGTGGGTAGGAGGCGGGACTACAACTTTCGGGGTTGTAGTCCCGCCTCCATTGAGTTCTAGCCAACCCACGCGATTTTCACTTGATTGACCTTATTGAGCCCGCCGAGCGGGCTCAGCAGGCCAATTAAGGGCCACCTGGCAACAGGTGACGTCACAGATTGATATTTCATCTGTCAAGACCTTTTGACAGATGAACTATCAGCGTTTGACAGCTGTTTGAAGCTGTCAAACACTGACAATCTGTATTCCAGGTTAATTCCTTCCTCACAGGATGATTTAGAGATCTCCCCAGAACAGAAAGCTGAATGCTGGAACTTTTGACAGCTTGCGGCCATTCTGCTTTCTGTGCCAGTGAGATGAGGGACTCCCGAGACCTGAAGGAAGGAAGACTGTAAAGGTAAGTACATATAAGTAAAACTTCTTTAAGCACTTTACACACACCAAACACACTTACCTCTGCACTCATGCACCCATCACTCACCTGAACACCGGACATCTCGACCCCTCCAAACCCTTCATCCCGACGGCCCGCCTTGCTAATTTGGCATGATTTGGAGCCGTCGGGAATCCCACATTTCACCAATGTAAATAGGGATTGGGATAAAAACTGCCTCGGGGAGGCGGGTCCCAGTGTGGGTCGGGTACCCGCCTCCTTTGAAACTGGCATGGAGGTGGGTTGGGGGTGGGATGGGTTTGTGCCCCCCCGATTTCGGGAATTTAACCCCTCACATGCCTCCAATCCCGCCTCCACGGCAAAATGAAAATCCTGCCCTCAGTCTCTCTCCCCACAGATTGTTTGTCTCTCTCCCCACAGACGGTCTGTCTCTCTCCCCACAGACTGTCTGTCTCTCTCCCCACAGACTGTGTCTCTCTCCCCGCAGACTGTCTGTCTCTCTCCCCGCAGACTGTCTGTCTCTCTCCCCGCAGACTGTCTGTCTCTCTCCCCACAGACTGTGTCTCTCTCCCCGCAGACTGTCTGTCTCTCTCCCCGCAGACTGTCTGTCTCTCTCCCCGCAGACTCTGTCTCTCTCCCCGCAGACTCTCTGTCTCTCTCCCCGCAGTCTGTCTGTCTCTCTCCCCGCAGACTGTCTCTCTCCCCACAGACTGTCTCTGTCCCCATAGACTCTGTCTCTCTCCACACAGACTCTCTGTCTCTCTCCCCGCAGACTCTCTGTCTCTCTACCCGCAGTCTGTCTGTCTCTCTCCCCACAGACTGTCTGTCTCTCTCCCCACAGACTGTCTCTGTCCCCATAGACTCTGTCTCTCTCCACACAGACTCTCTGTCTCTCTCCCCGCAGACTCTCTGTCTCTCTCCCCGCAGACTCTCTGTCTCTCTCCCTGCAGACTCTCTGTCTCTCTCCCCGCAGTCTGTCTGTCTCACTCCCCGCAGACTCTCTGTCTCTCTCCCCGCAGACTGTCTGTCACTCTCCCCGCAGACTGTCTGTCTCTCTCCCCACAGACTGTCTGTGTCTCTCTCCCCACAGACTGTCTCTGTCCCCATAGACTCTGTCTCTCTCCACACAGACTCTCTGTCTCTCTCCCCGCAGACTCTCTGTCTCTCTCCCCGCAGACTGTCTGTCTCTCTCCCCACAGACTGTCTGTCTCTGTCCCCGCAGTCTGTCTGTCTCACTCCCCGCAGACTCTCTGTCTCTCTCCCCGCAGACTGTCTGTCACTCTCCCCGCAGACTGTCTGTCTCTCTCCCCACAGACTGTCTGTGTCTCTCTCCCCACAGACTGTCTCTGTCCCCATAGACTCTGTCTCTCTCCACACAGACTCTCTGTCTCTCTCCCCGCAGACTCTCTGTCTCTCTCCCCGCAGACTGTCTGTCTCTCTCCCCACAGACTGTCTGTCTCTGTCCCCACAGACTGTCTCTGTCCCCATAAACTCTCTGTCTCTCTCCACACAGACTCTCTGTCTCTCTCCACACAGACTCTCTGTCTCTCTCCCCGCAGACTCTCTGTCTCTCTCATCACAGACTGTCTGTCTGTCTCTCCGCAGACTGTCTGTCTCTCTCTCCGCAGACTGTCTGTCTCTCTCCCCGCAGACTGTCTGTCACTCTCCCCGCAGACTGTCTGTCTCTCTCCCCACAGACTGTCTGTCTCTGTCCCCACAGACTGTCTGTCTCTGTCCCCACAGACTGTCTCTGTCCCCATAAACTCTCTGTCTCTCTCCACACAGACTCTCTGTCTCTCTCCACACAGACTCTCTGTCTCTCTCCCCGCAGACTCTCTGTCTCTCTCATCACAGACTGTCTGTCTGTCTCTCCGCAGACTGTCTGTCTCTCTCCCCGCAGACTCTCTGTCTCTCTCCCCGCAGACTCTGTCTCTCTCCCTGCAGACTCTCTGTCTCTCTCCCCGCAGTCTGTCTGTATCACTCCCCACAGACTCTCTGTCTCTCTCCCCGCAGACTGTCTGTCTCTCTCCCCACAGACTCTGTCTCTCTCCCCGCAGACTCTCTGTCTCTCTCCCCACAGACTCTCTGTCTCTCTCCCCGCAGACTCTCTGTCTCTCTCCCCGCAGACTCTCTGTCTCTCTCCCCGCAGTCTGTCTGTCTCACTCCCCGCAGACTCTCTGTCTCTCTCCCCACAGACTCTCTGTCTCTCTCCCCGCAGACTCTCTGTCTCTCTCCCCGCAGACTCTCTATCTCTCTCCCCGCAGACTCTCTGTCTCTCTCCCCGCAGACTCTCTGTCTCTCTCCCCACAGACTGTCTCTGTCTCTCTCCCCACAGACTCTCTGTCTCTCTCCCCGCAGACTGTCTGTCTCTCTCCCCGCAGACTCTCTGTCTCACTCCCCACAGACTCTCTGTCTCTCTCCCCACAGACTGTCTCTGTCTCTCTCCCCGCAGACTCTCTGTCTCTCTCCCCGCAGACTCTCTGTCTCTCTCCCCACAGACTGTCTCTGTCTCTCTCCCCACAGACTCTCTGTCTCTCTCCCCGCAGACTGTCTGTCTCACTCCCCGCAGACTGTCTGTCACTCTCCCCGCAGACTCTGTCTCTCTCCCCGCAGACTCTCTGTCTCTCTCAACCCACAGACTGTCTGTCTCTCTCCTCGCAGACTCTCTGTCTCACTCCCCACAGACTCTCTGTCTCTCTCCCCGCAGACTGTCTGTCTCTCTCCCCACAGACTCTGTCTCTCTCCCCGCAGACTCTCTGTCTCTCTCCCCACAGACTCTCTGTCTCTCTCCCCGCAGACTCTCTGTCTCTCTCCCCGCAGTCTGTCTGTCTCACTCCCCGCAGACTCTCTGTCTCTCTCCCCGCAGACTGTCTGTCACTCTCCCCGCAGACTCTCTGTCTCTCTCCCCGCAGACTCTCTGTCTCTCTCCCCACAGACTCTCTGTCTCTCTCCCCGCAGACTCTCTATCTCTCTCCCCACAGACTCTCTGTCTCTCTCCCCGCAGACTTTCTGTCTCTCTCCCCGCAGACTTTCTGTCTCTCTCCCCACAGACTGTCTCTGTCTCTCTCCCCACAGACTCTCTGTCTCTCTCCCCGCAGACTGTCTGTCTCACTCCCCGCAGACTGTCTGTCACTCTCCCCGCAGACTCTGTCTCTCTCCCCGCAGACTCTCTGTCTCTCTCAACCCACAGACTGTCTGTCTCTCTCCCCGCAGACTGTCTGTCTCTCTCCCCGCAGACTCTCTGTCTCACTCCCCGCAGACTCTCTGTCTCTCTCCCCGCAGACTGTCTGTCTCTCTCCCCGCAGACTCTGTCTCTCTCCCCGCAGACTCTCTGTCTCTCTCCCCACAGACTCTCTGTCTCTCTCCCCGCAGACTCTCTGTCTCTCTCCCCGCAGTCTGTCTGTCTCACTCCCCGCAGACTCTCTGTCTCTCTCCCCGCAGACTGTCTGTCACTCTCCCCGCAGACTCTCTGTCTCTCTCCCCGCAGACTCTCTGTCTCTCTCCCCACAGACTCTCTGTCTCTCTCCCCGCAGACTCTCTATCTCTCTCCCCACAGACTCTCTGTCTCTCTCCCCGCAGACTCTCTGTCTCTCTCCCCGCAGACTGTCTCTGTCTCTCTCCCCACAGACTCTCTGTCTCTCTCCCCGCAGACTGTCTGTCTCTCTCCCCGCAGACTCTCTGTCTCACTCCCCACAGACTCTCTGTCTCTCTCCCCACAGACTGTCTCTGTCTCTCTCCCCGCAGACTCTCTGTCTCTCTCCCCGCAGACTCTCTGTCTCACTCCCCACAGACTCTCTGTCTCTCTCCCCACAGACTGTCTCTGTCTCTCTCCCCGCAGACTCTCTGTCTCTCTCCCCGCAGACTCTCTGTCTCTCTCCCCACAGACTCTCTGTCTCTCTCCCCACAGACTGTCTCTGTCTCTCTCCCCACAGACTCTCTGTCTCTCTCCCCGCAGACTGTCTGTCTCACTCCCCGCAGACTGTCTGTCACTCTCCCCGCAGACTCTGTCTCTCTCCCCGCAGACTCTCTGTCTCTCTCCCCGCAGACTCTCTGTCTCTCTCAACCCACAGACTGTCTGTCTCTCTCCCCGCAGACTCTCTGTCTCTCTCCCCGCAGACTCTCTGTCTCTCTCCCCACAGACTCTCTGTCTCTCTCCCCACAGACTGTCTCTGTCTCTCTCCCCACAGACTCTCTGTCTCTCTCCCCGCAGACTGTCTGTCTCACTCCCCGCAGACTGTCTGTCACTCTCCCCGCAGACTCTGTCTCTCTCCCCGCAGACTCTCTGTCTCTCTCCCCGCAGACTCTCTGTCTCTCTCAACCCACAGACTGTCTGTCTCTCTCCCCGCAGACTGTCTGTCTCTCTCCCCGCAGACTCTCTGTCTCACTCCCCACAGACTCTCTGTCTCTCTCCCCGCAGACTGTCTGTCACTCTCCCCGCAGACTCTCTGTCTCACTCCCCGCAGATTCTCTGTCTCTCTCCCCACAGACTCTCTGTCTCTCTCCCCACAGACTCTCTGTCTCTCTCCCCGCAGACTCTCTGTCTCTCTCCCCACAGACTCTCTGTCTCTCTCCCCACAGACTCTCTGTCTCTCTCCCCGCAGACTCTCTGTCTCTCTCCCCACAGACTCTCTGTCTCTCTCCCCACAGACTCTCTGTCTCTCTCCCCACAGACTCTCTGTCTCTCTCCCCACAGACTCTCTGTCTCTCTCCCCACAGACTCTCTGTCTCTCTCCCCGCAGACTCTCTGTCTCTCTCCCCGCAGACTCTCTGTTTCTCTCCCCACAGACTCTCTGTCTCTCTCCCCACAGACTCTCTGTCTCTCTCCCCGCAGACTCTCTGTCTCTCTCCCCGCAGACTCTCTATCTCTCTCCCCACACACTCTGTCTCGAATCTTTGTTTTCTCTCTCTCTTTTCTCTCCATCTTGTTGTCTTCCTCCTCTCCGCATTTCCTCCCTCTTTTTATCTTCCTTTGTCTTTCTGTCTTCATTTTTCCCTCCACTTTCTATTTTCGCTCTCTGGCCATCTTCATTTCTCTTTCCCTGCTCTCTCTGCTCTCCTCCTTCAATCTCCAACTCTCTCTATCTTCCTTCTCCCTCTGTCGTTCTATCTCTGTCTCTGCTCTTCTGTCTCTGCCTTTACTTTGTCTCCCTCTTTCCACACTCTCTCTTATGCACATTTTTTCCCTTCCGACTTCTGTCCTGTCTTTGGTTTCTTTATCTCCCTTATCCATTTTTTGTCTCTAACTCTCTCCCTGACTTCCTTCTCTTTCCGTTTCTCTCCTGTCTTTTTCTCTCTCCCTTTGTCTTCAGTCTCCTTTCTTTGTCTTTGTCTCTCTCTCCCTTCTCTCTATGTCACCTCTCATTGCCTCTTCTCTGCTTATATTTGTCTTCCTTCTCTGCCCCCTCCTCCCTCTCTCTCTTCTTTCCTTTTCCTCCTTTACGTATTTTCTCTCTCATCTCTCTCTCATTTCTGTTTTCTGGTCATATCTTTCTGGTTTGTATCTCTGACATTTCTCGGGTTTTCCTCCCTCCAGTTTTTTCTCTGTTCTCTCCCAGGTCCAGCTAGTTGTTTGTAGGTTTCTCCAGGTGCCCTAGTCTGTTTTCTGTAGGTTGCTCTTATGTATTGTGCTTTTTGCATACTTTTCTTGTTAATGTGATTTCACATTTGAATTGGGGATGAGATACTGTCCAGTCTGTTTCTGAATATGTTGCTTCAGAGTTTCAGCTTTTGATTTCCACAGGGGGAAAACATCCACACTACCCCTAAACTCAAGCAGTGACACAGATAAGGAGCTTTATCTGTCCACTGCTTGCTACAGCAGTTGCAGTTTTAAACTATCCAGTTAATTGACGACACTATTGGTGCCCCAGTGGAGTGACTTGCCTTTAACAAGACGTAAATGCTCCTCTTCAGGGCTTTTGATCACCGTGCATGGGAACAATTGCAGTCTTGCCACAACTCTAAAGGGTTAATTGATATTTTTATAATAAGCAGAAACTTGCATGTGCTGTGCTGTGCTGTAACCGTGTTTCACTGCAGGAAGTCACAGAATAACATGAAGTGCTGCTCTCTGAATCCCAACAGTCTGGTCTTGGAGTTTTCTTATCAAGTATTTATCAAGTATTTAAAATACAGAATATAAAATAATTCCTGGGTTGTTTATTCTATCGTCCCCTTCTCTTCCCTCTCTCTCTCTCCCACTCCATTTCTCTTTCTTTCCCCTCTTATCATTTACTAATAATTACTTTCCTCTTATTGCATTGAGCTCTTTCAGTCTTGTGTCTCTCTCTTTTTCCTCACTCACTCACTCTATCAGACAGTCTGTCACTGCTTTTCTTCTCTCTGCCTCTCTATCTGTCTGTCCCTGTACTTTTCCTCCTGTCCATCGGTCTCTCCACCCTTTCTCCTGCCTTTTTCTCTCTATTCTTGTCCCCACCTGTTCCTCTTTTTCCCTCTCTGCTGCATCTACTCCCGTCTGCTTCTCCTTCTGATACAATGTGTCTGTCCCTTGCTGACTCTTTGTTTTC
This sequence comes from Somniosus microcephalus, assembly GCF_052327205.1. Classification (NCBI taxonomy): domain Eukaryota; kingdom Metazoa; phylum Chordata; class Chondrichthyes; order Squaliformes; family Somniosidae; genus Somniosus; species Somniosus microcephalus. Next base: position 131,731,419 of record NC_140992.1, on the reverse strand, counting down.
CCCACTGTAAATTGCAAAGTACTGCAGCTGCCTGCACGCTGACATACCTGCTGTTGATGGCAGACTTGGGACTGCTGCAAACTCAGTGAGAAGGGTCCCACACTGCTTCCAAATCCACTTTCGCTGTTCATTCAGCAAAATGATGAGGGAGTAAATCGCACGAGAGCTGCACATTCCCAAGTGCTGCACATGATCCAGGCTGTGTGAATCAGTCTGGTGAGGGGTGTTTCTCCTATATAACCAGTATGGAGACTGGGGACAGGGCATTGTTAATCAACCAACAGAGGGAGCTCATTGTGTGTGAAATGAAAAGAATTTTAATTTTTTCCCCCCCTAAAACTTGCTGAGAAGAGCTTTATGATATATTTTGTGTGTGATCCCTTTATGAAGCCCCTGGAGCGGGTCAGCGCAGTTGGCGTGCTTTTCTATGAGCCTGTGTGACTGATTCCTCACAATACTTGCCCTACAATGGGAGGTTTCAGCACAGACACATTAGTGTGGGGACAGCAGTGGCAATGAGGAGGGAGGTTGGGCGGCATGGCAACCGGAACAGGTCTTTCAAAAATGTACTGCGCTTCTGAGATGGGCATCCATGAAACAGAGGCGTATTTAGTGCGCAAATGTCCAAAGATAATATACTGTCGCTGTTCTCAGCCTCCAGCCCCGCTGAATGAAGTGAGCAGGTTTTGTGTCATGGGTGGGAGAAGGGTTTGTTATTGAAGTTAGCACAACTCTGGAGAGATTAACTCCAGAATTCAGAGCTGAGTAAACGTAGTGAGAGTCGGGGCAGGAGCGAGCTGCAACGTCCCTATCTGATAAACACTGGTGGGGTTGTCTCAGATCTGAATTGACCCTGTCCAATACGGAGAAGGTCCTAGACTTTAATTGGCCTTATGCAATATGGAGCAGATCCTACACAGGAATTGATCCTACACAGGAATTGACCCTGTCCAATACAGAGCAAATCCGCTAATAAGAAACAGGAGCAGGAGTAGGCCATATGGCCCATCGAGCCTGCTCCGCCATTCAATAAGATCATGGCTGATCTTCTGCATCAACTCCATTTTCCTGCCCTATCCCCATATCCCTTGATTCCCTTAGTGCCCAAAAATCTATCGATCTCAGTCTTGAATATACTCAACGACTGAGCCTCCACAGCCCTCGGGGGGAGAGAATTCCCAAGATTCACCACTCTCTGAGTGAAGAAAGTTCTCCTCATCTCAGTCCTAAATGGTTGCCCCTTATCCTAAGTTTATGACCCCTAGTTCTAGACTCTCCAGTCAGGGGAAACATCCTTCCAAGACAGAGATCGATAGATTTTTGGATATCAAGGGAATCAAGGGATATGGGGATAGTGCAGGAAAGTGGAGTTGAGGTAGAAAATCAGCCATGATCATATTGAATGGTGGAGCAGGCTCGAAGGGGCTAAATGGCCTACTCCTGCTCCTGTTTCTTATGTTCTTATGACAGCCCTCTCATCCCAGGAATCAATCTAGTGAACCTTCGTTGCAGCCCCTCTAAGACAACATATATCCTTCCTGAGGTAAGGAGACAAAAACTGTGCACAATACTCCAGGCGTGGTCTCACCAAAGCCCTATATAATTTCAGCAAGACTTCCTGACTCTAAGGCCGCGAATTTAATGGAGGAGGTGGGATGGTGGCGGGAGAGCTGATTTCCTGGTTCCGGTCTTGCTCCCAGCTGCAGCCACCTCATTGGGATTAAATGTGATTTTCCCTTGATCGGCTTTGTTAAGCCAGCCCTGCGGGCTTCCCAGCCAATTAACAGGAAGCGGGTCTGATGATGTTATTTGATGACGCGTCATCAGCCAGTTTCCTTAAAGGGACCATGTCCACATGGAGTTTGACAGTTGTTCTGTCGGTGTTTGACAGCATTGAGGTGCTGCAAACACTGACAAGCACTGCACAAAGGTGGATGCTTGCACCCAGGCTCTCCATTGACTCCCTCCATATGCTTATGGCGGGAGTCACAGCACGCAGGGAGGTTCTCTTCCCTTCCAAGGGCGGAAGAGACCTCCCTAGGACACCAACGCAGCCTGGTTGCACATTGCACAGTAGGGCAAAAGCAGGGATGTCGTCAGGGGGCCCTGGCTGCAGTGGCGCCAACCTTTCAATGATCTCAGTGGATCACGAAACGTTACTGCAAAGCTACACTCAAACTCGCCCTGCTGTGCCACTCATCACATCCCCATCGCTCTGCCTTCCATACCCTTCTCCTGCACGTCCTTACTCACACCAACTTACCTTGCAACTCCACCAACCCTCTCTATCTACATTATCACTTCCCTATCTCACTAGTCACCCCTCACACTCACCCTCATCCTACTGCAAGCATACCAACTAACAACACACAAGGGTAGGCACTTAAGAGGTTTGGCCAATGTCCATGTGAAGTTTCTGGTAATGTGTTGTCATACAGTGAAATCTATTTTTCCAACACTACCCCTTATTGGACAGATCTGAGAAGCGTCTTACTGAGTTCCAGTGATTGTTCAGTCATAACTTCCCCCCCACCCCCTCAACTATAGTGATGAGTGTGCATGGAATGGCTTGGCCATTAAAGGGATGCTTCATGGTGCTGGTGTGGGATGGTGTCAACCTGGCGCATCATGTGGCAGCCAGAGTTTACAGCGTCAAGTGAAGAAAATCTGGCCATGGTGATGTCATCGCTGGCCTCCTGGGCGACAATGTTGTCAGGGGTTGATGCCCTGTGTCCTGTGCAGCATCAGGTGATGGCGGAGAAGGTTGGTGATGTTGTTGATGTTGTTGGTGTGCCTGGTGATGTTGGTGTTGGGGCTGATCGTGGAAGGATTCGGAGGACCAAGGTCTGTATTTTTTAAGGGCACCGATGTTGCTGCAATAGATGGCAACTGCAGGTGCGATGACAGAAGCGATCTGGCGCTGGTGAGAGAGGATCTCCCAATGAGGTGGCACTGGGCATACAGTTGGATCTAAAAACTTGTAAGCTAAAGAAATCTCTATATTTATAAAAAATGCAGTAACCAATATTTTCTGCGCTCTGAAACTGATCATCTGCAACATGGCATCCTTTACACCACTTCTGCAGCTGTCAGCTTATCATAAACATCAGAGCAGACTCGAAACACGCCAGGTTGAGCTGGCGTGTTCCCCGTCGAAGAGAACATAAAGTTTGAAGGAAGCCTCAAAATAGTCTTAAATTGGCTCTTACCAAGACATTTAACTAGCTGAAATAACAACAGAAAATGCTGGAAAAACTCAGCAGGTCAGGCAACATCCGTGGAGAGAAATTTGAGTTGACGTTTCGGGTCGAACCCTTCTTCAAAACTGGAAAGAAAAGAAAAGTTTCTTTTCTTTCCAGTTTTGAAGAAGGGTTCGACCCGAAACGTCAACTCAAATTTCTCTCCACGGATGTTGCCTGACCTGCTGAGTTTTTCCAGCATTTTCTGTTGTTATTTCGGATTTCCAACATCTGCAGTATTTTGCTATTTAACTAGCTGAATTGCATCCCCCGCCGCTTGGTGTCAGATCAGTTCTCCGCTGACAGACCCAACACCTGGGAGACTCGCGTGGAGGTGGGTTGGCAGCGGGTTTCCTACCTGCTGTCAATCAGTGCCATTTTGACAGCAAACCCGCCCTCTGAACGCTATTAAATTTGCGGCCTTATACTCCAGCCCTCTTGCAATAAAGGCTAACATATCAGTTGTCTTCCTAATTGCTTGCTGTACCTGCATGTTAACTTTCTGTGATTCCTGTACAAGGACACCCAAATCCCTCTGAAGACCAACAATTTTTAGTCTCTCTTTTAAAAAATATTCTGCTTTTCCATTCTTCCTACCAAAGTGGATAATTTCACACTTCCCACATTATACTCCATCTGCCAGCTTCTTGCCCAATCACTTAGCTTGTCTTTTTTTTATTCGTTCATGGGATGTGGGCATCGCTGGCAAGGCCAGCATTTATTGCCCATCCCTAATTGCCCTTGAGAAGGTGGTGGTGAGCTGCCTTCTTGAACCGCTGCAGTCCGTGTGGTGAAGGTACTCCCACAGTGCTGTTAGGTAGGGAGTTCCAGGATTTTGACACAGCGATGATGAAGGATTGGCAATATACTTCTAAGTCAGGATGGTGTGTGACTTGGAGGGGAACTTGGAGTTGGTGGTGATCCCATGCGCCTGCTGCCCTTGTCCTTCTAGGTGGAAGAGGTCGCGGGTTTGGGAGGTGCTGCCGAAGAAACCTTGGTGAGTTGCTGCAGTGCATCTTGTAGATGGTACACACTGCAGCTACGGTATGCAGGTGGTGGAGGGAGTGAATGCTTAAGGTGGTAGATGGGGTGCCAATCAAGCGGGCTGCTTTGCCCTGGATGTTCTCTCCCTTTGCAGCCTCTTTGCGTCCTCCTCAAAGCTTACATTCCCACCTAGCTTTGCATCATTAGCAAACCTGGATATATTACACTCGGTCCCCTCGTCTAAGTCATTAATAAAGATTGTGAATAGCTGAGGCCCAAGCACTGAGCCTTGCGGCACTCCACTACTTACACCCTGCCAATCCGAAAATGACCTGTTTATTCCTACTCTCTGTTTTCTGTGCGTTAACCAATCTTCAATCCATGCTAATATATTACCCCCAAATCCCATGAGCCCTAATCTTGTGTAACAACCTCTTGTGTGGCACCTTATCGAATGCCTTCTGAAAATCCAAAATACATCACATCCATTGGTTCCCCTGCTAATTACAACCTCAAAAATCTCTAATAGATTTGCCAAACACAATTTCCCTTTCATAAAACCATGTTAACTGTGTAAATCATATTGTGATTATACAAGTGCCCTGTTACCACGTCCTTGATAACTGATTCTAGCATTTTCCCTACTACTGATGTCAGGCTAACAAGTAGTACCCTGTTTTTTCTCCCCCTCCTTTCTTGCACAGCAGGGTAACATTTATTACCTTCCAATCCATGGAGACCGTTACAGAATCTAGGGAATTCTGGAAGATCAAAACCAATGCATCCACTGTCTCTGCAGCCACCTCTTTTAAAACCCTATGATGCAGGCCATCAGGTCCAGGATATTTGTTGACTTTTAGTTCCATTAATTTCTCCAGTACTTTTTCTTTACTAATATTAATTACTTTAAGTTCCTTATGTTCTTTGTGTCTTCTACTGTGAAGACAGATACAAAATATTTGTTTAATGTCTCTGCCATTTCCTTATTCCCCATTATAATTTCTCCTGTCTTTGCCTCTAAGGGACCCACATTTACTTTTGCTAATCTGTTCATTTTTTTACATACTTGTAAAAGTTCCTACAATCTGTTTTTATATTTCTTGCTAGTTTATTCTCATTTTATTTTCTCCCTCTATCAATTTCTTGGTCATCCTTTGCTGATTTTTAAAAACCTCCTAATCCTCAGGCTTACTGCTATTTTTGGCAACGTTGTAAGCGACTTCTTTTAATCTAATACTATCCTTAACTTCTCCAGTTAGCCATGGCTGTACCACTTCCAGTGGCGTTTTTATTCTTCAAGGCAATGTACATTTTTTGAGAATTATTAATTATCTCTTTAAATGTTTGCCATTGCTTATTTACCATCATATCTTTTAATCTAATTTTCCAATCTATCTCTGCCAACTCGCCCCCTCATACCTCTGTAATTGGCTTTGTTTAAATGTAAGACCCTAGTTTCAGACTTAACCACAGCACTCTCAAACTCAATATGAAATTCTATCATATTCTGATCACTCTTCCCCAGAGGCTCCTTTGCTATAAGATTACTAATTAAACATAGAAGATAGGAGCGGGAGTAGGCCATTCGGTCCCTCGAGCCTGCTCCGCCATTCAATGAGATCATGGCTGATCATCCAAATTCAGTACCCTGTCCCTGCCTTCTCTCCATATCCCTTGATCCCTTTAGCCTTAAGAAATATATCCAACTCCTTCTTGAATATATTTAATGAATTGGCCTCTACTGCCATCTTTGGTAGAGAATTCCACAGGTTCACCACTCTCTGGGTGAAGAAATTCCTCCTCATCTCAGTCCTAAATGGCTTACCCCTTATCCTTAGACTGTGACCCCTGGTTCTGGACTCCCCGACCACCGGGAACATCCTTCCAGCATCTAGTCTGTCTAGTCCTGTTAGAATTTTATACGTTTCGATGAGATCCCCTGTCATTCTTCTAAACTCCAGCGAGTACAAGCCCAATCGACCCAATCTCTCCTCATACGTCATTCCTGCCATCCCAGGTATCAGCCTGGTGAATCTTCGCTGCACTCCTTCCGTGGCAAGAACATCCTTCCTCAGATAAGGCGACCAAAACTGCACACAATACTCAAGATGTGGTCTCACCAAGGCCCTGATCAACTGCAGCAGGACATCCTTGTTCCTGTACTCAAACCCTCTCGCTACGAAGGCCAACATACCATTTGCTTTCTTAACCGCCTGCTGCACCTGCATGCTTACTTTTAGCAACTGGTGCACAAGGACGCCCAGGTCTCGTTGCACTTCCCCTTCTCCCAATCTATTGCCATTCAGATAATAATCTGCCTTCCTGTTTTTGACACCAAAGTGGATAACCTCGCATTTATCCACGTTATATTGCATCTGCCATGCTTCTGCCCAATCAACCAACCTGTCCAAATCATACTGGAGTTTCTCGGCATCCTCCTCACAGCACACACGCCCACCTAGCTTTGTGTCATCTGCAAACTTGGAGATATTACATCTAGTTCCCTCGTCCAGATCATCATTAATATATATTGTGAATAGCTGGGGTCCAAGGACCAATCCCTGCGGTACCCCACTAGTCACTGCCTGCCACTCAGAAAAAGAGCCGTTTATTCCAACTCTTTGCTTTCTGTCTGCCAACCAGTTCTCTATCCAAGTCAATACCTTGTCCCCAATCCCATGTGCCTTAATTTTACACGCTAATCTCTTATGCAGGACCTTATCGAAAGCCTTTTGAAAATCCAAATACACCACATCCACTGGTTCTCCCTTATCTATTTTACCAGTTACACCCTCAAAAAATTCCAGTAGATTAGTCAAGCATGATTTACCTTTTGTAAATCCATGTTGACTTTGTCCGATCCGGTCACTTTTTTCCAAGTGCTCTGCTATTACATCCTTTATAATGGACTCTAGCATTTTCCCCACTACCGATCTCAGGCTTACCTGTCAGGGCGAGGCTGGTTCTGGACCCAAGTGCAGACAGACGAGGCGAGAAGCAGGTATGCAGTCTTAAATAAAAGTACTTTACTAGAATCACACAGGTAAACAGTTACAAACATAGGAGCTCAAGACAAGCTACCACTAGGCAAATGGCTTGTCAAGACTGAGCACAGAGGGAAGAAACCACAGAACTTAAATACAAGCAAAAACAGGTGAAACCAATAAACCTGATAAAAGGCAATTAAGTAATAAACACAGGAGAAACTAGTAACAATTAGCAAAGGGAAAAAAACAAGTGAAGGTGCCATCTAGGGGTTACTGAGGGAACTAACCGGCACCCTCACAGGACCCCCTCCCCTAGGAACGTCAGGAGCCGTTCAGGACGATCAGGGTGTCGACGGTGAAAATCCCTGATGAGTTCAGGATCCAAAATGTCCCGGGCCGGAACCCAGGAACGCTCTTCAGGACCATAACCCTCCCAGTCAACCAGGTATTGAATGCTCCTCCTAACCCGGCGACTATCAAGGAGGCAACGGACAGTGTAGGCTTGCTGACCGTCAATCATGCGGGGCCGGGGGTGGGGGGGGAGCGGGGGGGAGGTCTGGAAGCAGGAACCAAGGGACTGGTAAGTACCGGCTTGAGGTGAGAGATGTGGAACGTGGGATGTCTCTTCATCGACCGAGGAAGGAGGAGCCGGTAGGCCACAGGGTTTACTTTTTCCAAAATCCTAAAAGGTCCGATGAACCAACTTGCGGGACTCCACATGGAGCGGAAGATTCCGGGTAGACAGCCAGACCTTCTGTCCGGTCCGGAACCGAGGAGCTGAGCGGCGGTGTCGCTCAGCCTGCACTTTCTGCTGAGAAGAAGCGAGGTGCAAGGCGGATCGGACCCTCCTCCAGTTACGGCGGCAGCGTTGGACGAACCCCTGGGCAGCCGGGACTCCTACCTCCCTCTCCTGTTCAGGGAAGAGTGGTGGTTGGAAGCCATATTGACATTCGAAAGGTGAGAGGCCAGTGGAGGAGCTCTGAAGGGTATTGTGCACGTACCCGCCCAGACCAGATACTTGCTCCAGGTGGAAGGATTGGAGGACACAAAGCTTCTTAGCACCCTTTCCAGATCTTGGTTGGTTCTCTCAGTCTGGCCGTTAGACTGTGGGTGGAACCCAGAGGAGAGACTGATGGAAGCGCCCAGGAGGGAACAAAAAGCCTTCCAGAACCTGGATGAGAACTGGGGACCACGGTCAGAGACGACATCCAGGGGCAAGCCATGGAGGCGGAAGACATGCTGGACAACCAGCTGGGCAGTCTCTCTGGCAGAGGGAAGCTTGACAAGAGGGACGAAGTGAGCAGCCTTGGAAAAGCGATCGACCACAACTAGGATGGTAGTGAATCCCTCAGATGGAGGTAGCCCAGTGATGAAATCCAGAGCGATATGAGACCAGAGACGGCTGGGGATGGGCAAGGGATGCAGGAGACCAAGCGGAGGTTGTTGGGATGTCTTGTTCTGGGCACAGACGGGACAAGCGGAGCCAAAGGCCCGGGTGTCAGCTTCAATAGAGGGCCACCAGAACCTCCTCTTAAGGAACTCGAGAGTCCGACGGATCCCAGGATGACCAGTCAATCGAGAAGAGTGCCCCCATTGAAGGACCTGGGCGCGCACCTGACTGGAGACATAAAGGCTATTAGGAGGGCCTCCTCCAGGGTCAGCCTCCTGACGTTGGGCCCCTCGCACCACAGTCTCAATCTCCCATGCGACGGGAGCAACAATGCAGGAACTGGGGATGATAGGTTCCGGGGTCCGGTCCTTTTCCGAGGGGTCAAACTGACGAGAAAGGGCATCCGGTTTGAGGTTCTTAGACCCTGGGCGGTAAGACAGGAGAAAGTTGAACCGATTAAAAAAGAGAGCCCACCTGGCCTGCCGAGGGTTGAGGCGCTTGGCGTCCTGGATATATGTCAGATTTTTATGGTCGGTCCAGACGACATAAGGATGCCCTGCTCCCTCCAACCAGTGTCTCCACCCCTCCAAGGCCAACTTAACTGCCAAGAGCTCCCTGTTGCCGACATCGTAGTTACTCTCTGCTGGCTTCAGGCGATGGGAAAAGAAGGCACAGGGATGTAGCTTTTGGTCCTTAGGGGAGCGCTGGGACAGGACAGCCCTGACTCCAATATCCGAGGCATCCACCTCTACGATAAAGGGCAGGGTGGGGTCAGGGTGTACCAGAATGGGAGCAGAGGTGAAACGTTGTTTGAGCTCCTGGAAGGCCCGTTCCGCTTCAGAAGATCAACTGAACCGTAAAGACGAGCCCTTGGTCAATGCGGAGAGGAAGGCGGCAATGGAGCTGAAGTTGCGGATGAAGCGTCTGTAAAAGTTGGCGAATCCCAGGAACCGCTGAACCTGCTTAACCGACGTGGGACGCGGCCAGTTCAAGACGGCTTGAACCTTGCTAGGATCCATCTGGACGCTTCCACAGGAGATGACGTAGCCCAGGAAGGTGACCTTAGAGACGTGGAATTCACATTTCTCGGATTTGACCAAGAGATGGTTCTCCAAGAGCCTCTGCAGTACCCGTCTGACGTGTTGGACATGCTGCTGGGGGGACTTTGAGAAGATGAGAATGTCATCCAAATAAACAAACACGAACTGGTTCAGCAGGTCCCGGAGCACGTCATTGACCAGAGCTTGGAAGACAGCAGGAGCGTTAGTGAGACCAAAGGGCATGACGAGGTATTCCCAGTGACCGCTAGGGGTGATAAAGGCAGTCTTCCATTCATCCCCCTCCCTAATGCGGACCAGGTTGTACGCGTTGCGGAGGTCAAGTTTGGAGAAGATGGTAGCTCCCTGCAGCTGCTCAAGTGCTGAAGACATCAAAGGGAGAGGATAGCGGTTCTTAATGGTAATTTTGTTAAGCTCCCGATAGTCTATGCAAGGCCTGAGACCACCATCCTTCTTCTTTACACAAAAGAAGCCAGCACCCGCTGGGGTGGTGGAAGGGCGAATGAAACCTGTAGTGAGGGCTTCCTTGATGTATTCTTCCATGGAAACATTCTCAGGGCCAGAGAGAGAGTAGAGCCGACCCCGAGGGGGGCTAGTGCCAGGCAGGAGATCAATGGCACAGTCGTAGGACCGGTGTGGGGTGTGTGTAGTGGACCGCCTCTTACTAAACACAGCATGGAGGTCCGAATATTCAAGGGGCACATGAGCAAGGTCCAGCTGATCAGCTGGCTCGGGAGAGGAAGGACGGGGCAGACTAGGGAAGACCTTAAGACAGTTGGCTAGACATGAAGGACCCCACTCCAGCACAGTCCCGGTAATCCAGTCAATGTGAGGGTTGTGAAGAGAGAGCCACGGATGTCCAAGAACGAGAGGGAGCTCAGGTGAATCGATAAGGTGAAACTGCAGCAACTCTTGATGTCTCTCCCTTACTTGGACATGTAATACTCTGGTGATATGATGAATACGCCCAGAACCAAGGGGCCTGCCGTCGAGGGCGGTGACTTGTAAAGGCTTGTCAAGGCGGGCGAAAGGAATTTTCAGGCTGCGCACAAGGGTGGCATCGATAAAACAGCCAGCGGCCCCGGAGTCAACAAAAGCCTGGAGGTTGTACTGTTGTCCCTCCCAAGAGAGACGAGCGGGAAGCAGGGTTTGGAAGACAGAAGAGGTAGGAGAAGGGATTTGATCTGTCAGTATTTTCCCAATCTTCCTGGCTTTTTCCTGAAGCTCAGGGCATGTGGCTCTGAGATGGCCAGACAGGCCACAGTAAAGACAACGCCCCTCTCTCAATCTCCTCTGTCTCTCAAACTGGGAGAGCCGAGTTCTGCCGAGTTGCATAGGTTCCTCTTCGGTGCTAACAGGTGGACTCGGGGGTACTTGGAAACTCTTGGTCAGATTCGAAACACCGTAAGATCTCACCACTGTGGAAGTAGTGAATCTCCTCTCTCTACCATGCTCCTGGAGGCGGTTATCCACTCTGATGGCAAGGGAGATGAGCGTGTCAAGGTCCTCTGGAACCTCTCTGGATGCCAGTTCATCTTTGATAGATTCGGAAAGGCCATGAAGAAACGTGGAGAGAAGGGCCTCGGTGTTCCAGCGGCTCTCCACAGCGAGTGTGCGGAACTCAATGGCAAAGTCGGCTACGCTGCAGTTGCCCTGGCAGAGATTCAAAAGTCTCTTAGCTGCCTTCCGTCCACTCACAGGATGGCCAAAGACTTTGCTCATCTCTTCGGCGAAAAGGAGAATGTCCGAGCAGACGAAAGATTGCTGCTCCCAGATAGCGGTAGCCCAGGCGAGAGCTTTTCCCGAGAGTAGTGATATGATGAACGCTACCTTAGAGTGGGGTGATAGGAACATGGAGGGTTGGAGTTCAAAATCTAGGAAGCACTGGGTCAAGAAGCCGCGCCACTTGCCCGGATGACCATCATAGCGCTCTGGTGCGGGTAGGCGAGGCTCTCGGTGAGTCTGGAGGTTGGCGACCGGTGGGGTAGTACCCAAAGGAACTGACTGAGGAGGAACATCCTGAGCAGAAGCCACAGCGGCTGGGTGTTGAATGGTCTGAGTCCACGTATTTACCTTGTCCGAAATGCTTTGGAGAAGTTGCTCAAGGCAGCCGAGGAAAGCACCTTGATGGGAGAGAATAGAACGAAATTCCTCCATCACTGCTGGGTCCATACTGGCTCAGTCTTGCTGTCAGGGCGAGGCTGGTTCTGGACCCAAGTGCAGACAGATGAGGCGAGAAGCAGGTATGCAGTCTTAAATAAAAGTACTTTACTAGAGTCACACAGGTAAACAGTTACAAACATAGGAGCTCAAGACAAGCTACCACTAGGCAAATGGCTTGTCAAAACTGAGCACAGAGGGAAGAAACCACAGAACTTAAATACAAGCAAAAACAGGTGAAACCAATAAACCTGATAAAAGGCAGTTAAGTAATAAACACAGGAGAAACTAGTAACAATTAGCAAAGGGAAAAAAACAAGTGAAGGTGCCATCTAGGGGTTACTGAGGGAACTAACCGGCACCCTCACATTACCAGTCTGTAATTCCCCGTTTTCTCTCTACCACCCTTTTGAACAGTGGGGTAACATTAGCTACCCGCCAATCCATGGGTACTGTTCCAGAGTCTATTGAATTTTGGAAGATGACCAGCAATGCATCTACTATTTCTAGGGCCACTTCCTTAAGTACCCTAGGACGTAGATTATCAGGCCCTGGGGATTTATCGGCCCTCAAACTCATCAATTTCCCTAACACCATTTCCCTACAAATACTGATTTCTATCAGTTCCTCCCTTTCATCAGACCCTATGTTCCCCGACATCTCTGGGAGGTTATTTGTGTCCTCCTTTGTGAAGACAGAACCAAAGTATGTATTTAATTGGTCTGCCATTTCTTTGTTCCCCATTATAAAGTCCCCTGATTCTGACTGCAAGGGACCTACATTTGACTTCACCAATCTTTTTCTCTTCACATATCTATAAAACCATCTCATTGCACAATACTACATCTAAAATAGTCTGTTCCCTAGTTGGTTACTCGACAAATTGTTTTCAAAAATTGTCTTGAATGTATTCCATGAACTCGTCCTCCAAGCTACTTTTGCCAATTTGGTTTGCCCCATTTATATGAAGATTAAAGTCCCCTCACGATTATTACATTACCCTTGTTGCATGCTCCTCTAATTTCCTGATTTATACTCGTCCAACACACTGATTACTGTTAGGGGGCCTATAAACTTCTCCCACCTGTGTTTTCTGCCCTTTGTTATTTCTTAGCTCTGCCCATACTGATTCTACACCCTGATTTTCTGGACTATGATCCTTTCTCCCTTCTGCCTTTATCTCATCCTTTATTATCAGGGCTACCTGATCCACTTTGGTAGAAAAAACATAAAGGCAGAGTATTATTTAAATGGTGATAGATTGGGAAATGTTGATGTACAGAGGGATCTGGGTATCCTTGTACACCAGTCACTGAAAGCAAACATGCAGGTGCAGCAAGCAGTTCGGAAGATAAATGGTATGTTGGCCTTCATTGCAAGAGGATTTGAGTACAGGAGCAAGGATGTCTTACTACAGTTATACAGGGCCTTGGTGAGACCACACCTGGAGTACTGTGTGCAGTTTTGATCTCCTTACCTAAGAAAGAATATACTTGCCATAGAGGGAGTGCAGCGAAGGTTCACCAGACTGATTCCTGGGATGGCAGGACTGTCGTATGAAGAGAGATTGGGTTGACTAGGCCTGTATTCACTAGAGTTTAGAAGAATGAGAGGGGATCTCATTGAAACGTATAAAATTCTGACAGGGCTAGACAGACTGGATGCAGGGGGAATCGAGAACGAGGGGCCACAGGGCAGGACATTTAGGACTGAAATTAGGAGAAATTTCTTCACTCAGAGGATGGTGAACCTGTGGAATTCTCCACCACAGAAGGCGGTGGAGGCCAAGTCACTGAATATATTTAAGAAGGAGATAGATAGATTTCTAGACACAAAGGCATCAAGGGATATGGGGAGAGAGCGGGAATATGGTATTGAGATAGAGGATCAGCCATGATCATACTGAATGGCGGAGCAGGCTCGAAGGGCCGACTGGCCTAGTCCTGCTCCTATTTTTCTATGTTTCTATGTTTCTACCCCAACACCTTTTCCATTTTGCCTATCTTTTCTAAAAGTCAAGTACCTTGGAATATTTAATTCCCAACCTTGGTCACCCTGTAACCACGTCTCGGTAATGGCTACTAGATCAAACCCATTTATCTCTATTTGTGCTATTAATTCATCTATCTTGTTATGAATGCTTTGTGCATTCAGGTGTAGCACCTTTAATTTTAACTTTTTACTATTTTTCCCTGATGTGGCCTTAGTCCCTAATGCCATATAACTGTTATTAAATCTCTCTGACCCTGTCCAATACAGAGGAGGTGTCGAAGTCTCGACTCCCGAGTAAGACTCTTTAAACACAAAGTATCGTTAAAGACAGGCTTTATTTGCTTGCAAGGGAAGGGTTGTGTAGTCAAAGGCTACATCAGACCTCTTCGAAGTAATACAGAATTTGTAACATATTTATACAGTACAGAAACAAAACAGGCTTTCTATGCCACATGACATAGGATTGAATCATACCTGATTACAAAGGCACAGACCTTGCAAATTACTGAAACAACGTATTCCAGGCTTCGTTAGAATAACGAACAGAAATACCTTGAGATAAGATGAACTAATCCTTTATTATGGGATCCTTCTGTTCTCCCACTGTACCAACTGAGCCTGTGGGCCGATGTTTACCTTATCCTGTCCTTGGCTATTTGTTTGGTAAACGAGGCTCCTTGTTAAGCTTGTCACAGATAAGGAGTACGTATGTAGCATTCCTAAATTGTCTCATCCCCTTGAAACTGATTAGTGAATCATTCTGTCGGCCATTTGAGTTTTTATTCTATGCCCAGGAAGCCATTTTGTGTCTAAGTGAGAAACTGTACTTCCACAGAGGTCCTAGACATGAATAGATCCTTTCCAGTATGGAGCAGGTCCTAGATGCTAAGTGACCCTGTCCAATACGGAGCAGGTCCCAGATGCTAAGTGACCCTGTCTAATATGGACTGTGCTGTTCTCCGAGATAGATTTACCTCGTCTCACTCATTTTGGCAGTTTGAGATTATTTTTATCTTATAAGAGGTGCTGGACCTAGTTTTTTTTTATCTCATCCACCTCCTGTTCATCAGCTCTGTGAGTGGTCCAGGGCCTGTTCCATATTTCATACATCTCCTGTGTCTCTCAGCTTACAGATTGGACCCAGGAATTCCATTCACTTTATTTGTGACATCACATGGAAAGTGAAAACAGTCCCTAAAGGTCAAAGATAAACAAATGTTAAGTGCATCATGAAAGGGACAGCTGGCATTATTCATGACAACCTTAACATTGCTTCCCTTTCGACCCACAGAGGCCAATCTAACTTCCTATTATGATGCGGTAAATAGAAGTCGTTGCTTTGTTCTTAGGCCCTCAATTAAGGACACACATTAAGATAGATTTCAGAAAAACGTCTTTGAAAAGAAAGCAATTGACAGAGAAAGAAGTTTTTTTATACACAGAAAAGCTGCTCATTATAGCCAACCAGGAATGTTTGCAGAGAAGGCGGCTGAAGTAGGCGTGTGTGATGCGCCATCAATTACTCAAAAGACTGAGGTTGAGCGAGTAACAATCAGGCTTTTATTAACTAAAGAATGAAGGTCTTGTCTCGAGTGGTCGACCCGTCCAGAATACTAAGGGACTGGGAGGTAGTCACTTATATACCTGGAATAGTGGGAGGAGTCAGCCGAGGCATGTCCAGACCTGTACCTAGTGGAATACACATACAGACACAGACAGGTATGACAGTGGTTTACCACAGTGTGATAATGGAGGACAACAGGATCAGGGATTCAGAGAAAAAGGCGTAAAACCACGAAAATGTAATTTTACAAAACAGGCCCAGGTTCAGGGATGTGAATGGTCAGGAACACCACAGATAATCAATACTGGAGACAGGGACACCATAGATAATCAATATTGGAGTCAGGAACATCACAGATAATCAATACTGGAGACAGGGACACCACAGATAATCAATACTGGAGACAGGAACACCACAGACATTCAATACTGGAGCCAGGAACACCACAGATAATCAATACTGGAGACAGGAACATCACAGAGAATCAATACTGGAGACAGGGACACCACAGATAATCAATACTGGAGACCGGGATAACAGAGAATCAATCCTGGAGACAGGAACACCACAGATAATCAATACTGGAGACAGGGACACCACAGATAATCAGAGCAGCAGTGATACCTGCCCTGCTGTATGCCTCAGAGACATGGACCATGTACAGCAGGCACCTCAAAGCACTGGAGAGGTACCACCAACGCTGCCTCCGCAAGATCCTGCAAATCCATTGGCAGGATAGGCGCACCAATGTCAGTGTTCTCGCTCAGGCCAACATCCCCGGCATCGAAGCTTTGACCACGCTCAATCAGCTCCGATGCACGGGTCACATTGTCCGCATGCCCGATACGAGACTCCCAAAACAAGCGCTCTACTCGGAGCTCCGGCACGGCAAGAGAGCCCCAGGTGGGCAGAGGAAATGCTTCAAGGACATCTTCAAAGCCTCCTTGAAAAACTGTAACTTCCCCACCGACACCTGGGAATCCCTGACCCAAGACCGCACAAAGTGGAGGAGAAGCATCCGGGAAGGCGCCGAACACCTCGAGTCTCTTCGCCGGGAGCAAGCGGAAGCGAAGCGCAGGCGGCGCAAGGAGCGCATGTCAACCCAAGCACCCCACCCACCTGCCCCTTCAACCACCGTCTGCCCCACCTGTGACAGACACTGTAGGTCCCGAGGTCCCGCATTGGACTCATCAGTCACCTGCAAACTATTTTTTATGTGGAAGCAAGTCATCCTCGGTGATGAGGGACTGCCTAAGAATAAGAGAGAAAGATAATCAATACTGGAAACATTGACACCACAGATAATCAATACTGGAGCCAGAAACACCACAGATAATCAATCCTGGAGACAGGGACACCACAGATAATCAATACTGGAGCCAGAAACACCACAGGTAATCAATACTGGAGACAGGGACACCACAGATAATCAATACTGGAGACAGGGACACCACAGATAATCAATACTGGAGACAGGGACACCACAGATCATCAATACTGGAGACAGGAACATCACAGATCATCAATACTGGAGACAGGAACACCACAGATAATCAATACTGGACACAGGGACACCACAGATAATCAATACTGGACACAGGGACACCACAGATAATCAATACTGGAGACAGGAACACCACAGAGAATCAATACTGGAGCCAGAAACACCACAGATAATCAATACTGGAGACGGGGACACCAGAGATAATCAATGCTGGAGACAGGAACATCACAGATAATCAATACTGGAGACAGGAACATCACAGATAATCAATACTGGAGACAGGAACATCACAGATAATCAATACTGGAGACAGGGACACCACAGATAATCAATACTGGAGACAGGGACACCACAGATAATCAATACTGGAGACAGGAACACCACAGATAATCAATACTGGAGACGGGGACACCAGAGATAATCAATACTGGAGTCAGGAACACCACAGATAATCAATACTGGAGTCAGGAACATCACAGATAATCAATACTGGAGACAAGGACACCACAGATAATCAATACTGGAGACAGGAACATCACAGATAATCAATACTGGAGACAGGGACACCAGAGATAATCAATACTGGAGACAGGAACATCACAGATAATCAATACTGGAGACAGGGACACCACAGATAATCAATACTGGAGACGGGGACACCACAGATAATCAATACTGGAGTCAGGAACATCACAGATAATCAATACTGGAGACAGGGACACCACAGATAATCAATGCTGGAGACAGGGACACCACAGATAATCAATACTGGAGACAGGAACACCACAGATAATCAATACTGGAGACGGGGACACCACAGAGAATCAATACTGGAGTCAGGGACACCACAGAGAATCAATACTGGAGACAGGAACATCACAGATAATCAATACTGGAGACAGGAACATCACAGATAATCAATCCTGGAGACAGGGACACCACAGATAATCAATACTGGAGACAGGGACACCACAGATAATCAATCCTGGAGACAGGGACACCACAGATAATCAATCCTGGAGACAGGGACACCACAGAGAATCAATACTGGAGACGGGGACACCAGAGATAATCAATACTGGAGTCAGGAACACCACAGAGAATCAATACTGGAGACAGGGACACCACAGATAATCAATACTGGAGACAGGGACACCACAGATAATCAATGCTTGAGACAGGGACACCACAGAGAATCAATACTGGAGACAGGAACACCACAGAGAATCAATACTGGAGACAGGGACACCACAGATAATCAATACTGGAGACAGGAACATCACAGATAATCAATACTGGAGACGGGGACACCAGAGATAATCAATACTGGAGACAGGGACAGCACAGATAATTAATACTGGAGACAGGGACACCACAGATAATCAATACTGGAGACCGGGATAACAGATAATCAATACTGGAGACATGGACACCACAGATAATCAATACTGGAGACAGGAACATCACAGAGAATCAATGCTGGAGACAGGGACACCACAGCGAATCAATACTGGAGACAGGGACACCACAGATAATCAATACTGGAGACCGGGACACCAGAGATAATCAATACTGGAGACAGGGACACCACAGATAATCAATACTGGAGACAGGAACATCACAGAGAATCAATACTGGACACAGGGACACCACAGATAATCAATATTGGAGACAGGGACACCAGAGATAATCAATACTGGAGACGGGGACACCACAGAGAATCAATACTGGAGACAGGGACACCACAGATAATCAATACTGGAGACAGGGACACCAGAGATAATCAATGCTGGAGACAGGGACTCCACAGAGAATCAATACCGGAGACAGGGACACCACAGATAATCAATACTGGAGACAGGGACACCACAGATAATCAATACTGGAGACAGGGACACCACAGGTAATCAATACTGGAGACAGGGACACCACAGATAATCAATACTGGAGACAGGGACACCACAGAGAATCAATACTGGAGACAGGGACACCACAGATAATCAATACTGGAGTCAGGAACACCACAGATAATCAATACTGGAGACGGGGACACCACAGAGAATCAATACTGGAGACAGGGACACCACAGAGAATCAATACTGGAGACAGGGACACCACAGATAATCAATCCTGGAGACAGGGACACCACAGAGAATCAATACTGGAGACCGGGATAACAGATAATCAATACTGGAGACAGGGACACCACAGAGAATCAATGCTGGAGTCAGGAACACCACAGAGAATCAATGCTGGAGACGGGGACACCACAGATAATCAATACTGGAGACAGGGACACCACAGAGAATCAATACTGGAGTCAGGAACACCACAGATAATCAATACTGGAGACGGGAACACCACAGATAATCAATACTGGAGACAGGGACACCACAGAGAATCAATGCTGGAGTCAGGAACACCACAGAGAATTAATGCTGGAGACCGGGATAACAGATAATCAATACTGGAGACAGGGACACCACAGATAATTAATACTGGAGACAGGGACAGCACAGAGAATCAATACTGGAGTCCAGAACTCCACAGCCTCTCTAAGAGTGTCAATACAGATGATAGAGCCTGTATGTTGACAGTCAAAGAGCCAGTCTGGATTCTGGTGCCAATGGTATCACACCCATACTGAGAATGGATTACTTGCTGAAGGTTCTGCTTCACATACAAAATATTGGGTGAATTGTTTGCCCATCAGGGTGAAGGACGTCCGTTAATAGAACACTTTTTTGAATATGATCACCTATTCTCAGTAGCACACATTCTCATTTAGATGCCAGATCCACTTTCCCATCCAATCCCAGAGTGTGAAAGGATGGTGTCTGACTAGTTCAATGAGAGGGAGCTATCAGACTAGATCAGTGAGAGGGAACTATCAGACTAGATCAGTGAGAGGGAGCTATCAGACTAGATCAGTGAGAGGGAGCTATCAGACTAGATCAGTGAGAGGGAACTATCAGACTAGATCAGTGAGAGGGAGCTATCAGACTAGATCAGTGAGAGGGAACTATCAGACTAGATCAGTGAGAGGGAGCTATCAGACTAGATCAGTGAGAGGGAGCTATCAGACTAGATCAGTGAGAGGGAGCTATCAGACTAGATCAGTGAGAGGGAACTATCAGACTAGATCAGTGAGAGGGAGCTATCAGACTAGATCAGTGAGGGGGAGCTATCAGACTAGATCAGTGAGAGGGAGCTATCAGACTAGATCAGTGAGAGGGAGCTATCAGACTAGATCAGTGAGAGGGAACTATCAGACTAGATCAGTGAGAGGGAGCTATCAGACTAGATCAGTGAGAGGGAGCTATCAGACTAGATCAGTGAGAGGGAGCTATCAGACTAGATCAGTGAGAGGGAGCTATCAGACTAGATCAGTGAGAGGGAGCTATCAGACTAATTCCATGGCTGGCTGTTATGAGGCTAATTCAATGGCTGGGAGCTATTGGGCTAGCTGAATATATTGGAGATACCAGACCAACTCAATGGATGTGGCTATCAGAGTAGGTCTATGGATTGAAGATACCAGACTAACTCAATGGATAGGCTATCAGAGTAGGTCTATGGATTGGAAATACCAGACTAACTCAATGGATGGGGCTATCAGAGTAGGTCTATGGATTGGAGACACCAGACTAACTCAATGGATGGGGCTATCAGAGTAGGTCTATAGATTGGAGACACCAGACTAACTCAATGGGTGGGGCTATCAGAGTAGGTCTATGGATTGGAGGCACCAGACTAACTCAATGAATGGGGACCCATGTGTGGGATTGGAGGCCTCTTCTTCCCCAACAAACCAACTTCCACTTTTACGCTGGGTTCCCTGTAGGTCAAGAACAAAGGAACTCGGAGTGTTGACAGCTCTTGCCCTTGGCCCATCTCCCTCTGATGCGGCTGTCCAAGTAAGGGGTGGATGGAGTTCTGCCCCATACCAGACCCTGTGGGAAACCCAGAAATGGTGGAAATCCAGTGCCAGCGGGTGGCCACCATTTTCCCGGTGTTCCACTGGTCTCCTGCCAGGGTTGTGATTGGGTAGCAGTGAAATGGCCAAGGAATTCTTGCCTCCCTTGGTCTCCCCAACAGCTCTTTACACTTTCTTTTTGCATTCTTCCCTTATTCCCTCTTCCTTGCACCCCACGTATGTGGATTTTGTTCACCCCTCTAAGTTATTTACCATGAGCTTCTGTCAGTTGTGGGAGCAGTGAGCTTTAGATGTCGGTCTGTGGACTCTAGCGTGTTGTGAACCTGGCTCTGTGTGGATTCTGAATACTTCATGGTGTTGATCTGAACAGAATGTGCTTTATTTGGGTTAGTCAACTCGGAGAGTTGATTTATGGGAATACAGATGTTTTCATACAGAGAACTGAGGAGAGAAAACAGCAGCTGTGAGTGAGGCTGAGCCAGCCCAGCGACTTCGATAACACTCACAGAAAGGATATCTCTATCAATTCATGCAGACACACATAGAGAGCATTTTCTGCATTTCAACAGGACTCTTTCAGTCCTTTAACACACTGACTTTGATTTTAACTGTGAAAAAATTGCCAATTTAAACAAAGCCTCTGTCCTATCAAAACTCCAGTTAGTGTTGGATAACCAGCTCTAAAAGGACAGTTCAGATGTGTACAAACAACACGGCACCTAGCTCAGAGCCATAGGAAGTTTAGATAAAGGTATATAACAAGTCAATAAAGGTACAACCTGCCATTCAATACACTCTGGGGAGAGATCCACCAAGGTCAACTTTATTTCAGTTTAAGAAAGAACTTATATAGCACATTTCATGATTTCAGAATATCCCCAAATCAATTCACAGCCAATGAAGTACTGTTTGAAGTGTAGTTACTGTTGTAATGTAGTTTAAATATAGAAAGAGACAAGGAGAAAGACATTCATGGAAAAGAAAAGCTTTGGAACACTCCAGACAGCACCTGCAACAGTGTGGCACTCCCTTAGCACTGCACTTGAGTGGAGTGTCAGCCTGGATTTTGTGCTCAAGACTCTGGAGTGGGACTTGAACCCACAACCTTCTGACTCACAGGTGAGGGTGCTGCCCACTTTTTTTTATAAATATACTTTATTGAACATTAAGAACATTTACAATATCTTGATCATTTCATTGTATGATACAAATCAATTCCGCCGCTCTGCACAGCCATTCCGCCACCACATTTTAACATCAAAACCTGAAGTTTAATTTGTCTCCTGTAACATATATTAATCAATTGTACTTTAAAAATTGGTTGTAAAATACTATCCTTAAATTCCTTTCTGAATAAAACATCCACAGAGCCTTATAATGATCTTTTAGCTTATATTTAAAATACTCTTTTAGATTGATTCTCCTCCCCTTAAAAAACAGAGCATTCCTTCTTTGCACAATCACAAATCTAGCCAAACTGAACATTAAATTAATTGCCGCTCCGCTAGACTCGGGCAATCCCCATCTCAAAATTGAGTCCCACGGGATTCCCATTCTCTTCGGTCCCCACCCAGCAAAAAAGCTTCACACAACTGTCGAACATAGTACTTAAAGTCATTTAATTGCGGACATAACACCAGTAAATGGGACAGAGTCTCATCCCATGTCCCACACACTGGGCAAGTTGCCGCCTCCACTCGCCCAATCTTGCACAAAACCATCATGGTAAAAATCTGGTTATGAGCCCATTTGAAATCCAGTTCAATCCACTCTGGACATTTAAAATTCGCCCAGACTCCCTTCCAAATCCTGTTGAAGTCCAGCTGTGGGTAATATACTCTGCCAAAACTCCTGACCAGCAGGTCTCTTGAATCTCGATTCTCTAAATACCTCATAGAAATCTCAAGTATTACAGTTGTCAAATTGGACCAACTCTTCCCCTTTCTCCAGTACAAAGCTTGGAAAAGCAGGACGCATTTTACTTCCTTTGGAGATTTCCGCATTTATTTTTTCCATCCAATCCTGTGGCATTGCCCTCACAATCTTCTCATACATAATTCCTATTGCTTTTTCCTCTACCTCCTGATCCTCCTCCCACACCATGTCCCTCACTATCACTTCCGGCAACCAACCTGGAATCACCTCGTATAATACATCTTTCACAGATATAATCCCAGCTTTTATAAAAGCTTGATTAAATAAAACCTCTCCTTTGATGTTGACCCACCTGTTCAAAAATAAGGGCTGTTCTAAAAATTCCTCAGCCCCCTTGGGCATAAACTGCACACTTTTTAAAAATTGGGCCCAAGTCTCTACAACCCCCTTATAAAACCTAGGGAGAAGTTTAATCGATTTCAAAAACATATTATTGTATTCCATATACAATATCCCCTGCCCTCCTATCCCACTTCATTTAAAAAAATGTTCAAAACAACTCTTCCAAAAACTTGTATTTGACTTCTGAAGAAATCTTTTCACCGATTTGATTCTAAAGGATTTTTTCTTCAAATCAATATCTGGGAAATTGAGTCCTCCCTGATCTCTCCGTCCAATGATGGTATTGTAAGCCACCAAGGCTGGTTTCCCTTCTCATAAAAACCTCACACAAGCCTCTCGAATTGACTTTTCCGCCCACTCGGGAATATCCTCCACCGTCAATAAGTACCATAGCTTAGATAGCAGGAGGGCAGACACCACTGTCGCTCTTCCTTGCACTTTCAACCACCTTCTTTCCCATCTTCCCAAAATCTTTTAAATTTTCATAACCTTCGGTTCTCAATTTAATCGATCCACTTCATCCCTGTCTTTCTTGCACCCCATATGCACCCCCAGAACTTCCAAAACCTCCACCACCTTAAAGGGACATGCCCCCAACCATTCCCCCCAACCCATCCCTGCAACCAGGCATTGGGACTTACAGTACTATAATTCACTCTGGCTCCTGAAGCTCTACAATATTCCTCCACTACATCCATAGCTTTCCTCACTGACTCCCCATTTCTCAATGTTAAGGTTGTGTCATCTGCATATTGGTGCATCACCGACACCAGCCCAGAACTGGGGACCACAATCCCAACTACACCTTGTTTCTTTCGCATCATGTAACCTAATGGTTCTGCTACCAATGTGTACAACAATGGGGACAGGGGACAACCCTGTCTCACTGATCTCTGTATCGGAAAATACTTGGATAAAAAACCATTACATTTAACACAGCTAAATATGTTTGAATAAAAAATCCTTATCCACTGAATGAAATTTTCCTTGAAACCAAATACTTCCAAAACCTTCAATAAAAACTCATGAGACACCCTATCAAAGGCTTTCTCTTGATCTATCTTTAATACATAAGCCTCCCTCCCACTCTCTTCCATGAGCTCTATCGCATCTCAGATTGAGACCACAGAGTCTGCGATGTCCCGGCCTATGACTCCATAGGACTGAGAGGGCCAAACTATCTGCGGTAACACCTCCTTCAAACAATTTGCCATAACCCTCGCCAAGATCTTATAATCCACATTTAATAATGTGATGGGCCTTCAATTCTTCAGATCCCGTCTATCCCCTTTATTTTTATATAAGCTAAGCTTATGATACCTCGCCTCATAGATGATGGGCCAGGCTTCCCTCAATTTTAATTTCCTTAAAAACTTCTATGAGCAATGGACTTAAAATCGCGCAAAATTCTTTATAAAATTCTGCACTTAGTCCATCGGACCCTGGGCTTTTCCCCCCCTTCATTCCACTTATTGCTACTTTTATTTCCGCTAATCCTACTTCTTTATCACACATGCTTCTCTCATCCTCCTTTAAACCCTCTTCAATAAAAGCAGTAACTTTCTCCATCGCCAAATTGGAAATGTCTTCT
The DNA here is from genome assembly GCF_052327205.1 of Somniosus microcephalus. Lineage (NCBI taxonomy): Eukaryota > Metazoa > Chordata > Chondrichthyes > Squaliformes > Somniosidae > Somniosus > Somniosus microcephalus. The sequence goes on along the minus strand of NC_140992.1, from coordinate 131,706,736 downwards.
TTAGTATATAACTCTTGATAAAAGCTGCTAGCTGCCTCTAAAATCTCCCCACTTTCATGAATGATCTTCTCCCCAACCTTCAACTCTTCAATTAACGACAATCTCTGTCGCAGCTTCTCTTGCTCTAGAAAATATCTGGTGCATCTTTCCCCCTCCAATGCACCTCTAGCCTTTGCACGGAGAATGGCCCCCTTGCATTTTTCAGCTTGCAATAATTCCCACTTTTCCTTTAGCACCCGGAACTTAGTCTCCGCTCCCTTATCCCCTCCGTCAACTGCTTTACAGACATCCGTAAACCTTTTATTTATATTCTCTTCTTGACGCTGGTTAGCTGCCGCCCTCTTTTTCCCATAACGTACCGAAAAAACTTTTACCTCATATTTGAAATTATCCCACCAAACTCTTCTTTCTTTCAAGAACAAAGGTTCCTTCCGAGCATCCTTTATTATATTTATAATCCCTTCTTTATAAGCAATTTCTTTCAGGTATTGATTGTTTAAAATCCACACCCCTGAACCGATCTTAACTCTGCTGTTCCTAATTCTAAGAACCAAAGCCGAGTGATCACTAAAAAATATTTTTTATAATAAATCTCCATCACCTCAGAACTTAACCCTTCCTGCATTGACACAAAATCTATTCGGCTCTGTTTTAAAACATCACCCACCCAACCTGATCTGGAGAACTCCCTTTTTATGGGGTTCCGGTCCCTCCATAAGTCTCTCAAATTTAAATTTGCCATCATTTTTACAATCATCCCTCTGGAGTTATCATCCTTAAAGGTCATCTGGGCTGAAATGTCCATCCGAGATAAAAATACATTAAAATCCCCCACTATACAAGGATTTTCCATCTCTGCCGCTTCAGTGAATAACCCCCGAAAAAACTCGCGATGCTTGCAATGGTCGTTTGGTGCATAGATATTAAAGAGATCGCAATTAAATCCCTCCATTTTTACCCTTAGCTGTAAAAATCTCCCCTCAGCGTCCTTATCCATCAAGGCAACGTTCTCTTTTATGGACGGACTCACCAAAACAGCCACCTCTCTACGGTTATTGTTTGCACAACTTGCAAACACCTCTCCCTTCCAAACCTTCTGAACTCTTTCTAGGATATCCTCATCCCAAAAGGTTTCTTGCAGATACAACAAGTCCGTGCCTTTAAAACCCTGCAACAACTGCTGCAATTTCTTCTCACCCCTCAGTCTGTTCACATTAATCGAAACCAATGTAATCATGGCACCAAAGAAGGGAAGTATGCCCGATAATCTCCCCATCATTTAATTTCTGGCCCTTCCCTCCTCACATGCTCCTTCCCAACTTCTCGGGCAGCTGTTGCTTTTTCCTGCAGCCTCTGACTCTTTTTCCCCTCCTGTTTAAACTTTCCCTGCTGTTTCAGCCTCTTCCTTGCATTAAGTTTGGGCCCAGGAGCTGCCCTTCCTCCCTCCTTCTGCCCCTCACTAGCCTTTCCCTTTCCACATGATGCCACCCCACCCCCGACTTCCATGTCTCTGTCCCCCTCTAATTCCTCACACTCAAGCTCTTCTGCAACCCCCTGTGCCTGCTCCCCGTCAGATACATAATCCTGCTCCCCGTCAGATACTTCATCTCCCATAGAGAGTCTTCCTGCTATCGCAGTTTCTCCCACTGTGCCGCTCCCTTCGACCACATCTCCACCTCTGACCCTTGCACCTTGTTCCCTCTCTCCATGGGACAATGGCGCACCTAAATTGTTCCCTTCTGATGTCTCTATCTCGCCGATCCCATCCTGCTATCCCTTTAAGGCTCCTGCCTCTTGCTCCCTCTCCCCATCCTGCCCCCTCCCGCTCACCAAGATATCCGACTCCCCGCCTCTCCCCGGAGCACCCACATCCACCACACACCCCGCTCCCGCCTCCTCTCCCCCCGCAGCCACCAGACTCCCCAGGGGGAGCCGAACCGCACTAAGGCTCGAGTCTGCACTCGACCCTCGCTGCCCGCTGCTATCTTTGTTCCCCTCCACAGCACTCGGCGTGTTTTCCGCCATCTCCATCCCGTCCTCCGCGCCGCCATCCTCTGCCTCTTCCTGTGCTCCTTTCTCCTTCATTTTACCGGCTGTGTCCTCCGACTGCACCGCTCCTCCGGCCGTTCCACTCTCATCTCCTTCTCCTTCTCCCATCTCCTCATCACTCATATCGCTCCCTTCTGCCACACACTTACAGCGGGTGGGGCCTTTGTGACACACCCCACAGCTCTCCGCCTTGCAGCTCCTAGCGATATGTCCCGACTCACCACAATTGTAACAATACAAACCTGGACAGTTTCTTACGAGATGGTCATGTCCCAGACAATAATAGCACACCTTTACTTGGTTATCATGCAGCACACGAAAATACTGCACTCCTTCCAGTGTCTCGAACTTCATACTGTACGGCAATGACCCCACCCCCTCTGGGAACCGTACCTTTACATACCGGGTTACGTCTGCTACCCGTGTTCCCGGATAGTACCTCCTCTTTATTTCAGAACAGATTTTAATGTCCCACGACTCCAACTTTTTGCTCAGCACTTCGTCCTCAATGTACACTGGCAAGTTCAAAAGTGAAACCATCACCTCCTCTGAATATAGCAGAGTCACCTCCAAGAATTTCTCACCAACTTTCAGACTGAGTAACAGTTTTTCCACCTCCTCACGGCCACTGACCGTCACCTCAAATCCCACATTCGGCTTTGGTCGGCAGGCAAAACAGCTTCCCTCGCCACAGTCCTCATGAACCGCCTGGATTATATCCCAGGCTCGAATCTTCTTATCCTCACACTATACCACCACCGTGGTTTCTTTACCAAACCTCCTGGGGTCCTGGCCCAAATCTTTGGGCCTTTTTTCCTTTCCCACCACAGTTTCTTCCCTAATTAAATTCCTCTCAGGAACACTGTCCTCCGAGGGGCCCAGCTCTCCAGACCCCTCAGCAGCCATCTGGCTGTTTTTTGTGGGCCAAAAAGGCCCTAAAACCTGAAAACAAAACCCCAAAACCCACCACTGACTTTTTACAAAACTCCCTCCAACACCCAGCTGCAATTTAGGCAACCAGTAACACTTGGCTCACTCCTAGCCCCTCCCACCTAGAGAGTGCTGCCCACTGAGCCACGGCCGGCACAGACTCTGCTGATGTGCACCAGCTCACTCAGGATGCTCTTCATTATGGGAAATGGTCACTGTTGAGTTTAAAAATCCAGCGCCCTCTTGGGAAGTGTCAACAAAATCACCTTTGGTTTGTTGGAGGGTGAAATGGTGTAATCCGAGCTGAAACGTATCTCTGTCTCATCTGCGCAGTGTCCCTGTGAGGAAAATTGTTCACTGCAATTCTGCCTTTTCTGTCTTCCCAAAGGTTTTGCCAGGTCTTACGTCAAAGCATCTTTAAACTACCATTAAAGTACCATTCGTACTTAAAGTGTTGATTTTTAATTGTTTGTGGACCATACTTCACGGGTTACACCCATTAGCGTTTGGCCCAGACACTCTGGGTTTTGAGTGAACTATTGCCAGTGTCCTAAAATGTTTTAAAATTAAAATCCATTTTTCTCACACATTTGAGGAATCATTGCTTACTAAGATTCCTCTTTGCGTTTTGCCATTCTGTTCTCCTCCACTCCCTCCCCCAGCTGAAGACCCTGACTCTTGCTGGGGTTCCACGGGCACTGCCAGTGCTCCAGTGCCTTCCCTAAATGGTCGTTCTTGATGTGTGAACCTCGGCAATGAGTGGTCTCAGACTATTCATCCATGGGGTCATTGCAGCTGAGCCCGGTTTTGCCCTCCTCCGATGTATATACATGCTGACACCCCAGCCACTCTCACTCAAGAGTGGTCAGGTAGACGGATTGCCTTGCCTAGTCACTGAGGCCAATTCCAATTGTGTGTTTTAGTGGTAGACTGGGAAGCTGTTCAGGCTACCAAGGATTCTCATCATTCTCAGTTTCAGAGTTTAAGCCTTGATTTTGTCCCCCCACTACTCTGTCTCTTTCTACTCTGGACTTGGAAATAGATAGCAACACTGTTAGTGAGCTCATAGCATGGGACCAGCTGTTAACATCAGGTCCACATTAGCAGTGGCACTGACTGGCAACAGTGACATGGAACCAGCTGTCAACATCAGGTCCACGTTAGCAGTGGCACTGACTGGCAACAGTGACATGGAACCAGCTGTCAACATCAGGTCCACAGTAGGAGAGACACTTACTGGCAACAGTGACATGGAACCAGCTGTCAACATCAGGTCCACGTTAGCAGTGGCACTGACTGGCAACAGTGACATGGAACCAGCTGTCAACATCAGGTCCACAGTAGGAGAGACACTTACTGGCAACAGTGACATGGAACCAGCTGTCAACATCAGGTCCACAGTAGGAGAGACATTTACTGGCAACAGTGACATGGAACCAGCTGTCAACATCAGGTCCACAGTAGGAGAGACATTTACTGGCAACAGTGACATGGAACCAGCTGTCAACATCAGGTCCACAGTAGGAGAGACACTGACTGGCAACAGTGACATGGAACCAGCTGTCAACATCAGGTCCACATCAGGAGAGACACTTACTGGCAACAGTGACACGGAACCAGATGTCAACGTCAGGTCCACATTAGGAGAGACACTTACTGGCAACAGTGACACGGAACCAGATGTCAACCAATGTTCCCTCTAATTTTATTTTTGTCTGCCGATCCTTTAAATTTGCTGCGCGGAATCTTCAAGTGTCAGCAGCTGGTGAGTGGCCTGCACTGGACCTCCCGATCGGTACGCACTTTAGGGGGATCATTGATGTCAACATCAGGACCACGTTAGGAGTGGCACTGACCAGAATCAGTGTCATGGGACCAGATGTCAACATCAGGACCACGTTAGGAGTGACACTGACCAGAATCAGTGTCATGGGACCAGATGTCAACATCAGGACCACGTTAGGAGTGGCACCGACCAGAATCAGTGTCATGGGACCAGATGTCAACATCAGGACCACGTTAGGAGTGACACCGACCAGAATCAGTGTCATGGGACCAGATGTCAACATCAGGACCACATTAGGAGTGGCACTGACCAGAATCAGTGTCATGGGACCAGATGTCAACATCAGGACCACGTTAGGAGTGGCACCGACCAGAATCAGTGTCATGGGACCAGATGTCAACATCAGGACCACGTTAGGAGTGACACTGACCAGAATCAGTGTCATGGGACCAGATGTCAACATCAGGACCACATTAGGAGTGGCACCGACCTGAATCAGTGTCATGGGACCAGATGTCAACATCAGGACCACGTTAGGAGTGGCACTGACCAGAATCAGTGTCATGGGACCAGATGTCAACATCAGGACCACATTAGGAGTGGCACTGACCAGAATCAGTGTCATGGGACCAGATGTCAACATCAGGACCACGTTAGGAGTGGCACCGACCAGAATCAGTGTCATGGGACCAGATGTCAACATCAGGACCACGTTAGGAGTGGCACTGACCAGAATCAGTGTCATGGGACCAGATGTCAACATCAGGACCACGTTAGGAGTGGCACCGACCTGAATCAGTGTCATGGGACCAGATGTCAACATCAGGACCACATTAGGAGTGGCACTGACCAGAATCAGTGTCATGGGACCAGATGTCAACATCAGGACCACGTTAGGAGAGACACTGACCTGAATCTGTGTCATGGGACCAGATGTCAACATCAGGACCACGTTAGGAGTGGCACCGACCTGAATCTGTGTCATGGGACCAGATGTCAACATCAGGACCACGTTAGGAGTGACACTGACCAGCATCAGTGTCATGGGACCAGATGTCAACATCAGGACCACGTTAGGAGTGACACTGACCAGCATCAGTGACATGGGACCAGATGTCAACATCAGAACCACGTTAGGAGTGGCACTGACCTGAATCAGTGTCATGGGACCAGATGTCAACATCAGGACCACGTTAGGAGAGACACCGACCAGCATCAGTGACATGTTTGCAAAGCTGCTTAAACATGGAGCTGTGTATTATTCTCAAAACTGTTCCCAATGTTAAACCCGAGTTGCACTTGTCGTGCCTGTGGGACATCAAAAGCCTCTGACACCAGCAAAGCGGGATGGTAAAGATGTAAAGCATTCCAGATCGCTATCAAAGTACAGGGAAAATTGACCCTGAGAAAGAAAATCTTGTATTGACTTTCTGCTGGGGGAGTCTGGCAAGGTCAGGCTGCTGAACTCAAGGCCGTGTTTATAAGACAGCGTGCGGAGAGTGAAGCTAATTGTTCACTTTCAGTCACCAATGTACAGGAAATGAACCCTCAAAGTTATGCAAATAAAAAAAGCAGTTTGACACATGTGACCATCAAAGGGTGCAAGATGTCTCAATGACATTAATCCAGAATCTAGTGCGTAAGTTATATTTTAATTCACGTGTTCGTGTCTTTTAAATATGGAGAAGGGAGAGAACTTTACACTGGTGTAACATACACTAGAAGCGTCATGGTCACAGATTGTGCGGAGCAGGACGAGTTACAGACCACACAAAGGATGAACTCTGGTCACAAGGTTCATGGGGACGAGCCTGTTATAAAGAGCATAAATATAATGGCTGTGTAAAAACCACAAAGAGGGAACTCAACTCAAATGTTCAGCTTGGTCTTACATCAGACATTAACTGGTTTCCTTGTTCTCATTTCCAATTTAATGGACCTGAAGTCCACTTCTTGGCTAAAAGTGTCAATAACACGAGGTATCAGGACATGCGACCCAAGGCTTATTCCTGTTTAAATCATTGTGGAAACTCTCTGAGTTGTGACGACCCTCTTCCTGCAACATCATTTACAAAACAGCCATTGAATTACAAAGGGTTTGGAAAACAGTACATTTCCTGCAGCTGACGGGTCACTCTGCTGGGCTCAGTGGCTGACGGGTCACTCTACTGGGACCTGTGGCTGACGGGTCACTCTACTGGGACCTGTGGCTGACGGGTCACTCTGCTGGGACCTGTGGCTGACGGGTCACTCTACTGGGCTCAGTGGCTGACGGGTCACTCTGCTGGGACCTGTGGCTGACAGGTCACTCTGCTGGGACCTGTGGCTGACGGGTCACTCTACTGGGCTCAGTGGCTGACGGGTCACTCTGCTGGGACCTGTGGCTGACAGGTCACTACTGGGACCTGTGGCTGACGGGTCACTCTGCTGGGCTCAGTGGCTGACGGGTCACTCTGCTGGGCTCAGTGGCTGACGGGTCACTCTGCTGGGCTCAGTGGCTGACGGGTCACTCTGCTGGGCTCAGTGGCTGACGGGTCACTCTGCTGGGCTCAGTGGCTGACAGGTCACTACTGGGACCTGTGGCTGATGGGTCAATACTGGGACCTGTGGCTGACGGGTCGCTCTGCTGGGACCTGTGGCTGACGGGTCACTCTACTGGGCTCAGTGGCTGACGGGTCACTCTGCTGGGACCTGTGGCTGATGGGTCACTCTACTGGGCTCAGTGGCTGACGGGTCACTCTGCTGGGACCTGTGGCTGACGGGTCACTCTGCTGGGCTCAGTGGCTGACGGGTCACTCTGCTGGGCTCAGTGGCTGATGGGTCACTCTACTGGGCTCAGTGGCTGACGGGTCACTCTGCTGGGACCTGTGGCTGACGGGTCACTCTACTGGGCTCAGTGGCTGACGGGTCACTCTGCTGGGACCTGTGGCTGATGGGTCACTCTACTGGGCTCAGTGGCTGACGGGTCACTCTGCTGGGACCTGTGGCTGACGGGTCACTCTGCTGGGCTCAGTGGCTGACGGGTCACTCTGCTGGGCTCAGTGGCTGATGGGTCACTCTACTGGGCTCAGTGGCTGACGGGTCACTCTGCTGGGACCTGTGGCTGATGGGTCACTCTACTGGGCTCAGTGGCTGACGGGTCACTCTGCTGGGACCTGTGGCTGACGGGTCACTCTGCTGGGCTCAGTGGCTGACAGGTCACTCTGCTGGGACCTGTGGCTGACGGGTCACTCTGCTGGGACCTGTGGCTGACGGGTCACTCTACTGGGCTCAGTGGCTGACGGGTCACTCTACTGGGCTCAGTGGCTGATGGGTCACTCTACTGGGCTCAGTGGCTGACGGGTCACTCTGCTGGGACCTGTGGCTGACGGGTCACTCTACTGGGCTCAGTGGCTGATGGGTCACTCTGCTGGGCTCAGTGGCTGACAGGTCACTCTACTGGGCTCAGTGGCTGATGGGTCACTCTACTGGGCTCAGTGGCTGACGGGTCACTCTGCTGGGCTCAGTGGCTGACGGGTCACTCTGGTGGGCTCAGTGGCTGATGGGTCACTTTGCTGGACTCAGTGGCTGACGGGTCACTCTACTGGGACCTGTGGCTGACGGGTCACTCTACTGGGACCTGTGGCTAATGGGTCACTGTACTGAGACCAGCAGTTGACTGGTCACTCTATTGGGATCTGCAGCTGAATAATCACTCCAGTTGGAGCTGGATCTGGCTGGTCTCTCCACTGCAGCCCCAGCTAAGTCACCACCCCATTAAAACCTAAAGCTGGATGGTCATCCTACTGGGACCTGGAACTAGTTGGTGACTCCACAGGCTCCCATAGCTAAATAGTCAATGCACTGAGTTCAGGAGCCCTGGAGCTGGAGTGCCGCTCCATGCACACCTGAAAACAGATTGGGGTTGTCTTCCACTGGGATGGACAGTTACCTCACTGACACCTACAGGTGTCTGATCTCCACCAGGGGCTGGACAGCTATCTCCACTGTTAGCTGAAATGGAATGATCACTCTGCTAGGTTGTGAATCTGGGCACTCATTAGCTGCAGGTGGGGTGTTCCTCCAAAGCAGCTATGCGGTGAGTCCATTGTGCCGGCTTTGGCTGCTTTTAACATGTTGAGAGGCCAACAAACCTGCAGCTGAGCCCAGCCATCTGGGGCGGTCCCAAAACTCAGACAGACAAATCCCTTACACAGTAGAGCTGGCACTCTCCCTT